>NC_139624.1:97495467-97970467 GCF_964638095.1 Poromitra crassiceps | reverse complement strand
TTCCTCCTATACATGTGCAGTCAGTCGCTATGAGCTTCTTTTCACCTGACAGTGAGGAGTTTCACTGGCAGGACATGGGAGGATCACGATACCCCCCCCCCCCCCCAGGTCCCCTGCCCCCTGAACAGACCAGAGGAGGCAGCGACTAGGACAAATACCCCTAATTTAGCTTCCCACTCGCAGACACGACCAATTGTGCCTCTATGGATGCCCGACGAAGGCGTTGGTAACACGGGGGCTCAAACCTGTGACCCTCATGTTGGTAGGTGTGTGTGTGTGTGTGTGTGTGTGTGTGTGTGTGTGTGTGTGTGACCCTCATGTTGGTAGGCATATCTACCGCACTACCTGGATGCCCACCAACCATATGTCTTGTTGAATATACTCTGATCAATCAAAACTTTGGCGCTTCTTCCTGATGTTGAGTTGCAGCCCCTTTTGCACAATCCACATTTCAATTGTCTCCTTCTGTAGCTCGTCTCCTTCTGTAGCTCGTCTCCTTCTGTAGCTCGTCTCCTTCTGTAGCTCGTCTCCTTCCATTCAGGCATATCCTGCTTTGTGATGGTGTCCATGTAATAGGGGAAATCAATAAGGGATAATGGCTTTAGCCTGGATTCACCTCATCAGTGTGCTCCATGAATTAAGTGTCCTTGATATGTTGTACATATTTGAGTAAGACACTGAACTAGCTGCACAGTGCACACTCGGTGAAATTGACTTTAGATAAGACTGAAAGAGAAATATTTCAACAAAAGGCACACGTCCAAAAAAGAAAAGAAAGAGCTGGTGTCTGCCCAGTGTCTCAGGATAAGAAAGAGCTGGTGTCTGCCCAGTGTCTCAGGATAAGAAAGAGCTGGTGTCTGTCCAGTGTCTCAGGATAAGAAAGAGCTGGTGTCTGTCCAGTGTCTCAGGATAAGAAAGAGCTGGTGTCTGTCCAGTGTCTCAGGATAAGAAAGAGCTGGTGTCTGCCCAGTGTCTCAGGATAAGAAAGAGCTGGTGTCTGCCCAGTGTCTCAGGATAAAGAAAAGAAAGAGCTGGTGTCTGCCCAGTGTCTCAGGATAAAGAAAAGAAAGAGCTGGTGTCTGCCCAGTGTCTCAGGATAAAGAAAAGAAAGAGCTGGTGTCTGCCCAGTGTCTCAGGATAAAGAAAAGAAAGAGCTGGTGTCTGCCCAGTGTCTCAGGATAAAGAAAAGAAAGAGCTGGTGTCTGCCCAGTGTCTCAGGATAAAGAAAAGAAAGAGCTGGTGTCTGCCCAGTGTCTCAGGATAAAGAAAAGAAAGAGCTGGTGTCTGCCCAGTGTCTCAGGATAAAGAAAAGAAAGAGCTGGTGTCTGCCCAGTGTCTCAGGATAAAGCTGGTGTCTGCCCAGTGTCTCAGGATAAGGTGCGCTGAGAGAACGAAGCTTCATACACTGAGGAAGGGCTCGTCCTCAATAGAGAACAGCTGGTTTGAGGCACCTTCCTACCCTTGGTTTCCTCACACATCCTCATCAGCATACACCTTGGTTCAAAGGTCAGAAGTGGCAAACAAAAAATGTGTTATTATGGAAGGTAATATCAATAAAGACCAATGGTACACAAGACTAGCAAAGGATGAATACAAGAAATGTCCAGATGCTCAAAAAATGACTAAAATATCAAATGTAATTATGTGGTGGAGGATGGACCAGTTTGTTTTGGTTATGGTTGTCATGGCGAGCATTATATTCAATTTTATTTTCATACAGTGCTTTACCATACTTTTGGTTTTTCATCAAACAATACAATTCAAAACAGGCTATTGTAAGGGTAAGGGTAGTGCAGTGGTACAATAGATTCCCTGCCTACCAACATGAGGGTTGCAGGTTCAAGCCCCATGTTATCTCTGGCTTGGTTGGGATTCCATACAGGCACAATAGAGTACCGCAGGGATGATGTATTTTTGTAGTCGGAACCCAGAAGTCCCAGACTTCCTGGTTCTTTACTGTTTCTGCCTATGGGATTTTTGAATGGGTTTTTGGCGCAATGCTTCAAATAAGGTCTGTGGGCAACACAAGCTTATCCAAACGCGAACCTGTGTTCAGCGAGATAATTTTCACACATGAGCACCACTTTCATGAGTTTTGATGTGTAAATGCGAGCCCTAGAAGTAAAAAGCTCATGCTAAGCTATTTCAGAACTACACACCGTGTCGCATAGGCTTCCACGTCACGTCACCACTCAACCTGGAGTGTTGTTGATGTGTGCGCTGCTGTGCACTGATTACCCCGGGCTGAACCAGGTGAGGGAAAGAGAATTTCCGTGTTCGTCCTTTGAAGTGATGACGTTATTGACGTATAATATCCCCGTCGACTCAACAGTGTAGTCTCATTTAGCCGTTTGCTAGCTAGCCGCCCTTTTAACGGCACGTAAAAGCTTCAAAACTCATAAAAGCGGTCCTCATGTGTGAAGATTATCCTGCTGAACACTGGTTCGCGTTTGAATAAGCTTGTGTTAACCACAGACCTTATTTAAAGCATCGCGCCAAAAACCCATTCAAAAATCCCAGTTTTTTTGTTTCCCAGGCAGAAACAGTGAAGAACCCGGAAGTGTTAGCATCCATGTTTTCCCGACTCATTCCTGCGGCTCTCTATTGACCTTGTCTGTGGGTGGGAAGCCGGATTAAGGGTATGAGTCCTGGTCGCTGCACTAGTGCCTCCTCTGGTCGGTTGGGGCACCTGTTTCGGGGAGGAGAGGAACTGGGGGGAATAGCGTGATCCTCCCACGCACTAAGTCCTGCTGGTGAAAATCCTCACTGTCAGGTGAAAAGAAGCGGCTGGCGACTGCACATGTATCGGAGGAAGCATGTGTTCTCCCCAGATCGGCAGAGGGGTTGGGGCAATGACCAGTACAAGGGGAATTGGCCAAGAACAATTAGGGAGAAAAATCAGAAGAAAAAAAAACGTAAAAACATTTGTGTAAAAGTCCTTGCAGGTTACAGCATGTGGATACATGTAAGTGGGCCATTGCAACTGATGAGTACTAGGAAGTAGAGTGCTTGAGTTGTAAAGTGTGTCACCGTTTCTATGCAGCCTACCTGTGTGACAGAATTATTAATGGTCTGTGTCTGTATTTACGCTCGTCATCTAACAGGAGAAGATGGGCTGCCTCTATTACTTTGAGACGTGGGAGCCGCTCTGTCGCATGAAATTTGGGCCTCGGCTTAGAGGGGCACTTGTTCCCACAGAAGGGGAAATTGATGAAATGTTAATTTGGTCTGAAATGATGGGTCAAGACAGTGTCAGTCACATCGTCTCATCTATGGAGGGAATGGGGGAATCATGAAATCAGACCTGTGTGTCAGAGAGATCCTTGTTCAGTCTGCGGTCACCGAGCTCCCCACTGTGGTGCTTGGTGGGTATTACCACTTGTGGATGACATGACCAAAAATGCATTGAATTGCAAAAATGTCATGCATTCATGTCGACTCTACCATTGTGCCTTTGTTTCGTGCCTTTCCGTAAAACACAAGTATTGTCATTCCCAGGTCTTATTGTAACTTCATTGATTTCAGCTGCTCAAAAGGCCTGCCGGCTGTTGAGAGGAAAAAGACACGTGGATGTGCTGATGTGTGATCTGCTCAAACCGTGGGCAAGTCTGGATTATGATGCATTAGGATTTGACACACATACTATAGCGCACAGGGCTTAGAAGCCAGAAAGGCAGAATTGGCATTTTGGGCAAAAACGATCTATATATACTGTCCATCTAGTCTTGAGGACACACTGTACATTGTGTAAATATTTATTTATATAGCATTATCATTATCAAAATATATTTATGGATATTTATCAAATTTAGGCCCACTTGATAAGCTTTTAAATGACCCATTTCACAGCAACCTTTTGAGGTGGTAAGCAGGAAGTAAAGCAGGTGTAATGTGTTACTGTACCGGGGCCCTCACCTGCTCTACTTCCTGCTTTACCACCTCAGAACAGTTGCTGTGGAATGGGCCAATTCACCTTTTTCACCTCATCCTAAAAGGCAGGAAGTAACACAGGTGCAACCAAGGCATTAATGAGGGCCCCGACACTGGAACACCTAAAGGGATTGTTGGAAACCCTCATTAATGTTTTGCTGGTTGCACCTGTATTGTTTCCTGCCTTTTAGACACAAAATGGCTGCTGGTGAAAAAGGCCAAGTTAAGCTGATTGGGGGCACCTGGGCACCCGGGACCTGTAGTCTTTGGGGTTTAAAAGCCTGCTGACCATTCTTTGTCTCTCTTCCCCTCCTCACCGGTGTGCACCTTTTTGTTATATTCTTTTGGTTTATTGTTTGTGTTGTTTAGGCCTTAGTTTTAGGTAAAGGATTGTTATTATAACTTTTACTTTGGCATGTGACTCAACAAGTAAGTTACTTGTTACTAACAGAGATTTATATGCGCCCATTATCAAAATGTATTGCAAATACAAAATAATAATGTATTAGTACAGCATACATTAACATCATTAGGCTACTTAGAATTTCATAGCTGTGTTGCCTGTAGCTTCGGTGCAACGGCGTTGGAAGCACGGTGCGGTGGGCGCTGCAGCACCCCCTGGTGGCAAGAGATGTAAAAAAAAAAAAAAAAAAAAAAAAAAATTTTTTTTTTTTTTTACAGTGCACCTGAACGCAACATGCAAAATACCCGCTGAATAAGTGTCCAAATGTTCATGTAATTCTGGCCAATACTCCACTTCTGTTATAACATTTCAGTCTGGAAGATATAATCTTTATGACTACCTTAAAAGGCTAAATGAATAGCTTAGAATATGAATAGCACCGGGGGCCCATGGTACTATTAATCCGGCCCTGGATATATCGGAGGAATAGCAGGTAGGCTATCACTGTCCCTGAGTCCTGAGGGTAAATTGAGTAATGCTGCAGAGAAGAGGAGAAGACACTGAATAATGACATCACAACAGTATAATCCTAATGTTAATTTAAAATTTAATATTCCTCTAAATATGGCTAAAAGTCCAAAAAGGGTGGGAGAGAGAATGAGGATTCCAACACAGCAGTGGGAGCAAGTGGTGACATGGAGGTGAGTGAGAAAAGGTGACTGAATAATGACACAACAGTCTAATCTTAATATTAATATTCCTCTAATCTGGCGACAAAGTGGCCAAATTTTTTGGCGCCCTGTGGGCGCCGTCAGCCGTCGCCCCCAATGTTCAATTGGTGGCAGCACCCCCTACCTAAAAGTACTTCCAACGCCCCTGCTTCGGTGTGTCTCTCAGTTGGATCCTTGTGACTTTAATTCAGATAATAATAGTGGGGATACCTAACGCATGATAAATGTCAGGAAGATTTGAAGTAAACCCAGCAGGATGGGTTCTCAGCAGTGAGAGCAGATGCTTTGGCAACAGCGCCACCACTCAGTCCCCCGGAATGGAACTCAAAGGCACAGCACCAGAACCAGAGCATCTTAGACAGTCAGAGCATCACCTCATGGTATCCTTGTCTTAGCTAGTCTTTATTTGCAAAGGAAGTTGACAATCTGCCGTTTATCATCCTCGGTGCATTAATCACACACTGGTACACTGCAAGAAAAATCTCCATCTGACAATAACAAGCCATTTAGTCTATTATTGAGTCCTAAAATCATAAAATAAAATCTGGCATAAAGTCTTAAAATAAGTGCAACAAATCTGCTAATGGGCTTTGATCATTTCACTTGTTTCCCATGCAAATCAACTCATTCCATGAATTTGTCAGCACCATGGCTCCTGCGTTAAATAGCAGTTCTGACTAGGTCTGACTCTGGTTAGTCCTTGGATGGGAGACCATGGTGCTGGAAGTGGTGTTGGAGGACCAGTAGGAGGTGCTCTTCCCTCATGAATAATATCCCCATCCCCAATACCCCAGGGCAGAGACAGGGACTATGTCCTGTGAGTGAGCACTGTCCTTCGGATGAGATATTAAACCAAGGTCCTGACTCTCTGATGTTATTAAAGATCCCATCGGCACTCTTAGCAAGAGTAGGAGTGTAACCCCGGTGCCCTGGGGGGTGTAACCCCCGGTGCCCTGGGGGGGTGTAACCCCCGGTGCCCTGGGGGGGTGTAACCCCCGGTGCCCTGGGGGGTGTAACCCCCGGTGCCCTGGGGGGGTGTAACCCCGGTGCCCTGGGGGGTGTAACCCCCGGTGCCCTGGGGGGGTGTAACCCCGGTGCCCTGGGGGGTGTAACCCCGGTGACCTGGGGGGGTGTAACCCCCGGTGCCCTGGGGGGTGTAACCCCGGTGCCCTGGGGGGTGTAACCCCGGTGCCCTGGGGGGGTGTAACCCCGGTGCCCTGGGGGGGTGTAACCCCCGGTGCCCTGGGGGGTGTAACCCCCGGTGCCCTGGGGGGGTGTAACCCCGGTGCCCTGGGGGGTGTAACCCCGGTGACCTGGGGGGGTGTAACCCCCGGTGCCCTGGGGGGTGTAACCCCCGGTGCCCTGGGGGGGTGTAACCCCCGGTGCCCTGGGGGGTGTAACCCCCGGTGCCCTGGGGGGGTGTAACCCCGGTGCCCTGGGGGGTGTAACCCCCGGTGCCCTGGGGGGGTGTAACCCCGGTGACCTGGGGGGGTGTAACCCCCGGTGCCCTGGGGGGTGTAACCCCGGTGCCCTGGGGGGGTGTAACCCCGGTGCCCTGGGGGGTGTAACCCCGGTGCCCTGGGGGGGTGTAACCCCCGGTGCCCTGGGGGGTGTAACCCCCGGTGCCCTGGGGGGGTGTAACCCCGGTGCCCTGGGGGGTGTAACCCCGGTGACCTGGGGGGGTGTAACCCCCGGTGCCCTGGGGGGTGTAACCCCCGGTGCCCTGGGGGGTGTAACCCCGGTGCCCTGGGGGGTGTAACCCCGGTGACCTGGGGGGGTGTAACCCCCGGTGCCCTGGCTAAATTCCAAAAAAGGCCTTCCTTCCATCATGGCCACCTATTCATCCCTTGATATCTAATTGGCTCTTGTAGTCCTCAATTCTCCACCGGGATAGCTGATGTCTGGTGAGAGTTCTGGCTGTCGTGCATCACCCAGGTGGGTGCTACACATCGGTGGTGGATGAGTTGAGTTCCCACCCCCACCCCACCCAACCCTACCCTACCCCACCCCACCTCACCCCACCCCACCCACACACACACACACACACACACACACACACACACACACACACACACACACACACACACACACACACACACACACACACACACACACACACACACACAGATATGTAAAGCAATTTGTGCCTTGAAAAGCGCTATATAGCCTACTTTGAATCCAGTTCATTAATTTTGTAGAATCAAGTGTATCATGTTCAAGATTCAAGATAAATTTAATAGCCATAGTGAGTAATCATATTACAAACGAGGAATTTGACTGTGCAATGCAGCACAGCGATCACATCAATAGCAGGAGAAGCAAACAGAAAAAAATCTCAAGTTATAAATGGCAAAGTAAAAGTCCCCCGTATTTTCTTGACAGATATTCATCTGCCTACCCTCCTCCAAGGAGGTGATGTTTTCGGTGCCATTTGTCTGTCAGGAGGAGGATTACGGAGAAACTACTGGCCTGATTTTCATGAAACTTGGTGGAAGCGTGTAGCACGGCCCACAGGAGTTCCAAGAACTTTGTAGAATCAAGTGTCATTTTCTTCACAGTGTTGCACTGATCTGCCTTATTATCCGTACTCGTTTCAAGATACTGACAACAGTCATTTCTGGAAAACGCCTGAAACGAGTGAAGAGATTCATTGAGTTCTCTCACCTCACTGGCTGAAATGTTCTCTTGGTTTAACAAAAACAAGATTAGGCAAGCCTACTTGAGCTGGACCCGGATACCGCTCCTGCTCAACACTCACACATCATGTACCTTTCAACAATGGGGAGTCAGTCAGTCAGTCAGTCAGTCAGTCAGTCAGTCAGTTAGTAAGCCCCTGAGATGTTACTTAGCCGGTGCGTTCTGGGTCCGGCCATAAGATTTGAAGGGGGAATATGAGTGACTCGCTGAGATGGATTTTTTCTCTCAGGGTAACCAAGTCTTTGAGATTGCCACTTTCCAGCAGATAGCAGCCTACTTTTTCCTCAGATAGCCTCTTCTTTTGCTCAGTCCAAATGGTTTCATGGGTGATGCCTCGGCCATTTGTGGCTCCATTACATCCAGGAGACATTCGATCAGGTTTTCCTAACCCCTGCTGCCCCGTGTGGTTTGTATTATTACTGCGTGCTGGGTGAATGACTGTGACACTGATGGCGTCGGAACCGAGACTCGACAGTCTTTAATGCCCGTATGAATAGCAATTGTGAATATTTCGACATTTGAATATTTCTTAATGTGATTCTTTGCACTCTACTGACCCCTACAGGATGGAGAGAGAGGAGGAAGAGAGTAAACGAGACAAAGGAGAGAGAGAGAGTAAAGGAGAGAGAGAGAGAGAGAGAGAGAGAGAGAGAGTGAGTGACTGAGTGATTGAGTGAGTGTGTGTGTGTGTGTGTGTGTGTGTGTGTGTGTGTGTGTGTGTGTGTGTGTGTGTGTGTGTGTGTGTGTGTGTGTGCATGTGCATGTGCGTGTGTGTGCGTGCGTGCGTGTGTGTATCTATCCGTCCAAAATAAGAATCACATCAGAATTATATAGTCAGTTGCATTCGTGAAATATTGAACGCTGAACCTAATGAACGTTTTCTTTATTCCAAAGTGAGTATATTGCATTTTCAGATCAAACTCTTCACCTGGAAGCAGTCATTGCTGTCATGCTGTTTACTCTCCACTAGAGTGTGCAATTCACCTTCCCATGTCTGGGTTGCAAATCAACTCTGATTGCATTTGAACCAGGAGAAGAAGAAAATGCTGTTTTTGGAAACCTTTCAGTCCTCCCTCTCTGAGGAAATACTTGTGTGTTATTAGCTGTGTCTATGTGGGATGGGAATGTCTATACTGTTGGAGACCATGTTAGCTTTTCTCAGATGCTCACAGCAGTTGTGTTGTTCATTCCCACAGGCCACAGGAGCCTATAAAGTCCCTTTCTGAGCACAGTACTGTGTGTGTGTGTGTGTGTGTGTGTGTGTGTGTGTGTGTGTGTGTGTGTGTGTGTGTGTGTGTGTGTGTGTGTGTGTGTGTGTGTGTGTGTGTGTGTGTGTGTGTGTGTGTGTGTGTGTGTGTGTGTGTGTGTGGGTGGTTATTTTCGTCTCTCTCATGTTTTATGTCGTTTCAAGTCCTTGAACTCAACGGTGTTCCTGGATCGGATTGAATCCGAGCGACTGGGTCTTGCAGGGCCTTCCTTGTAAGTGCAGTGTAAGCAACGAGGGATTATTTGCTGTCACAGACTACTAAGCAGTGTGGGAGTTGACACACAGATACATTTGCAATTACTCAGTGCCAAAAGCAGTGGCTGTGTAATGAGCTAAGAGAGGCTGTAAGTCATAGGCCAATGAGATTTGATGGCTTGAGCAGATTGAAATCCATCATGTAGGAAATGTACCCCCCGGGCTTCTCCATCTCAGCTACAAATGAGGGTCATTTGTTAACAGGCAGAGTGTATTTTCAAACGCCGGCAAAGATTGTCTGAGAATGCCAAGCACTTTAAATTAGGTTGATGCATGTACATCTTCTGGGTGCAGTCTGACAGCGAGCTATTTCTTTGTAGGGTAATGATGTGTTTAGTGCTTTAAAGACGTCAAAATATTCATATTGAGCTGGAGTATATTTTTCCAGGAAATAACAGGAGTTGTGAATGTCATCATCCATTTTTGACCTCTATTGGAGTGGATTCCACCTCCCTGGTAATGATCTGAATGTGACTTGATCTGCCTGGTTCAGTGGTGCAGTGTAGTAAGGCTGATCTGATACTGGCTGCTGAAGAAATAACCTTTCAGAGGTGGAAAGTAACTGAGTACAAGTGCCTAAGTACAATTTTGAGGTACTTGCAGATTTCCATTTTGTGAGACTTCACTACATTTCAGAGAGAAATATTGTAGGCTATACCTTTCTACTCCAATACATTTATCTGATGGCTGGAGTTACTTTTCCCCCCTCAGATTCCACTTTCTTCCCAATTGTAGGCTACTTGTAGGCTCCCGGCCGTTGCTCTACCCTCTATGCCGAGACTAGCACATGTTTCCTCCGATACATGTGCAGTCGCCAGCTGCTTCTTTTCACCTGACAGCGGGGGGTTTCACCGGCAGGAGGTAGCACGTGCAGGATCACGCTATTCTCCCCAGTTCCCCTCCCCTCGAACAGGCGCCCTGACCGACCAGAGGAGACACTATTGACCAGGACACATACCCTTAATCCGGCTTCCCACCCGCAGACACGGCCAATTGTGCCTGTATGGACGCCCGACCAAGACAGGTAACATGGAGCTCGAACCTGCAAACCTTGTGTTGGTACAGTAGGCAGGGAATCTACCACACTACCCAGGCGCCCTACACTTCAGAGGGAAATATGTAGGCTATACTTTTTACTGCAACACATTTATCTGACGGCTGGAGTTACTAGTTACTTTGCAGAAGGTTTTACATCATGCAAAACATACAATATATATTATACACTGTATGTATATATGTATGTACTGTATTACTGTATGTATGTATTTATGTGTGTGTATATATATATATACACTGCATGTGTGTGTGTATATGTATATATATATAATATATATATATATGTATATATGTATATATATATACACACACTGTGTGTGTGTGTGTGTGTGTGTGTGTGTGTGTGTGTATGTGTGTGCGCGCGTGCGTGTTGCATACTGTAGAGGAGCAATAGACCCTTTTCGCAGCAGCCATTTTGACGTGTCAAAGCAGGGTAAACACAGGTGTAACCAATAGCATTAATGGCGGCCCTGGCACTGGAACACCTAAATGGAATGGGACCATCATTCATGTTATTTGTTATGTAGTGGCAAACTAAAACTAAAACCTTCCTTTGCCACTCTTGCAGGACGTACAATTTCTGACTCGTGGCAAAAGGCAAACTCCATGAAACAAGCGAGGCAGGTGTCAAATGAAAAAGCAGACGATTTATTCCAGAAAGCGTCAATTACAAAAACTCAAATGTCTCCACATGGAGTTCTAATCTAACTTTACTGTTCTTCGGCCCTATGCTGCATAAACAATCAATTGCTCATGGAAATGATCACGGTAAGAAAACTGTTGCTCCACGTCCTGCTCTGTTGAAAACCTCCTTCCTACTAAAGCGCATGCCAAATCCAATACGTATAGCGTACGTCCTAATTTACTATAGGCTAGTTAACCCAATTTACGATAGCAGGATCAATTTACGGCAGCAGGACAAACTAATGAAGCACAGATAACCGTATTACAAAATTCTGATAGATAAATATGATTGAACATTCCAAAAATGAAAGGTTAGAATAATAAATAAAAATGTCCCACTCCAAATGACATAATTAACATCAGATTAAATTAGGCTACTTGAAAATGATTGAAATCAGGCACAAATATAGCCTACAAAATAAACCTGCAGTACATTATGGCTCTAACCATAGGTTACACGTGTTTACCCTCCTTTGTCATGTCAAAATGGCTGCTGTGAAAAGGGTCTATTAGACTGACAACTGTTTCTGCTAACTTTTCTGTTAACTTATGGTATTGCTGCTTTTAACGCCGAAGATATTCTGAGCCATTGAGTCATTGCTCAGGATAGTAGTGTAGATGAGAATTTTACAGTAAAATACAAAAAATTACCTTGAATCCTAACTTTTTGACAGTGTGACGACCTGCTGTTGGGGCCGCGTGATTGGGTGCACCTGGGCCGGGTGCACTCATTGGGCTTCACACAATTCAGTCTCTCTCCCTCCTCACTGATGCACCTTTTGTTCTGTTCTTTTGTTTAGTTTAGTTTGGGTCATCTATTTCCCTTAGTTTTACTGGAAAGGATTTGAGTCATCTTTCCACCACTGCAAAGCTTATCGTGCTATCAGTGATGGACGAGCAGTTGGCAAGGATTTTATCATCTCTAGAATATGATTTTAAAATACACAGGGGAACTAAACCGTGTATAGTACAAAACCAAACTCATGTGTTATAACCCGGGTTCAAGGACGCAGCTAACAGAGGAGCAGTCATATTATGCCAAAGTAAAAGTTAAAACAATAATAATTTATTATACAAAAAGAAATAGAACAGAAGAAAAAGGTGCATCGTGAGGAGAGAGAGAGACTGAATGGTCTGAAAGTCTTCTTAAACCCAATGAGTGCATCAGGCCCACGTGCACCCAACGACCCCAACACCAGGCCCCTCCCTGCAAGACAGCGCCAGGAGAGTGGGAGGGTCGTCACACAATAAAAAGTTTTGTTTTAAGGTCTTGTTTTGCATTAGTATAGAACATTGTCATCTAGACTGTTATCCTGAGCAATTAAGTTAAGACTTGATCCTCAGCATTTTTTTTAGATATTTAACACCCTTTTTTTGTCCAACATGACTGTAGCATTTTGAAACCCGTGGCTCTGCCTCTCTCTCTAACCACAAGGCCACCAATCATGTTCCACAGCAGCATTTAATTCAAACATTTTTAGAAGTCATAATATATTTTTTCCTTGAATGATGCATTCTGGGTCTGTGGTTAACATAATGATAATTCCAAATGAACTCAATAGCTTTTGCCAAGACATTTATTCTATATGGCTCTCATTAAAAGTCTTAGGTAAGTACTAAAGACCTCAGGACCTTATGTCAAATCATTTTTCAGTGAAATAAGTTAAAAAAAGAATGGAGGGAACACGAGTATTGATTAGGATGATTTCACATTTTCTTAATTTGTCTTATAATAGCAACATGGCACCTATACCGTAATCTGCCAGGCTATTTGTTGTATTAATCCTTCATGGACAGTAGATGTCCCTGCTATACCTTTAACTACAGATGGATATTTTTCTCAGGATGCTGTTAACCCTATGTGATTCGATTTTCTTTTTCCTTTCCTCGTTAAACAAAACATTGTTTAATTTCAAATATGTTAAAAGGGCTTTGTCACAACCATGATTTGATGTAAAGCATATACAGCACAAATCCAATCATCAATTCTGCTGTGTGGTTTGGGTTGCTCCATTGAATTCAGGAATTCTCACCATACTGTCATCTTTCCTATATGTTCAAGTAAAAAAGAAAACATGAAAAAGGCCCTTAGTCATTCTGGAGCATGTCCAAGGGAGAAGCAATATTGATCGGATTCCTGCTATTTCCATACAAACGGATTCTGTTGTTTGCTTCCACCGTGCAATTCATCTTTGGCCAAAAGAAAACAAAATGTGTTGTTATTCACCCCACAGCCTGATAATGTAATGTACTGGAATGAATCACACAATATCAACATCCAGGCCCCTTCCTTATCCTGGTCTCCTTAGCAACCCGATCCTCTTTGCAAGTAAGATGAGGTGCACAGTATGCCCAGAGGTTGTGGAGTGGAATATTGTTACGATGCGCCAATGTCACTGCACAGTGCACACACACATATGGAGAGATAATCAGGCCATGACTAAATGTAACAGTGGAGAGTGCTTAAGTGGTTAGCAGCCTCTTCTACCTTCCCTGCACTTCTCTAATTCAATCCTACAATACCGCGCAAAAAGAGTGTCCGGAAGCCACACACAGTAAATGGAGGAGGATGCATCACTGCTTCGTGGTGAGAATAGGCAGAGATATTGAAGGCTTGAATGTTGAATGTTACATTCCTTGCTTTTGGGGTTTGGTGGTTGTAGTTTGGGGTGCTCATTCAAAGCTGGAAATGGAGGATAAAGAAGTAAAGATTGAATACTATATGTTGAATCATCTATAAATCAATCTATCATACACATACATATAAACTTCCTATAATAATAATGAGAAGTGTCCATCCGTCCGTCCGTCCGTGTGTGTGTGTGTGTGTGTGTGTGTGTGCGCGCGCACGCGCGCATGTGTGTGAGTGAGCAGAATTTTATCTGGCCACAGCCCATGCTATTTTTTAATTAGGTGATTGCCCTAATTACCTAATGATGATGTGATGTCATCATCAGTGATGTCATCCTTCCTGGCTGGTTATAAGTTCAGTGATGATGTCATCAGTGATGTCATCCTTCCTGCAGTGAGGCTATTGCAGGCCATGCAGCAGCGAGATTGCTAGTAATAATAATAATAATAATATTTATTATTATTATTATTATTATTATTAATAATAATAAACTATAATATCCCTATAATAGAACATAATCATTTTGCTGTGATATTTCTATTAATAGAATGAGTAGCTATAGCTCTTTTTCATAAGGAATGGATGCATTCACAATTCCTCATAAAGGTCGTCTCAAATATATTTAGGCCTATTTTTATGTCGTAATTTCGCTGCTGTCTGGACTCCATGATCGCTGGGGGATAAGATGCACTGAATGGTCCGACCCCCCTCCCCCCTCTCGCAGTGCATGGTATGATCCTCGCTCAAGAAGTGCCTCCTGTTCTCCGTCTGAAGGGCTCATTTCCAGGCATAAAGTGTAGTAGCACGCCGCCGCAAGCAGACGAGACGCTCCGATACGACTTTCCATTCTCTCTCTCTGAGGCTTGAAGAGCGCAAAGCTGGACCCGTACAGGATGACCATGTATAAGGGGAAGCGTCGCAATCATCGATGTAAGTTGCACAGCAGCTATCTAGGGTTACTTTTTTCTTTTTTTAGGCTGATGTCTTTGTTCTTTGCAATAAGTTTCACCTCACAGTTTTGTGGTGAAATATTAAATGAATATTAAACGTATAATAATAATAGTAATACACGGAGAGAGATGCGTCTTTAACCGGGGTGCAGCGGGCCTATTTAGTTGTTAATTCGACTCTTTTACGCGCAGCCACATCCACATGCAGTTTCCCGTCATGGCAAAGTTAGGGGTAACGTTAAATCCGCGCCCGTCTGCTGGCCGGCTGCCTGTAAAAGTGCGTTATCAAGCCTTGTAGTTCTGTGTTTTCAGTAATGTTACTAATGAAGCCAGTAACGTCAAAGATCAAAGGGAGTTCTTTGGCGTAGGTTACTTCTTGCTTCGTGTTAGTAGGTGTCCAAGTAAAATGCGTTGGTCTGTTATTTTGAAAAGCCATCCATGCATCTGTTCTGTTGTCTGCTGATTGCTGACATGTGTAGGCTACCTTCTGGTTCATTGGGCATACATTTATGATGCTTCAAATGTGTTGGTTTGTTGAGACTAGCGTTATGTAGCAGCTAATACTGGGCTACTTAATTAGCTATTCATTCATGGATCATTCATGTCTATTGCATTTAATTGTAATCTATTGAATCCATCGATATTTAGGCTACATTTTAACAAATGTCTTATTAGGCTAGTACTACTAGTGCTTTGAAGTGCCATTTTGTGTATGTGTACATGAACAACTTTATTTACTCGTGGTTTCCCATGTATGAGGTGTATGGGAGTATGGATCCTACTGATGGAGCATCACTTAAAAAGAGACAATTCTGTTAGATGTAAATTGAACACCACAACTGAAAAGAACACATTATGGATGCATATTCTGCAGCTTCCTTGGAGTGTCTTGTCTCATATGTTTGAAGACCTTCTGAGCAGTAAACATCATACTGTTTGTCTTTCCTCAAGAAAGAAAAAAGATTGTATATTTTCTCAAGAAAGAAAGACAAATATTATATCTGGAAATGTAGATGTATAAAGATGTAGATCACAATGCTGGGAGTAACAATTGCTGGGTTACTAATCAATTTGCTAATTAAATTATCTATTCCCTTATAGTAAGGATGTTTTTACAAGCCTTTGTTTAAGGGTGAAACTGCAAGAATGAAAATGTCCCTGTCTCCTAAGATGTTGTAGAGTATTGGTTTGTGACACATTGCCCTTGAATAGCCTTGGTTAGATTTGTTTGGGTAAGACAAGCCTGTATATATATTTTTCTCTCTCATTGGAGGAAATGCAATTATGCAAAACCTGCTGTTTGCAGAAGTCTACTGCATAGTCTTCACAGTTTAGATGGTACTGCATAGTCTTCACAGTTTAGATGGTACTGCATAGTCTTCACAGTTTAGATGGTACTGCATAGTCTTCACAGTTTAGATGGTACTGCATAGTCTTCACAGTTTAGATGGTACTGCATAGTCTTCACAGTTTAGATGGTACTGCATAGTCTTCACAGTTTAGATGGTACTGCATAGTCTTCACAGTTTAGATGGTACTGCATAGTCTTCACAGTTTAGATGGTACTGCATAGTCTTCACAGTTTAGATGGTACTGCATCTTCACAGTTTAGATGGTACTGCATAGTCTTCACAGTTTAGATGGTACTGCATAGTCTTCACAGTTTAGATGGTACTGCATAGTCTTCACAGTTTAGATGGTACTGCATAGTCTTCACAGTTTAGATGGTGCTGCATAGTCTTCACAGTTTAGATGGTACTGCATAGTCTTCACAGTTTAGATGGTACTGTATAGTCTTCACAGTTTAGATGGTGCTGCATAGTCTTCACAGTTTAGATGATACTGTATAGTCTTCACAGTTTAGATGGTACTGCATAGTCTTCACAGTTTAGATGGTACTGTATAGTCTTCACATAGTCTTCACAGTTTAGATGGTACTGCATAGTCTTCACAGTTTAGATGGTACTGTATAGTCTTCACAGTTTAGATGGTACTGCATAGTCTTCACAATTTAGATGGTGCTGCATAGTCTTCACAGTTTAGATGGTGCTGCATAGTCTTCACAGTTTAGATGGTACTGCATAGTCTTCACAGTTTAGATGGTGCTGCATAGTCTTCACAGTTTAGATGGTACTGCATAGTCTTCACAGTTTAGATGGTACTGCATAGTCTTCACAGTTTAGATGGTGCTGCATAGTCTTCACAGTTTAGATGGTACTGCATAGTCTTCACAGTTTAGATGGTACTGCATAGTCTTCACAGTTTAGATGGTACTGCATAGTCTTCACAGTTTAGATGGTACTGCATAGTCTTCACAGTTTAGATGGTGCTGCATAGTCTTCACAGTTTAGATGGTACTGCATAGTCTTCACAGTTTAGATGGTACTGCATAGTATTCACAGTTTAGATGGTACTGCATAGTCTTCACAGTTTAGATGGTACTGTATAGTCTTCACAGTTTAGATGGTACTGCATAGTCTTCACAGTTTAGATGGTGCTGCATAGTCTTCACAGTTTAGATGGTACTGTATAGTCTTCACAGTTTAGATGGTACTGCATAGTCTTCACAGTTTAGATGGTGCTGCATAGTCTTCACAGTTTAGATTGTACTGCATAGTCTTCACAGTTTAGATAGTGCTGCATAGTCTTCACAGTTTAGATGGTACTGTATAGTCTTCACAGTTTAGATGGTACTGCATAGTCTTCACAGTTTAGATGGTACTGTATAGTCTTCACAGTTTAGATGGTACTGCATAGTCTTCACAGTTTAGATGGTACTGCATAGTCTTCACAGTTTAGATGGTACTGCATAGTCTTCACAGTTTAGATGGTACTGCATAGTCTTCACAGTTTAGATGGTACTGCATAGTCTTCACAGTTTAGATGGTACTGCATAGTCTTCACAGTTTTCTGGATGCATTCATTGTACATAATAGACTAGGTGGGTGGAAACCCAGATTTGGACTGTGGGCACAGAAGAGTGTCAAGAGACAGAGCAGACAAAGAAATCCAAGAGCTAGCAAGCAAAATAACAAGGGAGACAGTAGAAAAGCCAATCCACACGGGCTTGGACTCGTGTTTTAAAGGTTGCTCTGCACTAAATTCTGCCGGCTATTAAGAAAGAAAGACTACCAGCGTCACTGGACTGGAGTTTAGCACCATGAACCTGAACACAGTCTTGAAGGCTCAAGCTCGTATCTTGCAGAGATGGGGGGAACAGGTGCTGGGAAAGATGAAATTATAGAAAGTTTGAATAACAACACAGCTTATTACAAAGAGTATAGAATAATACAATCTTTGTGTGTGTCGTGCAGTATTTGAATGTGGTGTGTGTGGAGGGGAGGGGCCAGTGAACACATTAGCGATGTTTTACAAGCTTTAATACTTGTGGTTTTCAATGTATATATTTAAAGTTCAGCAATTCTAGAATGGTGGATGTGTGAGTGACATTTGTACAAGGTTTACAAAGGTGTAACTTTTGGACTTAGACTTTCATGGTGTAAAGGGGCTTTTATTTTGAAATCCGCTGTGTAACCTAACCAGATATGTGAGACAAAAGGCTTTTTAGAAATATTGTTTGTTCATGCAAGAATAGTGAAAATATCTCTTATGTCATGTGCCTGTTGTGACATTTCATTCAAATTTAGTAATACCTATTTGGGAAGTTGTGTTGAAGGGTATGAAGATTTTGCAGTTTAGGAATCTTTTGAGATCAAATCGCCTGCACCAGATGTGTTTTTTTCTGTCTTTGTGCGCATGTGTTTGTTTGTCTGTGCCTGTGTCCGTGCACTTGTGTGCATGTGTGTTTGCTTGCTCATCTTCATGCTAGGAGTACATGGAAGCGTCTAGACTTTCTAATGGAAATTGATCGGGGGGGGGGGGGAGTTGATCAAAATAAACATCCTCTTTCGACTCACTCTGGAGACTTCCTCCGTGCGCCGCAGCCTTCCAGATGTCTGGTGCTGAGCCGCTTGTTGTTTCAATTGAGCAATTCCTGTCATGAATCAGGGGCCGCAGTGCGTGACAAATGAACGACAGTGTCTCTTCCGAAGCGCTGCAGATGTTAGCTCTCGCCTGTAAGTCTGCTGCGCTGCTGATGGGCTGTGGGTGTGGCGGGGGTGTGGGGGGGGGGGGCAGGCTGTTGCATCTTCTGTCAGAGACATGTGTCAAGGACAGTTGTGAGTGTGTTTGTGTGCCTTGCTGCTTATACTGCCTTTAAGCTTGCCTCCGTTTCACCCAAACTTTCTGTTTGCGTGTCCATGGCGAGGAATACAAATGATGTACTACACCATCCTCAGCGGAGCTGTGAAAGTTGTGACCGTTGTGCTCCTCTTGAATAAATCACAAGCAATTACAGGCTATACTCCATTCCGCATACTTCAATTTGTCACCTAGGATGCAATGTCCACTCCTAGAAATTCACCAGGCCGTAGTACGCGCAGGAACCTGAGAATGTTTATTTATTGGCCCGGGATAAGTAGCATCACACTCCACTCTATCCTGGATTTTATTGTATTTATTTCTTTATTTTTTTAAAGGTCCCAATTCGTGCAGCTGTAACCTCTTAAAAACGTGTGTCTCTGGTCCATAAAACATGATTCTGGATTAATCTGTCGAAAATATAGCAACCCCGTTTGTTGTGACGGAGTTCTCACTTCCTCATCTGGTCGCTTCCCAAGAATGGCCTGTTTCTATAATATATTCAGAACTAACAGTTCCCATTGGCCGCTCAGGGAGAGCCCGCCCCAGGCTCCCAGCGGCCAATCAGATTAGCGTCTGTGGACCAGCACGCTAGGTTGCGAGTTATCGTTAACTTAACGGTACTATGCTTAAGAGGACATCTCAAAATGCCTAGACTTACCGAATGCACCTCTGCAGTTGCTGGATCACGTACAGTTGGCGTCGCTCCAGCTAGAAGTGTTAATTTTGTGGCTATAGACTAAATGGTGCAGGTAGCTTGTGTGAGAGGGACCCGCGCAGTATGCAGGAGGAAGCTAGTGACGTCGAAATTCCCCCAGATTCCCCTCTGGGCAAACGACGCGTTTGGGGGTGTGGCTTGGAGGAGACTGCAGGGGGACGCTGGATAGGGACAAATCCAACTGTGGCAGTTCTGAGCGTGTGACCACTCATTACAGGGAGGGCTGACAGCAGTATATATGCATTTACAAGTAAAAACAGCTTTTGCACGGAATGGGACCTTTAAGCTTTATTTGACAGAGATGGACAGGAAGGTTGCTGCGGGAAAGGACTGCGCCACATGGTACGTGCTCTCCACGTTGAGCCACCGGGGGCGCCCCCGGAAATGTGTGTGTGTGTTTTTTTTTAAATCCGAGTGTCAGAATAGACCTAATGATTCGCTTCTATCCATGATGAAATAATGTGACACAGTAAACAAGATGTCGCCCTCCCAGAGTCCTCGTCTCTCCTCTCACCAAGAGAAGCACCCATCAGTGTGACACACACACAGGCAATCAGTGAGACACACACACACACACACACACACACACACACACACACACACACACACACACACACACACACACACACACACACACACACACACACACACACACACACACACACACACACACACACACAGGTTTTGGTGAATGACATGTATTATGGGATCTAATAGAACAGATATGACTGTAGCAGTATAGCAGTGTGAAGAACAGTGAGATGAGTGCCTGTCTCTGTCAAATGGCATATATTATTATGTAAACGGAAATAATCAGACATCGTACTTGCTCCCTCCCTATCACAGCGCTCCTCTCTCACAAACACACACATGCATATGCAGCACATGGCATGGATTTGGAAAGACGAGCACACATTCATAGTTCCATTACATTTTCATGCATGTACACTTATGGGCCGGCGATGTGCGCTGTCAAATTCCTCTCTATCAGTAAGTCTCTTTATTTCCTGGTTGAAATGAAATATAAATGTCTAAGTGGGAATTCGTAATGATGTCAGAACTACTCGTAGGGATTTCTGTTGTCGGTTCAACACCAAAGACTTGGAGGGGCCTATTTTTAGACCCTGCACCACCAGGCAGCGAGGATTGGAAGTCGTCTGTGATAAACACGTCGAATAACCCGATTGTCAACGGTTGTCAGGACTATTTCTTACCAGGGAGTATCAGAGGAAACACTCCACAATGGCCAATGGCCTGAATTATTTGTGCTTTTTGACAAAGATTGTTTGCTCGGGAGACGCAGCTCGCCAGGTTTTTACAGATCACTCGACAGAGAGATGTGATCTCAAAGCGATGCCTTGCTGTTATCTGTGCTGCTGGTGCCTGAAGGGGCCGGGGATTATGAACGGATCCCTCTGGACTCAGAGAGTCACTGAGGCAGCCAGGCAGGGCAACAGATTGAAAGTCACGCCTCTGTGTTTACAGAGGCAGACATATCACAGTACCTCTGTGTTTACAGAGGCAGACATATCACAGTACCTCTGTGTTTACAGAGGCAGACATATCACAGTAGTGTCAATGGGCTGTTCACCAAGATGTTCCAGTGGTGTAATGAAATGGATGTTTGTTGAAATTGGGTCTGTATTATTACAGAGCAAAGTGGAGGCGTATGTTGAACATTAGGTCGTCTGTCTCTCTCTTAACCAGTGGATCATATTAACGTATTGGATGACAGGAGACAGAATCTGCAGTGGAAATAGTTGGGAGGAGGATGGCTTGGAGTAAGAAGTGTGCAAAATCACCATTGCTGTTAAAGTCACAAAGAAAATGCTGTTTCCAAAGTGTCTTGCATCCGTAATTCACCATATGTCCGTTTGAAAGAAGATGTTGGGGCGAGGCTGTTCAGAAGTGCTCCAACAACAGACAAAGACAGTGAAGCCCAGTCCAGTACAGTACAGTACAGTACAGTACAGTACAGTACAGTACAGTACAGTACAGTACAGTATGCACTGGTAGCCTCTGTAGCTGGTGAAATGCTTTGTGCGTAATCCTGAGCTGTCACAAATGATGTATTTTTCAAAGTTCAAGCCACTGGGAAAAGGAAGCAGAGTTTTTGGGGGTGAACATCCAGTGTTACTTTGAGAAGTTGGAAAGTTGCACGTTTCATTCATTCATTTATTTAATATGTGGTTGGAATTTAAATGTTTAAGTAAACACAAAAAATATGCAGTTTTCCAGGAAGTACAATGAGATTTAGATTTTCTTTTCTCATATTTTTGGCAGAGGCATCTATCATTCAATACAGTATTGAATAGGGGTGTCACAATATATCGTCCCACGAAATTTCGCGATAGTAAAACGTCACGATATGTATCGTTGAGATGAAATCTCATATCGTGATTTTTTTTTTTTTTTTTTTTTTTTTTTTTTTTTTTTTTTCAAAAGTAGACAAAGAAACGTACTTGTTTGTTGAAGTTCAATGTGTGGAAAGTAGTTCAGTTGAACAAGTCTCTGAAGAGACACATGAGAAGTTATACAGGAGAGAAACCATTCAATTGAGTTTCTGGCAAAACTGTTTACTTGACAGGAAAAACTGAAGATGCATAAAAAATAGACTAAGAAAAGTCTTGTTGTTTGAGTTTGAAGAAAAACTGAAGATGCATAATGAGAATTTATACTGCTGAGAAACCTTTTAGTTCAAAGTAAATCTAAGTGACGGTGTAACTCATTCTATTTCAAGATAAGCCTTATCTCCAATCTCATGTTTTTTCTAGTTGTTATTGTAATAACAATTTCCCACAACAGCATGTTTTGTATTTGTGCATTTCAAATAAAATACTACTTTTCCAGTCATATATTGTCATTATTCAAGTTTAAAAAAATATTGTTAAAATCGTATCGTATCGTATCGTTATCGTGAACCCAGTATCGTGATACGTATCGTATCGTGAACTGAGTGTATCGTGACACCCCTAGTATTGAATGTTAGAATTAGCTGAGAAGGTGAACAAGTCGTTTTTCGTTTCTTTGTTACTGTGTTTAATAACAAATGGCCCATATAATGAATTTCAAACTTGTATCCAAACTTGATACAGACGAGAGGAATCATGTGGGTAAAGCCCAGTTGTGAATTGAAATAGAAAGATCCACAAGAGCCACATTAGCTCACCTTGAACTTGAGTTATGAACAGCTGGTGTGTTTGATGTGTGATGTTCAAAGGTCTCAACAACACCTTTGATATGCAGATTGTTTCCCCCGGTCTCCAAGCCATTCTTTTACCATGTAATGAGTCAACAAACATCCAAAGCCTTTCCCTGCTGCGACCCTTCTGTTGTTGTCGAGAGGCTTCATCAGTAAACAACAAGCCTTTTTTTGTTTTTGCAGCGGTTGAAAATGTCCCAGATGATCATACAGGAAAATGTAAATGGTTCTTTTGGTTTAAATAGAGAGCACAGCGCCTGCAACCTTGATTGAAGGCTCTGCGGGCAGCGTAAAGTAAGGAGAACACGAGGAATGTCTCAAGTGAAGTGATTGAAATGTGATGTGTGAATGCAGCAGGGAGCAGACACGGTCACACGGCAGGGATCCAGTGTGATCCACATGTTTGATGGTAATTCAGGACACATTGTTTGTTGGGAAATCTGCCAATTAGGCATCCAGACGTCCTCCACAGAATAGTCTATATAAATGAATAGTCTATATAAATGAATAGTCTATATAAATGAATAGTCTATATAAATGAATAGTCTATATAAATGTGTCTTTGGAAATGTATCAAGGTTAGATACGAGGCATACCTGGAGTTTGATGATGCTCTCAGCAGCTGGGGTCTTGCTGGCAGGTCATGATGAACGTTATTGGTTATTAGTTGTGTCAATTCCTTCATCTCAGATCTTGTGGCTTCCTCCTCCAGGCCGGCCCAGCTTCATGTCTCAGTGAGGAGGAGCTCTTATCAAACAGCCAAGCCATCAAATCAATAACAGTTTAGGCTGTAACTCATGGGCTTTTAGGCTAATGGTCTGCTTACTAAGCTAGCATAACGGAAAGGCTAACCTCAAAAAAGTATTTTCTGTGATGCCGAAAGTCTGAACAAATTTCTGAAATAAGCATTATAATGTTACACCAAAAAGAGAATGCATATATTCAGTAAATAAACTGTCTATTATAACCCAATTACTGTGAGTGGCAAACCACTACAGGATGTACAGGAGTTTGTCTATCTGGGCAGCAAGGTGACAACATTGTGTTCAAGAAATCAACACCAGGGTCAGCAAAGCCAATCAAGCCTTTGCTATGCTCAAACCTATCTGCAGATCTACGAGCCTCAGCATCCACATGAGGATCAGGATCTGCAATGTCCTCAGCATGCTCCTGTATGGCTCAGAGTGCTGGAAGACCACAGCCAGACCACAGCATCAAACCAAAATTTGAGATGTTCCAGACCAAGTGCTTGAGACATATCCTCCAGATCTTCTGCCCACCCACCATTTCAAATAAAGATCTTTGGAGCAGGACAGGAACTGTGACCATGCAACAGTGGCGTGTCCAGGGCATTTTGACTGGGGTGGCCCAGGTGAGGCACAGACTCAAGCAAGGGTGGCATGGAGTGTGGCATTTAGGAAGGAAGTAGACAGGTTTTCCCTCACCCAAATTTTGCCTACATTTTGAGTGTTATTTAGCCACCTCCCCAACCAGCTAGCGTGCCATGCTTTGGTAGCAGTATATTCACTCTAGCTTTAAAAATGAGCCCGCTACAGCCTCTGGCTACAGTGCCACTCTCTAGAAACGCCCCTGCCATGCAAGAGACAATCCAGGTGCACCGATGGAGATGGCTGGGACATGTTCTTTGCATGTCACCCAATTCACTACAGGACCTAGAACAGCTCTATGCTGGACACCCCAGGGGAAAAGAAACCGTGGGCGACCCAGAAGAAGAAACCTGGCACAGAACATTTGAGATCCCATGCCATCGCCTCAAGTGCCAGATGGCACAGAGAGGATGAGTGAGAGAGAGAGTAAACTGTTTTTTGGTAGAAAAAAAAATCTGAATTTAAAGGCCCATTCCGTCGGTTCTGGTGAGAAATAAATGTGCACAAAGTGTTTTTTATTGGCAATGAGTGAATGCGCCTTGATGTGACTTAAAAATGGCGACCAGGGGCGTTTCTCTCCGACCAGCCGTTCAGAAGATACATGGAAATACCGCAGTTTCGAAGGGGTTAGCATTTCCCGCCACAGCTAGAGGATGTGACGTCTGCGCGCATTCATGAGCCTCCCTCTTGTCCTGGCTCCGCCGTAAACGAAGAAGACGGCACAGGAAATGGCTAACGTTACATTCGTCGCTAGCTGCTAGCAAAATGAAACAACAACACAGACTCCAGAAAAAGTCCACACTAAATAGATAAATAAATATTTATCTAATGAAGCCCGTCTGGCCAGACAGCAGCAATGTGACCGACATCGGGGGGAAACTAGAGTCAGGACTGTGTTTTCGGTTCATGAAGGAAACTTGCTGCTTGTAGCTACTGTACGGTGGCTCAGTGGTAGAGCTGTCGCCTCACAGTCAGAAGGTCCTGAGTTCGATTCTCGCCTGGGACACTGTGGGCGCTGTGGTTGTGTTCCCCCCCATATCTTCAGTGCCTACTGCCCAGGTGGGGTATCTCGTCGTAAGGGCCTTTCTGTCTGTGTGGAGTTTGCATGTTCTCCCCGTGCTCCCCCAGGGGGTTCCTCCGTATATAACCCCCCCCCCCACTAAAAACATGCAGAAGATCAGATCGTCATCGTCATCCGACCAGTGACGACAACACCCGAAGTTAGTCCCCGGGCGCTGTACGAGAAAGCGACCACTGCTCCTGGCCTGCCCCCCAGAGGAAAGGACAAGCCAGGATGGGTTAAATGCAGAGGACAAATTTCACCGGCCACCGTCAGCATGAGTGTGTTTGTGGCCATGCATGTGTTGTGGTGTTCGTGTGACAATAAAAGACGGGCTTGTCCGTCTGAAATCGTTTTTCGTTTTTTTTTTACTGTAATGTGGTTTTGACCAGATAACGTTAGCTGCTTGCTAATGGATTTTCAAGATTCAAGATTTTTACTGTCACTCCGTAGTACAAGTATCTGACTACCTGGTCAGAAACTCTGCTAACATTACCGTCTTGTGTGAAGTAATGCAACCCTAACGTTACTACCGTTATGCTTATGGTCATGGAACATTATTGTTTGACTGCAGTTAGCTGTGGTGGTGAGTGCCTATTAGAACCATAACGTTAGCTTGATGCTATACGCGGCTAACTAATAGATTTAGCTATATTTATAGAAATTACCACCAGCCCCATTAATAACGTTACTGTCTTGTGTTGATAATGAATCTAACAGACGGAAATATGCCTAACGTTAGCCTACTGTCTGTTATGCTTACGGTACATTGTTTGACTGTTCAGTTTGGTCAACTCCAGGCATTACACGGTAGCGTACATACAGGGGGAGCAGGCTATTTCCTGGCTTGTGCTAACGTGAGTATCCACTTCCCCGCAGCCAGCAGGCTCTGGCTGCAGTGGGACTGCACATAACGTTAGCTTGATGCTAATCGCGGCTAACTAATATTAATTTACATTTATAGAAATTACCACCAGCCCCACTAATAACGTTACCGTCTTGTGTGGATAATGAATTTAACAGTCGTAAATATGCCTAACGTTACTGTTATGCTTATGAAACATTGTTTGATTGTTCAGTTTGGTCAACTCCAGGCATTACACGGTACCGTACATACAGGGGGAGCAGGCTATTTCCTGGCTTTTGCTAACATGAGTATCCACTTCCCCGCAGCCAACGCAAGCCAAAACACGGCCAAACATGCCACAATAACGTCCCCTAATTCATCCAGAATCCTTCCTGGGCATCTCGAGGCTGATCTGAGGATCACGTTGCTCCCCCCAATTCCCCTCCCGCCGAACAGGCGCCACGACCGACCAGAGGAGACACTAGTGCGGCGACCTGGACACACACCCTTAGCCTGGCATCCCACCCGCAGACACGGCCAATTGTGCCTGTATGGACGTCCTACCAAGCCGGTGGTAACACAGGGGCTTGAACTTGCGACCCTTGTGTTATTAGGCAGAGAATCTACTGCTGCACTACCACAGACAGACGCACAGGATTGTGGGATATCGTGATCAATGAAGGTTACGTCTATGCTGTCTTCAGAACCTGCCCAGTTGGAGGCTCAGCAGGCAGCATTTCTTGGTAAATATTCGATTGAGACATGGCTTGCTGCCTCCCTGCCTCTGATTAGGTGGCATTTTAGCCATTTGAGAGAGACCCAGTGTGCAGACTCATTTCCTCTA
Organism: Poromitra crassiceps; assembly: GCF_964638095.1. Classification (NCBI taxonomy): domain Eukaryota; kingdom Metazoa; phylum Chordata; class Actinopteri; order Beryciformes; family Melamphaidae; genus Poromitra; species Poromitra crassiceps. The sequence goes on along the minus strand of NC_139624.1, from coordinate 97,943,603 downwards.
TTCCTACCTGCCCCGCTGTACGTCGTCCATCACGGCTTCTTTCAACTCCTCCACTCCGTTGTCGTGGCTCGTCTTTACGACGCTCCCGCTGAGGAACAATTTGCATAATAATGAGTTACTTGGTTGGATTAATTAAGACGTGGGGGAGATTTGGTGCCAGTGTGTTTTTGTTTGGTGAGGAGATGATCGGCAGCTCCTTCTGTTTCTGTTGTGCGTCTCTCCCTCTCATTCTTTCTCCTTCTCTCTCTGTCTTGCCTTCATGTTTATCTCATCAAATAGACAGCGGGCTGTTGGGAGGAGAGGAGACTGAAGGAACATGCAAGGGGGAAAGTGACAAATGTGTTGTAGAGCCGTCAGCGCCCGTCTGTCTGTGGGGAATTTTCATGTTTTTTTTTAAAAGAAAGGAACACATTTCTCATTGGTTGAAGGTCCTTGCTGATATGTCTGAAAGGGAGTTTATTGCAGTCAATCAGCTGGCCGGCGTGCTGTGGGCCCACGATATGATGAAGCCATTTCAGTTCATCAGGAGGAGGACACAATGTCGCACCTTGCCGGCGGCTTGGTTAAGACCTTCCCATAAATGAAATGTCACAGGTTCGACCGTTGGATAATCCTGATTATAATTAGAGATGGAGATGATACAATTCAATACGGTCGACCACGAAAAAATGTTGTAAATAATAAAAGTTCAGTCAACAAAGTCTACCTGTGCAGAGTTATGTTTATTTCTCAACCACAGTTCTTTCTAGTGTTGGCATTGGCTTGCTACTGTACTGTAGAACGTAAACAGCAATTTAAAAATGTCATTAAAAAGGGCAAAATAATATAATTTGGCTGGAGATTGGAGGAGAGCTTGTGAAATTGTGATGGGCAAACCATATCATTTGTGATTACTACAGCAGAATAAAATGAAGCTAATATCACCATCCATTTTTCTACCCAACCATACATAGTGTCACTTTTTGAATGGTAATATTGAATTTTGATATATCATCCCATCCCTAATTATAACACATCTGGAACGAGGGCTGAAGACTATATTGGAGGTGACAACTGACAAGCAGCATTCATTATACGCAGTCTTGTTTATCTTCACATTTGAAGAGATGCATGTATATACTGAGCTAATGGAAGCAGATCGATTTAATGTTCATTATCCTAACAGACTAATGCATGATGGCAGCACAGCATCTTGCATTTTGGAACAGGTATTCAGGGATCTACCTGATGCTACACAGTGTCCCTCTCCCAGCTGTCAGCCCACACTAATACAAAGATGCTCTTTTGCTCCCCAGACACTCTCTGTCTGTCTGTCTCTCTGTCTGTCTGTCTGTCTGTCTCTCTGTCTGTCTGTCTGTCTCTCTGTCTGTCTGTCTGTCTGTCTGTCTGTCTGTCTGTCTGTCTGTCTGTCTCTCTGTCTGTCTGTCTGTCTGTCTGTCTGTCTGTCTGTCTCTCTGTCTGTCTGTCTGTCTGTCTGTCTGTCTGTCTGTCTGTCTCTCTGTCTGTCTGTCTGTCTGTCGGTCGGTCGGTCGGTCTGTCTCAGACCGTCTGTCTCTCTGTCTGTCTGTCTGTCTGTCTGTCTCTCCCTCTCTCTGACCTTGAGATGATCCCTGCCTCCCATGCCTGTTAGCTTGTCTGAAGCCTCTGGCTGAGAGAGAGAGAGAGAGAGAGAGAGAGAGAGAGAGAGAGAGAGAGAGAGAGAGAGAGAGAGAGAGAGAGAGAGAGAGAGAGAGAGGCTGAGAGAGAGAGAGAGAGACGGCAGAGAATTAAAGAGAAGAGGGGGACGGATGACCTATCCAAGAACTCAGAGGGTGAGAGGAGAAACTACACTGTCTCTCCCAAAAAGAAACCAGGGGAGACAGAGACAAGAAATGAAAGTTTGCGGTCTGATTTGTTCTGGTTTTAGCAGGACCAGAAGCAGCATCAGCCTTTTATGTCCGCTAGGTCAGGTGGAAGCCCTTCCAGTGATACGAGTCTCTCTCCTGAACCACATCCTCAGAAGAATCACACTCGCGTATCCTGTTGATTTTCATGGGACTCATTCCTCTCATTATAATGGAAAGTTTGCGCTCTTCACTCTAGGCTTACCAAGGAGTGGGCCAGATGCCAGAGGACCCCGTAATACTCCAATGTATTCACAAACAGCCCTCACACCGACAAAAACTATTGAGATGGATGCAAAAATAGATGATTTATTTACATAAAGAAAAAAGTTACTAATATGGTAGCAATTTCTGTAAGAATGTTCTGAGATAGGAGAGTTGAAAAATGTTTATGTGTTTTAATTGTTTGCAAACAATGGCACAATGCTCACCCAACAAGTGTGTGAAGCAAAGGTGAAAAACAATAATCTAATAAGCTTGACAAATAAAATTAAATAAAAGTAGTTAGTAGGAAAAGTAGTTAGTTGTGGAGGCAACTACTAACTACTTTTACTAAGTCAGAAAAGAATTGGGGGGTTGGGAGGGGGGATTTCAAGAGAAAAATTCTGTAACATGGATGTCAGGCAGTCTGGAAATTGGGGATCTGTAAAGAATCATTTGTGTGTTTGTGCTACTCTCTATTCTTCTCTTAGTGAGGCTATCAGGGCATCATTCTGTAGATCCTGTTTGTAACTCTGATCCTCCTCTCTTTTCTCAATACAGAGCTACGAATATAAGCCTTTGTTGTTCACACCATAGGCAGAACTGATGCTTGACTCACGCTGAACGTGAGCTCACACCTAACCGTTCACACCAGACACTCTCCTTTCCTCAGCCTAACCGTTCACACCAGACACTCTCCTTTCCTCAGCCTAACCGTTCACACCAGACACTCTCCTTTCCTCAGCCTAACCGTTCATACCAGACACTCTCCTTTCCTCTAACCGTTCACACCAGACACTCTCCTTTCCTCAGCCTAACCGTTCACACCAGACACTCTCCTTTCCTCTAACCGTTCACACCAGACACTCTCCTTTCCTCAGCCTAACCGTTCATACCAGACACTCTCCTTTCCTCTAACCGTTCACACCAGACACTCTCCTTTCCTCAGCCTAACCGTTCACACCAGACACTCTCCTTTCCTCTAACCGTTCACACCAGACACTCTCCTTTCCTCTAACCGTTCACACCAGACACACTCCTTTCCTCAGCCTAACCGTTCACACACCAGACACTCTCCTTTCCTCTAACCGTTCACACCAGACACTCTCCTTTCCTCTAACCGTTCACACCAGACACTCTCCTTTCCTCTAACCGCTCACACCAGACACTCTCCTTTCCTCTAACCGCTCACACCAGACACTCTCCTTTCCTCAGCCTAACCGTTCACACACCAGACACTCTCCTTTCCTCTAACCGTTCACACCAGACACTCTCCTTTCCTCAGCCTAACCGTTCACACACCAGACACTCTCCTTTCCTCTAACCGCTCACACCAGACACTCTCCTTTCCTCTAACCGCTCACACCAGACACTCTCCTTTCCTCTAACCGTTCACACCAGACACTCTCCTTTCCTCAGCCTAACCGTTCACACACCAGACACTCTCCTTTCCTCTAACCGCTCACACCAGACACTCTCCTTTCCTCTAACCGCTCACACCAGACACTCTCCTTTCCTCTAACCGTTCACACCAGACACTCTCCTTTCCTCAGCCTAACCGTTCACACACCAGACACTCTCCTTTCCTCTAACCGTTCACACCAGACACTCTCCTTTCCTCAGCCTAACCGTTCACACACCAGACACTCTCCTTTCCTCTAACCGTTCACACCAGACACTCTCCTTTCCTCTAACCGTTCACACCAGACACTCTCCTTTCCTCTAACCGTTCACACCAGACACTCTCCTTTCCTCAGCCTAACCGTTCACACACCAGACACTCTCCTTTCCTCTAACCGTTCACACACCAGACACTCTCCTTTCCTCTAACCGTTCACACACCAGACACTCTCCTTTCCTCAGCCTAACCGTTCACACACCAGACACTCTCCTTTCCTCTAACCGTTCACACCAGACACTCTCCTTTCCTCTAACCGTTCACACCAGACACTCTCCTTTCCTCTAACCGTTCACACCAGAAACTCTCCTTTCCTCTAACCGTTCACACCAGACACTCTCCTTTCCTCAGCTCGGAGCTGCTCCACCGGCCCCCTCCCCCCTCCATTCACTTCATGCATGACAGCTTCAAGCTTCACGCATCACGCTTGGAAAATAGGACTGAATCCTGAACGATGGCTTGAGCAAGGTGTGAGCGTGGCTTCAGCGTGACACGCGCGCAGGTGGTGTGAACGGCCTCACCTGTTAACATGGACACCTAAATGAAACTTGTGGGTTCAGCGTAGGTAGAGCTTAGGTTCAGTGTAGGTAGAGCTTAGGTTGAGCTTAGGTTCAGCGTTGCTTCGGCGTATGGTGTGAACGGCCACTTAGAGACTTTCTTCTACGTTCATGCCAGTAGCGTAGCCAGACTTGGCTCATTGGGTGTGCCACAGAAAGCCAGGGTGTGCCAGGGGGCGGACAATTTGGTGGCGGCCGCAAGGCCGCCGCCACAAAAAATGTGGGTCTTTTCAAACCAGATTTAGAGGAATATTTGTGTGTTGTTTGCTCCTTTTCGCACTCATTATTAGCAGGTAGAAGCAGTCAATTAAATTGTATTTTTTGGCAACATGTAAAACCACTTTGTTTAGTATCTCAAAAAAGTCTCACCTACTTTTTCCAATGAGTGTTCTAGTCGGGAAAGAACGCAAATTTGGTTGGCATGCAGGTTCGTCTACTGCAGAGAGATCTGTAGCGTTAGGGTCCTCTGGCTCTGCACAAACCTCCGGTGTGTAGTTGGCTGCGTTCCCCGCTGTTAACGTCATTGTTTCGGCTGCATCATCTTCTTCATCATCGTCTGTCTGTTCTCCACTGTACACCACCAATACAGGTGCGGAATGGGTGCACAGTGCACTACAATCTGCACTTGTTGAGGGGGAGGGTGACGACGAGTCATCTTCTTCCTCGTCGTCAATGCGACGTTTCTTGCCTTTGCCGAAAAAACTTAAAAGCGAGCTTTGTTTCATGTCTTCTTGATTTGGCGCTGCTGCTGCTGCTGCTGCTGCTGCTGCTGTGCGTGCATTTGTTTACTTTACGTGGACGACAGCTTAACTAGTTTCCCATGATGCTCCGGGGCACATAGGGCAGCGGACAGTTGGACACAGTGCATGACAGCGTTGACATGTGTTTTGCAGACAAAACAAAATACTTTTTTTACCCCATTTTTTTGGGGTGTGCCAGCGGCCTGTCTGGGTGGCATTTGCACACCCTAGCACACCCGTGGCTACGCGCATGGTTCATGCAGACACCTCCATCCAAACTGTCCCTGTCCAGAGGCGTTTAGACGGGATGATTGGGTTCTTTCCTTGTCACAACGTGTGATTCCTAAAACACGTGTTCTTTTTTTGTTTTGTTTTTTACCTATTACGTATGAAGTATTTTCTCCCAAATTGTACTTGGCCAATTCCATGTTAGGCTGTCAGGGTGTCCCTAGTCTCGCAGCCACAGATATGATACATCTACGTCTGGAACACAACTCTTGAAAAGTGGTGGAGGCGTGACAGACATATGAATTGACCAACCACGGACGGCATGCCGGACTTCCGTAATAGCCCAGCCAATCAGATTTCGCAACACGCTTCCTGATGGCGGAACCCGGAAATGTGACTTGTGATTCAGACCCTCCGTTGCTGATGTGACATTGGGTCTGACTAGTGTCCTCTAGAGAGAGAGTGGCGTCAGCGGAGGACCAAAATGCGAGACTCATTAGCCAATGAACAGCCAGGAATGGGTCTCGCGCTACTTTTGCATGCTAAAATAAAGCTGATAATGTACAATTTGATTAATTTCAAGGGATGAAAAACCCTTTCAAAGTACAACACTGTCTATTCTCCTGCAACTCGACAGTGCTGCTTTTTTTACTCAAGAGTTCCACTTTCTACTTCCTGGAAAAAAACTGGTCCATTGGAGTGAATGGAGATGTCGGAACTCTTCTATTATACGGCTCTGGGTCTGACCACGTGAGACTAGGGTGTCCCGGTCATTGCTCCACCCCCTCTGCCAATCTGGGGAGAGTTGTAGACTAGCACATGCTTCCTCTGATACATGTGCAATCACCATCCACTTCTTTTCGTCCGACAGTGAGGAGTTTCACTGGCAGGACGTAATGAGTGGGAGGATCACTATCCCCCCAGTTCCCCTCCCCCCAAACAGGTAACCTGACCGACCAGAGGAAGCACTCTGACCAGCAACAACCAGGACACAATATCTATAAAAAAAAATAAGATTATTTTTGGGGGCATTTTTGCCTTTATTAAATAGGACAGTAGGCAGACAGGAAAGGTGGGGAGAGAGAGGGGATGACATGCAGCAAACGACCTCGGGTCGTATTCGAACCCGCGTCGGCCACGTGAAGGACCGAACCTCCGTGGTACGCGTGCTACCAGGTGAGCCACCAGGACCCATGGACACAATACCTATCTTAAGCTTCCCACCCGCAGACACGGCCAATTGTGCCTGTATGGACACCCGAACAACCCGGGGGCTCGAACCTGTGGCCCTTGTGTTGGTAGCGAGGGAGTCTACCGCTGCACTCCCCAGGCGCCCCTTAGTCACTTTTTTCACTAAATCATCTGTTTTTGCATCCGTAGAGCCTCAATAGTTGTTGTCAGTTTGCTGGCTTTTTCTGATTACATTAGTAATTCCTCTCATCCCGGTGCTACAGTACCACTGCAATATGCTGCCATATGGCTCACTTTCTATCCAGGATTTATTCAAAGCCTGCTCCATGTCTATTGCTTTGGTCTTCTTCATCCCACAGCTCATGATCTATTGCTTTGGTCTTCTTCATCCCACAGTTCATGAAAGGAAGGAAGGGAGAAATAAGACATGTAAAGCTGTCGTCACCACACAGGTGTCAAACAGAAAGGCCCCACAGGTGATGCTCTGCTCTGACATGTCTCATAATGAGCTGCCTCCACTGCCACAAACAGGAAGCTATACGGAGTGAGAGAGAGAGAGAGAGAGAGAGAGAGTGATGGATGGAGAGGTAGTGTACAGCTGCTATACAGAGAGAGAGAGAGAGAGTGATGGATGGAGAGGTAGTGTACAGCTGCTATACAGAGAGAGTGAGAGAGAGAGAGAGAGAGAGTGACGGATGGAGAGGTAGTGTACAGCTGCTATACAGAGAGAGTGAGAGAGAGAGAGAGAGTGATGGATGGAGAGGTAGTGTACAGCTGCTATACAGAGTGAGAGAGAGTGAGAGAGAGAGAGAGAGTGATGGATGGAGAGGTAGTGTACAGCTGCTATACAGAGAGAGAGAGAGAGAGAGAGAGAGAGAGTGATGGATGGAGAGGTAGTGTACAGCTGCTATACAGAGAGAGTGAGAGAGAGAGAGTGATGGATGGAGAGGTAGTGTACAGCTGCTATACAGAGAGAGTGAGAGAGAGAGAGAGAGAGTGACGGATGGAGAGGTAGTGTACAGCTGCTATACAGAGAGAGAGAGAGAGAGAGAGAGAGTGATGGATGGAGAGGTAGTGTACAGCTGCTATACAGAGAGAGTGAGAGAGAGAGAGAGAGAGAGTGACGGATGGAGAGGTAGTGTACAGCTGCTATACAGAGAGAGTGAGAGAGAGAGAGAGAGTGATGGATGGAGAGGTAGTGTACAGCTGCTATACAGAGAGAGAGAGAGAGTGATGGATGGAGAGGTAGTGTACAGCTGCTATACAGAGTGAGAGAGAGAGAGAGAGAGAGAGACGGATGGAGAGGTAGTGTACAGCTGCTATACAGAGAGAGTGAGAGAGAGAGAGAGAGAGACGGATGGAGAGGTAGTGTATAGCTGCTATACACAGAGAGAGAGATGGATGGAGAGGTAGTGTATAGCTGCTATACAGAGAGAGAGAGATGGATGGAGAGGTAGTGTACAGCTGCTATACAGAGAGAGAGAGAGAGAGAGTGATGGATGGAGAGGTAGTGTACAGCTGCTATACAGAGAGAGAGAGAGAGAGAGAGTGATGGATGGAGAGGTAGTGTACAGCTGCTATACAGAGTGAGAGAGAGAGAGAGAGAGAGAGTGACGGATGGAGAGGTAGTGTACAGCTGCTATACAGAGAGAGAGAGAGAGAGAGAGTGATGGATGGAGAGGTAGTGTACAGCTGCTATACAGAGAGAGTGAGAGAGAGAGAGAGACAGACGGATGGAGAGGTAGTGTACAGCTGCTATACAGAGTGAGAGAGAGAGAGAGAGAGAGAGAGAGTGATGGATGGAGAGGTAGTGTACAGCTGCTATACAGAGTGAGAGAGAGAGAGAGAGAGAGAGAGAGTGATGGATGGAGAGGTAGTGTATAGCTGCTATACAGAGAGAGTGAGAGAGAGAGAGAGAGAGAGTGACGGATGGAGAGGTAGTGTACAGCTGCTATACAGAGTGAGAGAGAGAGAGAGAGAGAGAGAGTGATGGATGGAGAGACAGTGTACAGCTGCTATACAGAGAGAGAGAGAGAGAGAGTGACGGATGGAGAGGTAGTGTACAGCTGCTATACAGAGTGAGAGAGAGAGAGAGAGTGATGGATGGAGAGGTAGTGTACAGCTATCGTATTGTGTGTGAAGGAGGAAGTGATTGAGGCAAAATGAAGATGGAGAAAGAGACAGTGAGGGATAGATACAGATGCAGATACTTTACAGTGAGATAGGCTGAGGCCCAGAGCAGAACCTGGAGCATTAGAGACAGTGAGGGATAGGCTGAGGCCCAGAGCAGAACCTGGAGCATTAGAGACAGTGAGGGATAGGCTGAGGCCCAGAGCAGAACCTGGATAGGCTGAGGCCCAGAGCAGAACCTGGAGCATTGAGCAAGAGGAGAGCGAGGGAGAGTGAGGATGTAAGTAAGGGAACAACAAATGAGTCCAATAAAAGGCAGGTTCCTTTGGGAGGTCACGGGTCCCTGTGGTCTCGTCAGAAGAACAGGGGTCCAGCTCAGATGATTACTTATGCTTCCTGCCTCTGTCTCTCCACTGCACTTCATCTCCACAACCATCTGATGTATTCATGTTTTAGTCAGTAATACAGTGCTCCCTTTATTTGTTTCTATGGTTTGTTTATTATATCATCTGTCTTGTGATAGATAGATAGATAGATAGATAGATAGATAGATAGATAGATAGATAGATAGATAGATAATGTAGATACTAGATAGACTGATAGATATATAGATAGACAGACAGACAGACCCTTTCTGTGAGATAGAGGTATAGAAGTTAAGGTCAATGCGCAATACTATGCAACTCTGTCAATATCTGCAATACAAAGCTTATTACTGCCCTACCTCTCATGCACCCTGTACATATTTTGTTAAATTGCAAATGTTTAGGTTGTTAATACTGTTTATATCTGTTAATAACTTTGAATCTTTTTTATATCTTGTATTTAATCTATCGTGTTCCTATGTATGTTACTTGTGCATCCACTACAGCAAGTCAATTTCCTTGCACATGTATGTGCAAACATACCTTGGTGAAATAAAGAATTCCAAATTATAAAAAGAAATACCCCTAAATAATTTAGATTATGCAGAATTCAAATTGCATCATGTGTATTTTTACTAGCTGCAAGGTTAGTAACGCAGTGGACCCATATTCTCCTCTGTAACTTGTTCAGCACCATGAACAGCTCTGACCTGGCAGCTGCAGATGGTGTAAACAGATAAATGAATGATAAACAGATGGATAACTAACAGCAAACAAACCACACAGTTTTGGTCCATGAGCCGAGGTGCATCGCATTAATATCAACACACACTTTGTATAAATATGCTGCTAAAAGCTGCATATTCCTCTGCATTCCTCTCAACCCTCTTTCAAATGAACACCAAGAGGTGAGACTTGGTACAGTAAGTGTGGAAAAACATGCCACTAGACCCTACACACACTTTTCCCCTTCTGAATTCAATCTTTGGATTTGACCATTTTTATGAACCAAAAATAACAAATATTCAAATGTTCAGATTTTATTTTTTATTTTATTACCTGCCTTGAAAAGCACCTGAAACAGCCTTAGGCTCACCTACCAATTCAATTAATTGTAGAGAAACTGTGGGATGCCGATGTAAAGTTTCAATGCTTTTTTTTAACCCTAACCCTAACCCTTTTTGTGTAGCTCTGCTCAAAGAAGAACCTTCATAATATCAGCAGTGGAGGACATTGACTGGTTGATATCTGATATCATTTATAAAAGGCCTATATATCCGCCTCTTACAGTACAGTGATAAACCGATACATCAGTCTAACCCTAATCCTAACCACACGTCATGACAGTGAACAATATGGGAGATGGCATAAGCAAATTCGTTTTTTTAGTCTGTCATAGCTGTCTGCCAACTTTAATCCCTCAAATCTGTCTGTCAATATAGACTGTAAAACAACATGCGAGACTGGTCACAACACACAGCAGCAGCAGCACACAACAAGACCCCGGATGGCATCTATAGGCGTAACGTTGACCGTGATGAAAGTGCAGTATTGATGCTCCAGCAGACTTGGCTCTGGACTCGGGCTTATCCTGACAGGCCCGGTCAAAGTGGGCTAAAGCTCTGCACTGGTGGAGTCTAGATTGCCAGGTTCAGCACCATGCCAGCAGACAGACAGGCTGGCAGGGTACAGGCTGCTACACTGCACAGAGTAGAGGAACAATTGCAGCAGCACTGCCTGTGGTCCAGAAGGAAAAGTCTATGCGGGATTTCATGATTCTACACTGTGTTCAAACAGATCCGCTTTCCAATCCAGCCTCTATTTTGTGAGGATTGTTGCGAGTTAATTAAAAAATCTGCTCATGATATCGCCTTCCGTGTAAATGTGCAGGTTAAATGAGCAAATCATAATTATCTTCAAAGTCAACATCACAGTCAATCCCAACATGGTATGCTCTGCCAAGTATGCACGCACACGCACACACGCGCACACACACACACACACACACACACACACACAGAGGAGCAAACGCACAAGCCGCATGTGCACGACACATTTGGCCATGCAGCACTCCATAGAGAAGGCAGTGTTTCAGCATGTCTAAGTAGGTGGTATACAAACAGCCGAGGGTTTTAATCCTATTTCCTGTGAGAGCAGCCTCTGGGAGAAGGAAACAGGAGTTGCCAGGAGCTTATTTCCGCCCCACTGCTATCCCACTAGCGGGATTGGGGTGCCACTTGTTGGGGGGGGGGGGGGGGGGGGGGGAGGCTAAGGCTGACACATGAATTATTTAAAGGAACACTCCGCCCATTTTCAACCAGCTTTGTATCATTAGAACATCAGTAGTATATCAGAAAACTGTAAACGGTTTTGAAGTCTGTCATTTAATTTGACAGTTATTGAGTGTTAAAGTGTGGACCAGTGACATCACTGGTCCACACTAACTCAAATTAATAACTCATTAACTCAAATCAACTCTCAGTAACTGTCAAACTAGATGAATGATGAATAGTTTGACAGTTATTGAGAGTTGATTTGAGTTAATGAGTTATTAACACGTTCACTGCCAATGACGTGTTTTTACGTCAAACAAAATCCAACCGTTCACTGCCAATGACGTGTTTTTACGTAAAAAAAACCAATTTTTTTTTTTGGACGGTGGGACGTTGATCTAACCCTTTTACGTCTCCTATGCCAGAATTGGAGGTATTGAATGTGTATAATCTATTTTACCGACCCACTGAGTGGCGACAGTGCTCTCCTGACTAGAGGAAGGCAAGCAAAAAGCAGTGTCAGGAAGCCATTCTCATGAAAATGGATGGCGAAAACACTTTCGTTTTCGCGCTGATTGCTGGCGGTGCGGGATTGCAAATTTGCATAATAGATTACGGGTGGAACACACTTTGAAACACGCAGCATAAATATGACCAGAATCGCAAAAGCTTCATCAAAGCTCTCAACCGAAGCGAGCGAGCCCATCCAGACTTCCTCAAAGAGCGGCCGCGCAGACAGGCACAGCAGCAGCAAAGCAATGAGACTGGTGACGCGAGGTTACAGCAGCAGCAACGAGCTTGTGACACGGCCGCTGCAGCCAAGAAGACACACACGGAGGGAGGAGTTGGAAGCAGAGGGGGGTTTCCTGCTGTTATGGAGGAAATTACTGTTCAAAACTATTGTTTAGATGTCTGACGTCTTACTGATGCCAAAAATGAATGGTTAAAGTGACTGTTCTATCGAATTTCACAAAAAGCCGTTTATCTCCGAATATTTTTTCTGACGCTGAAACCATGCTGTATTCAACTGCTAATGCTTACATAACTAACTCTACAAACTAACTCTTTTAGACAGAGAAAGCACACATTCTATTAGTTCTTTTGAGATATTGTGTGTTCACAAAATCTTAGCAGAAAAGAATCCTCGGGTCTTGAAAGATGAGCCAGAATCCTCAAAAAAACCCTCTGGCAGAACCTACCTACAGTAAAAAAAAAACGGCTGGCAGTGAATGTGTTAATTTGAGTTAGTGTGGACCAGTGATGTCACTGGTCCACACTTTAACACTCATGTTCTAATGATACAAAGCTGGTTGAAAATGGGTGGAGTGTTCCTTTAAGCCAAGTTATCTTTGCTGGATGGGACAGACTGATAGTGAGCAAGAACACAATGCTATGGGGTATTTGTCGGAAAATGCCACTAAAAGGCAGTAGGTAAAGTACATACAAATGCTGATGTCCATAGAGTGACTTGGAAACAGTGAACACTGGTTTCAAGGACACTGTATAGTTTTGTTACTTAAACCTTTGTTCTTGCAGGTATGAGACGGCCTTTCTAACCACCTTGCTGCTTCTAAGCAATGCATGCAAACGGTTGTGTGATATTAAAGACGATAAAATAAAAGAAAGAAATCTGATGATGGGATTCCAATGCCTATGGTCAGACTAGGCAGAAACTGTTTAAGTTTTCCCTCACCTTTTCGTCTCCCTGAAGTGATCCATTCTCTCCTCTCTGCCCTGTATCATTGTGTATTCATCTTATTTGAGAATAATATTTGTATTGCCCCATACCTGAACTTAGATAAGAGAGGGGAATGCTACTCAAACTCTAAAGCTCAAGGCGTTATTCCTTTTTCAGAGATGCTGTATCCTCCAGTTTCTGAACCATTGTTTTTCCCAGAGTTTCTAAGTGTTTGAAACTTTTAGGTGTGAGCTTATTTTGACCCGCTGGCTCCGCTCCAAAAAGCCACTCAGAGACTGTTTTCACAGAATATGAGGACCTTGCAACACCCTTGGCAGTAAACAGATAACCATTTGAAAATTCTGCACCACCGATCGGCTCGGTCACAAAACCTGTGCACCTGATAGAATTTTTTACACAAAGTACGGCCGGCTGTACATCAAAGCTCCTTGTGTTAAGATTGATTTGTTTAATATGCTTATTCATATTCATTGGGTTTCTCTCCTCTCTTGCAACGCGACATTTCTTTTTCATCTTTCCAGCACAGCAAGTCTCCTCTCTGTTTTCAAAGAAGATGAAAACAAGTGGCTCTCACAATACACTAAACCATTATTGAATGTTTCATTCCACCATGCTGTTTGGCTTTTAAACCTCGCCTTCAAATGCTTTCAGTTTTACACTAGAGGCTGGATCTCCTTTCTCTTTCACCATCTTCATTATGAAGTAGCACTTTTCTCTGCTTTTAGCTGCTATACTGTACCATCATGAAGGCCATCTTGCAACTGCAAAGGGTTTACAAAGACATTTTGCTTTTCATTTACACAGCACTCGAGTATTAAATTAGGTCAGACTCTGGCGTGATAGGCCTTTTTCACCATTTTGTGTCTAAAAGGCAGGAAGTAACACAGGTGCAACCAAACATTAATTAGGGTTTCCACTTCTAACTTCCAATCTATTTAGGTGTTCCAGTGCTGTGGGGCCCTAATTAATGATTTGGTTGCGCCTGTGTTTACCCTGCCTTTTAGACACAAAATGGCGGCTGTGAAAAAGGCCCATTTTGTGGAGGAAGCAATCGTCTTGATGTGAATTGACAGAAATACTGTGAAGCTGAATATGCAGGGCTGGAATGTGCAATATGGAATATTCATGAATTCACAATTAATTGATGTATGATTCGGGCGTGGACTGCTCCCTGTTGAGGATGACTGACTGATGAACGGCTTGTGTCTGTGTGTGTTTCTGCAGACATAAACATGGCCGGCGAGCCCAAGCCCTACAGGCCCAAGGCAGGATCCAAACGGCCGCTCTCAGCTGTTTACAGGTAACAAGAGGCTGTCGCACGCCGCCATCAATATCCACCATCACCTTCAGCTCCCTCTGCTCACGCTGATGTAAATGTAGAGTCATATTTTTTCTGTGTGTTTTTCTTCGTCTTTTGAACCTTGAATTTATATATATATATTTTCTTTTATCGTTTCCACATTTTTCAGCCTTGGCTTGAGTTTATTCGGTGTGGCCCCATAACGCTCAAAGGAAACGGTGTTGTATAAGCTTCATTAAGCATGACCCTGATACACATCTCCTGGTCGGCAGGCAGATCAAAGCAAAGATGACAGAAGGGCAGACATAGTTTTCCATTCACGGGGTCTCTTCTCTGTACACTGAGCGGTTTGTCCATTGGCACTGATTATATTCCCAACCGTATTCCAAAATTGTTGGTTTCTTGCATTACATTACACCACACAAATGTATTAATTTGCGCATTGTGTCATTATAAAAACCTCATTTGCATTTTGTAACTGCGCTGAAAACAGCCAAGATGTAATATGGAACAGGAGAGGCAAAAACCAACACTGCTACTCTAAATTGAAATAGTAATACATTCATCCTGATTCAAATTCCTGTGAGAATAGGAAGGTTTCAAAAAAGCTTTTTCTTTCTTCACCTCTCACTCGACTTAATTTCTTTCACGAAACCTAAATGAGTTGCCATTTTGAACATCTACTTAACATTGATTCTTTCATTCAGGGTCTAGGTCGAGATTTTCTTTTCTTTTTTTTAATATAATTCTGTCAGTGTATTTCCCTTCTGAAAGCGCTCCTTGTGGCTGTGGGTCTGTGGTCTCTGCATGGCAGGGCGGCTCGCTGCTCAATCTGTCGGGAGCTTTAGGTGGAAACTGGAGCGTATCCATTTGAGTCAAAACAGCTTGGTCTTGATCCACCTAGTTTTGACTGATCCAAAATGGCAAACACTTCTGCTTAACAGAACTCTCTCTCTCTCTCTCTCTGTGTCTCTCTCTCTCTCTCTCTCTCTCTCTCTCTGCCTCCCTATCTCCCCCTCTCTCTCTCTCTCATACAGCGGTTATGAGCTTGATTATGAATACTACAGAGATGATTTCTACAGCAGGTATGTACAGTATCATTCACACTATAATATGCATTAAAGGACAGAAAGCATCTGCACAAAAGAATAACACAGTATTCTAATAGGAATGTGAACTCATTCAGTCGATTTGCAATAGATGAATAGGGATCACCGGAAGAGAGTTGCCAGTCAAAATGGCTGGAAGCACACAGCTTGAGCCCTCTCATGTCTGTGCCTCTGATCAGAGCGTGAAACCGCCGAGACATTTTTTAAATGTCAAACTTGTTGAGATCAGAGGCTGCTGTCGTCTACATCAGTCAGCCCGCTCACACCTTCATTTGACATTTAGCACTCCTTCTTTTCATGATCGCGTCCTCTTTTTCAAGCATGTGCCGAGGGATTATTTGTCTTTTTTGTCTTTTTTTTGCTTGCAATGGCTAGCCGTATGGGAAGAGGGCTACTGTCACATTTGAAAGACACATTTTGATTTTTGTTTCATGTATGCCATTTGAGAGAACAAGAACCCACGAGAAATCCATAGAAATGCTATCTTGAGATACAAATATGTGAAGCTCATCTTAAAGGAACACTCCGTCCATTTTCAACCAGCTTTGTATCATTAGAACATCAGTAGTATATCAGAAAACTGTAAACGGTTTTGAAGTCTGTCATTTAATTTGACAGAGTTATTGAGTGTTAAAGTGTGGACCAGTGACATCACTGGTCCACACTAACTCATATTAATAAGTCATTAACTCAAATCAACTCTCAATAACTGTCAAACTATTCATCATTCATCTAGTTTAACAGTTATTGAGAGTTGATTTGAGTTAATGAGTTATTCATCTGAGTTAGTGTGGACCAGTGATGTCACTGGTCCACACTTTAACACTCAATAACTGTCAAATTAAATGACAGACTTCAAAATGTTCTAATGATACAAAGCTGGTTGGAAATGGACGGAGTGTTCCTTTAAGAAAACTGCAGTTCAGCATTCCTCTCCATCTGTGGCTTGACCCTGACAGATAGTGGTCAATTTAATTGGTATTGTGGAACTGAAGAATGTTTTATCTCCCAAAACTTCAGGAGTCTCCGGGCATTCCCGTCGTATGAGATCTGATTTATTGAGACTCGAGCTCTGAGAATCCGGTTTTAATTGATCCTAGTTGTCATAAGAAATCGCCAGAGTCTAAACCACTTTCCAATTAAAAGGTATTTTCACCCAACAAATGAACATTCCTCAACTTCCCAGTCTCAGATCGTTCTTAGAGAAATTGCTATCGCAGTGCTTTGAGGTTGACCTCGGGGTAGCTGACGGATCTTTTTGTTTGAGCATGTAGTTACTACATGCTCAAACAAAAAGATCCGTACTACTACATTGTAGTAGATGTATTTGGCCTCCTATAGTTCCTCTAATGCAAGACACTGGCTGCACTATGTGCTACAGTAGAAGGTGAAGTGTAACATTATACAGTGTAGAAGGTGAAGTGTAACATTATAGGTGTTCCTTCTCTCCAGGCTGTTTGACTACCACGGGCGAGTGGCCCCCCCGCCCCGGGCTGTGATCCCTCTGAAACGCTCCCGGGTGCTGGCTCCCTCCTCCCGCCGCGGGAAGACCACCTTCCCAGTCAAAACCTCCTCTTCCTCCTCCTCCTCTTCCTCCAGACCTCTCACCTCCTCGTCCTCTTCCGGCCTCAAACGTACGTACAGCAAGGTGCTTTCTTCTTCTGTCCGCTTACTTAGATTATTATTATTTCATTTCATTTCATTTCATTTATTTATTTAATGTGACTCATTGACCATGATCACATGGTATGGAGCACAAACAAAACATACAAAAACAATATACAATGGCACACGGCATGGCTAGTGCATGTCATTTGAACAAAGGCAGGACATTCTTCAAAAAGGCACCTAATTTACACATGACTTTTTGTCTGTCTGATTGTAGTAGCAGAATCAGTTTAAACATAGATGGACGAGTTAAATAATATCTGGGTAAATATAACTGTCTGAAATTCAAAATAATTACATTCTTACATTCAAACAAAACATGATACTCGTCTCCCACACAGTTGTCACTACAGAGATTACAGATCCTCATACTTCTATGCAGTCCTTTATATCTGCCAACAACCTTGGGGATTCTGGTGTTATTAACCCTGAAGTTACAAATTGCATGTCTATGCCTCTGGTTTACATACAGCAGATAATTTTCAAGTTTAAGTTCTTTTTTGAATTCTACGTACAAGTCACATGACGTCATACTTTTGAGCTCACTTTGCCATTTCTGCATAAACTGGTCCTTAAGACTTTGCTCAACAGTTAACTTCAACCAGTCAATGTTATTGCACTGCTGTGTAAGCCAGAGGTAAGACAAGCCACAGTCATCCAGAATCTGTTTGACCCGCACGACCCACGGCGAGGCATAGACGCCAGAGTTGTGCAGATCACGCAGGCAGTTGTACATAATACGGCTAAGTTTGTTCTCCTTGCCGTCAATCAACCTTGCCCAATAACTAATCATTCTTTTCTTGACAGTGACACAGAGTGGGTATCTCCCCAGCTCCCCATAGACCATATTGTTACACGTTGTCATTTTAACTTTCAAAATGTACTTGAGAAATCTGAGGTGTAGCTTTTCCAATATATCAATTTTTTCAAACCCCCAAGCTTCACACGAGTACAACATAACTGGTAAAACCAACTTGTCAAAAAGGTCCAGTGTGATATCTACTGGTAAATCATATTTTCTGCATTTAGAAAATGCAGAAAGAGAACATGGCACAATTACACCAGAGCCATAGAGATTAGAGTCGCGTCATCTCCATTCACTCCAATGGATCAGTTGGGGTTTTTTTTTACCTCGCAATAGTTCCCGGAAGTAAGGTTCTGGATTAACAGTGCTGTAGAGTTGGAACGTTTCTGATGTACTTTGAAGGGCTATTAGTCCATGGGCCAAACACCAAAATTTCACATATCGGTACCACTCAAGTGGGCAAATTCTAATCATGATTTTTGAACATGTATATATCCATAGATAATGTTTTAGTATGATAGCCTTTCCAGAATGGTAGCTTTCTCACGGTTATCAGCTCATGAAGTTAGCCAGCCCCTACAATAATTTGGATTCTAGGTGCTGATGCATATCCTATTCTAGGCTCTTTTTAGGACCTTTACTCATGTTTGATGAGAATATATTTGATAGAATTTTAAAGGGTAGCTTCCTAGCTTTCATTTAAGCTCAGTTGTGTGTCTCTCTGACAAATACAGAGGTCACAGGAGCTCCTCAAACTGTCAGTGACATTCGTTTTTCCACAATTTTCGTCTAAACTATAGTTTTATTTCAGCACTGTGGCATCTAGGAACATCAGAGATACAAACAAACACTGGAATACTCACAGGACTATAAGGATTCAGAAAAGGTATCATGTGCCCATACTATCCCATCGTGAGGGGTGAATATGGCCCTTAAGGTAGAAGAATGACTTCTCAAGGGAAATGAGCCAGAGCCCTAAATTTAACAAATCGGTACCAGCCAGGTGGGCAAATCTTACTTGTGATTTTTTAAAATTCATATACCGTACATCCCTAGATTATGTTTTTATATGATAGACCTTGATGACTGGTAGCTTATTAGTGCTTATCCCCTCTTAAATTATGGACTGCTGTCGTTCAAAACTAGGAAAGTGCCCTCCCTGGAAATCATCTTTCTTTCATTATCCGTTGCCTAGGGTGTGTCTGGACTACTGTTAATATTACATAGATACGTATAGGCAAACTATCCTATGATATTGTACATACTATACTATACTATACTATACTAGATATACTATGCTTGTCTACTAAAGTGGCACATTTCTCAGTCAAAAACAGAGTAAATTGACACGTTTCTCAGTCAAAAATAGTTTTATTTGTGTTACATTATATGAACAGCCACATTCAAAATGTTTCCAGTCTTTCAGGACAATATTAGGACAATCTACCCTTCCTGAGACACCATGCCACCCACGAGAGCAACACCATCATCGTCATTCACATCTGAGTGTGCTGGTTGGCACATTTTTGTAGTTTGCACAGGTTTGTGCACTTCAGACCATTATTGAGACCTGTGGTTTGCACGACCTCACACACTTGCAGGAGAGCAACTGCAAAACGGTCTGGTGCTGGGGAACCGCACATCCACTGGATTTCAAGCTGCCCCTCATCGTCTGTGGTCCACCCATGGTCCTTGGGGCTTGGTACAGATGGCTGGGTTTGAAGAGACCGTCTAGAGATTGCAGTCTGATCTTTTGCATGAATGGAATGCATTAATAGCCAATCCTCAAATGGTGGAAGCTGGCTGGACTCGACCTCCCCACGTCTGGTGCAGAAAAGTTGGTATCGGAGGAGGTTGACATCTGTAATGTGTGTGGAGGGTACATATTAGGCATGGGTCGATTTCCGGTTTTACCGGTTCGGTTCGGTGTACGAGCCCAAACCGGTTTGATCACGTGCGAACCGAAAAAACCTATTTATTTTTTATTTTTTTTGCCAGTCCATTCTGATTGCACTATTGTTCGTATTAGCCTCTTCTCAAGTTGCACTAGTATGCAAAAGTCTTATTTTGTTTATTATGTTGATGTTTGAAGAAAAGTTAAGCTGAATAGTTATGAGAAATAAATACAGGGTGTGTTTGTTACACAGGTGTCCTGCTTCTTTTTATTCAGTATCATTGCTGGTTGACAATACCAGCTTAGAGGTGTATTATCGCTATCAGCTGGACTGAAGTTGCACTACAGACAGTTATGGGCCACACTCGGGAGCCCTGCTTAAAAAAAAAAAAATAATAATAATAATAATAATTACAAAAAAAAATCGGTATACCGGTTCGATCCGGTTTAGACGGCAATATCGAACCGGTTTTAAAATTTTCAAACCGACCCAGCCCTAGTACATATACATAATACATGTGGCACATGAACTCTGATGAAGACACAGTAGTGTCGAAACGTTAGTTCAATAAAAAAACTTTATTATACACTTGATCTGTGTGCTCCAGTACCTGTTGGATTACATCCAATCAGCTATATTACATGTGGCACATGATTTCCAGCAGCTTCTTGAAGAGCTCATTAGAGACATCCCAAGCACGGCCGAGCTCAAGGAAGGCTTCTTGATATGTCCTGTCTGTTCAGGGTGCCCACTTTTCCGTGTCCTGCAAATACGCTGACAGTGTTGCAGCCAGTGAACGTGTGCATGCCAATCAAGGCGCCAGCAATACTTTCGCCGTGTGATTTGCATAGTTTGGTGATGTCCTGGAACATTGTCTTGTTCTGTGTTCCACATTTTTGGTACATTGGGCATGGGATGTCCTTGCTCCAACCCAGAGTCAGTAGCAGGACATCTGTGTCTGCCATGATGATCATTGCCTTGAAGCCAGACTCTGCTACATGGAGAGCATGCATTAGCATGCAGGTGTCAGCTTCTTCCTGAGAGGATTTGAGCTGTGTTACCTCCTCCCATTGGTTCTTGTTGATTTTGAAGCAGACTACTTCACAGGTAACATATAAGGCCTTGTCTTGTAGTTTCTATCTGTGTTTGGGTCCTTTCCATTCCTCAAACAAGAATTTGATCAGACTGACTTTGCTGGCAGCGCTGTAGAGCAGTTTCCTCCACTGCTGGATGTTGTGGCTGGAATCATGCAGGTTGGCTACATCTGGCGGGGCAACAGTTGCAGTTGACAAGCTGACAAACTCATATTCATCTGGACTGAGTGGATTCACAAAGGAGTTTCCCATGATATCAACAATGGACTGTACTTTAAGGACCATAGGTGGACCACAGATGATGAGGGGCAGCTTGAAATTCAGTGGATGCACGGTTCCCCAGCACCAGGTGCCGTCTTGCAGTTGCTCTCCTGCAAGTGTGTGAGGTCGTGCAAACCACCAGAGTGCACATGTCTCAATAACGGTCTGAAATGCACAAACCTGTGCAAACTACAAACATGTGCCAACCAACACAGTGAAGAAGAGCTTCAAGATTCAAGATTCAAGATTTTTATTGTCACTCCATGGTACAAGTATCACGTGTGAAATTCTTGTGCTGTGGACTCCGTTTACAACATAGTGCAAATAGTACAAATATAACAAATATAACAGGGCATATGGGTGCAAAAACACAAGAGACACAACAAGCATAAGGCAGTATAGTGATAAGACAAGTCAGAGACAGTGGCATATTCACTGCACATAGGTGCACGTGTCGGGTGCATACTTTAGACGTGCTTAAACATTTTAAATTCTGCGTATTTGACATACAGGTGCAAATAACATATTCCTTATTAAACATACAATTAAACTCGGCATTTTAAATTCGGCGTATTTGACATACAGGTGCAAATAGCATATTCCTTATTAAACATACAATTAAACGTTAGACATACGTAATGGTAGCAGCTACAGTACGGTACAGTGCGGCTACTACACTATTTGTGTATGTTAAGGAGTCTCGTGGCCTGCGGGAAGAAACTGTTCCTCAAGCGATTTGTGCGTGCTTTCGGAACCCTGTATCTTCTCCCTGAGGGTAGCAGGGAGAACAGGCTGTTGTGGGGATGGTTTGTGTCTTTGATGATCTTCAGGGACCTCCTGAGGCACCGCTGTTTATACAGTTCATGCAGATCTGGCAACTCACATTCTGTTACGTGCTGTGCCGCGCGTCTCACTCTCCGTAGCGCCCTGCGGTCCATGGTGGTACAGTTCCCGTACCAGGTGGTGAAGCCGCCAGTCAGCAGGCTTTCAATGGTGCCTCTGTAGAAGTCCCTGAGGATTTCTTTCCTTAGCCCAAATTTCTTCAGGCGCTTGAGTCCGTGTATTCGCTGTTGGGCCTTTTTGACGACAGTGGCGGTGTGGCCGGCCCATGTCAGGTCCTGGTGGATATTGACTCCCAGGTACTTGAAGCTGTCCACCCTTTCCACCACTGTGCCGTTGATGGTGATTGGGGGGTGTGCGCCCCCCCCCCTCCTGTAGTCTACAATGATCTCCTTGGTCTTGGAGACGTTCAGAGAGAGGTGGTTGTCCTGGCACCATTGTTCCAGGGCCCCCACCTCCTCTCTGTAGGCCGTCTCGTCGCTCCCCGAGATCAGCCCCACGACTGCTGTGTCGTCTGCAAACTTCACGATGGTGTTAGAGGTTTGAGTCGCCACGCAGTCGTGGGTGTAGAGGTCATACCAGAAGGGGCTGGAGACGCACCCCTGGGGCGCTCCTATGCTGATGGTCAGTGGGGAGGAGGTGAGGTTGCCCACCCTCACCACCTGGCGGCGGTCTGTCAGGAAATCCAGGATCCAGTCGCACATTGCTGTGTTAAGTCCCAGGTCCTTGAGCTTGCATACCAGCCTGGAGGGTACTATGGTGTTGAATGCTGAGCTGTAGTCCACGAACAGCATTCTTACGTAGGTGTCCTTCCCCTCCAGGTGGGACAGGGCGGTGTGGAGCACGTGTGCTACTGCATCCGCTGTGCTCCTGTTGGGCCGGTATGCGAATTGTAGCGGGTCGTGGTCCGGGGGGAGTGTGGGGCGGATCTTTGATATGACCAGCTTTTCAAAGCACTTGCTGGCTATTGGTGTGAGGGCTATTGGGCGCCAGTCGTTGAGGCTGGTCGCTTTCTGCTGCTTGGGAATGGGGATGATTGTCGCTGCTTTGAAGCAGGAGGGAACTCGTCGGAGGGAGAGAGACTGGTTGAAAATGTCTGTGTATACGCCTGCCAGCTGGTGGGCGCAGGCCTTGAGGACCCGCCCGGGGATGCCGTCCGGGCCGGCCGCCTTGCGAGGGTTGATACGCAGGAACGACCGGCGCACCTCTTGCTTGCTTGCTTGCTTGCTGCACAGCTGACAGACTCAGATGTGAATGACGATGATGGTGTTGCCCTCGTGGATGACATGGTCTCAGGAAGGGTAGATTGTCCTAATATTGTGTTGAAAGACTGGAAACATTTTGAATGTAGCTGTACATATACCGTAACACAAATAAAACAATTTCTGACTGAAAAGCGTGCCAATTTACCCTCTTTTTGACTGGGAAATGTGCCAATTTAGTAGACAATTAAGTATAGCATACTGTATATATCTATCTAGTATAGTATAGTATGGTATGGTATGTATAGTATCATAGGATAGCATGCCTATATCTAGACATGTAATATTAACAGTTAGTAGTCCAGACACCCCAGGGAGAGGATATAATGAAAGAAAGATGATTTCCCATAATTCCCATAAGTCCATAATTTAAGAGGGGTGGTTAAGCACTAATAAGCTACCATGGTCATAGGAATTTAAAAAAATCACAAGTAGAATTTCTGCACCCGGATGGTACCGATATCTTACATTTTGGGTTCTGGCCCATTTCCCTCGAGAAGGCATTCTTCTACCAAATTCAAAGGGCAAAATTCACCCCTCACGATGGGATAGTATGGGTTCATTATACCTTTTCTGAATCCTTATAGTCCTATATGAGTATTCCAGTGTTTGTTGTTTGTGTCTCTGATGTTCCTAGATGCCACAGTGCTGAAATAAAGACTATAATTTAGGCGAAAACTGTGGAAAAATGAATGTCACTGACACTTTGAAGAGCCCATGTGAGCTCTTTATTTGTCAGACAGACTCACAACTGAGCTCAAATGAAAGCTAAGAAGCTACCCTTTCAAATGTTGTCAAACATGTTCTCATAGAACATGGTTAAAGGTCCTGAGCCTAAAATAGGTTATGGATCAGCACCTAGAATCAAATTTATTGTAGGGGTTTGCCAACTTCATGAGCCGATAACTGTGACAAAGCTGCCATTCTGCAAAGGCTATCATACTAAAATATCATCTATGGATATATACCTGTTCAAAAATCATGATTAGAATTTGTCCACTTGAGTGGTACCGATATGTGCAATTTTTGTGTTTGGCCCATGGACTAAATAGGGGAAAATAAGAAAATGTCCAATAAATATGAAAAGCTACTCCTGTGGAAAGGCTATCATATATTCATTTACTTATATTGACCCTATAAACAATTTAGTATAGGTAAAGTTTTGCCCACCCATATGGTACCGATATCTGGTCTGGCCCATGGACTATATGATGTTTTAAAGAATCAAATTGAATAGTATCAGCTTTATTTTATGCATTCAAACATACTTCCTGGAACATACTCCCCCGCACACACTATAGCTATGTGAGTTACAATAAGGCTATCAAGCATGTTGGACTTCCGTTGCCACCACTCTCTTTTTAAATCACTCTGAATTACACTAATGGTATTCAATCCTTTTTAAATTTGAAAGGGATATGCCACATTTTTTGTCCTATTTGCCATATTGCCGATAGTAAAAGAAGAATGTAGATGCCTTTTTCTTCACTGTGCGTACAAAGTGCGGGACAGCCCTCACTACTTAGCTACACTACTGTAGCTTAGCACTACAATGGCAGTCTATGGTACAGCTGCCTACCCCCGTTCAGTCGCCCAAATACATATTCCAACAGCGCCAGAAACACTCACATGTACATGTTGTGACTCGTGTACTCACCACGCCATCAAATAATAATACAAAGTTATGTGAAACTGTTATTTTCCAAGTAAATCCATAGCGAGAACTAACCAAGAGGGTTCCCTCTGTAACCAAAGTTACTTCCTCGTTTGCCTGAGGCGCATGTGCAGTGTGCAGTCATCAGTACAGCACATGCGCCTCGGGCAAACAAGAAAGTAAGTTTGGTTACAGAGGGAACCATCTTTGTTAGTTCTCGCTATGTATTTGCTTCGAAAATGACCGTTTACCGTAACTTTGGATTATTATTTGATGGCGTGGTGAGCTACACGAGTCACAACATGTACATGTGAGTGTTTCTGGTGCTGTTGGAATATGTATTTTGGGCGACTGAATGGGGGTAGGCAGCTGTACAGGTACCATACTGCCATTGTAGTGCTAAGCTACAGTAAGTAGGAGTGAGGGGTGTACCGCAATACCGCAGTTTGTACTGCACAGTGAAGATAAAGGCATCTACATTATACTTTTACTATGGGCAATATGGCAAATAGGCGAATCTCCAAAAATGTTGGCGTATCCCTTTAAGGCTTAATGCAAAACTCAAACCATGGCTCTGTGGAAAAAAGGGGGTGGCACGATTCAGCTGTGCTACTTTGGCTGCAGGACTATAAAAATATAAAAAGCAATTTAATTCACTCCAACAACGTGAAACAAGCCAGTGAAGCCACATTGCAATGTAGATCACAAACACTAAATCCAAACACACGTAGAATCCAAGCTTTCCCCCAACACCCATTCAGCAAACAGTGCTATTCCTGTCACCCATCTGTATCTGGCTCTCGTTGGGTCTTGTGATTAACTGGTGATGCGTAGTAAAACTACCTTCTAAATGTAATTAATGTGAGATTGGGGGCCGTCCCTGTGGCGCTATGGTCAGCGGAGGTTTTCCTAAACATGAGTCTTTATCCATAGACTGTATTTAATTGGCTACAGTGTGTGCTCTGTTTGTTTCATTGTTGCCTGTCTAGGCCAGCGTTATCAGTCCAAACACCTTGGGAAGGTCTGAGCCCATTTCACACCCTCTTTTGGACAGAGTCATTGAATTCTCTCTCTGTCTTGGCAGTGCAGCTGTATGTTTGGGAGACTTTTACCACTACCAGTACCGTGAAAAATGGGTGTTTGTATTGACTTTGGCCTGTATAGATTGGATAGCAAAATAAGGTTTGCATGTCCAGCCAAGTGGGTGAGATAGTTTGCGCTTATACTAACAACTGTCCAACAATGCATAGATTTATATTTTCCATATTGGCACCTTGTGTCAACTTGGGAAAACAGACTTTGGCTCTGGACTCATTCACTCAATTAAGAAAACCGCTGTGGCTGTAATTATCCTGTGAGTGTTATTCAATGGCTTTCTTTCAACTTTGGCCCAAATATCACAGATCCCCCCCCCCCCCAAACGTTTATTTAAGCAATATCACATGAGAGGGAGTGCTGTTGTTGGCTAATATTGGCACTGCTGTGATTCGGTCGCAGGCACGAGGCCGCAGGCCGAGTGCCGAAGATAATCACAGCAGTGCCAATATTAGACAACAACAGCACGACCTCGAGTGTGATATTGCTTTTATACAACAGTTCTATTTAACAAAGCTGATTAAAAAAATGACAAAAAGCTGAGAAAATATATGATTTCTGTATTTATTCCTCCGCCAACAAAAATAGTCCCCTCAGCTTTCTGCTTTGCTGAAAATGTAGCCTAATCAGCCTAATTAACTGCAGGCTGTCTACTTTACTACTGTCTACTCTACAGCTGTGAGGTGTTTTGTTGATTAGGGCAGCTGTGAAGCGGAGTGATCTACACACAGTGAAGCGCCAGTGCATTATCATGAAATAATGGCACTCGTAGGATCCCTCTTGTCCAATCAAATTGCTCGGCCGGAACTACCTGTTGTATAAGTAAGGGATAATGTATAGTGAGGCGGTGATTACGGGGGAAATAATGACCGACAGGTGAATGATTGAGCCCGACGCGCAGCGGAGGGCTTAATGATTCACCTGAAGGTCATTATTTCCCAGTAATCACCGCCTCAATATACATTATCCCGCTTAGAACACGGCCTACAACTAAATCATTCAATAATCTGACAAAAATAATTATTCAAATAGATTTTTTAATAGCGTTTTCAACGACAAAGCGGTTTCATTCGTAATTGGCACACAAGACACCACAGCTGCAACTGGTTGGCCTAATTAGTAGTGTCTGCTGACAAAAGGCTCTTATCAACTGATTAATCCAGGTGTGGCAGAGCAGCGGTCGGTTGTCGAGAAATAATGACCGGTGAATCTTGTTGATTGACCAATCAGAATCGAGTATTCAAGAGAGCCGTGTTCTAAAGGGCCGATAAACCGGTGACTTTCAAGCCCCCGTAAAGTATTGAGTCTGAAATGACATCAGCGTCACCAGACCCAAACATCTCTGCCCGCTTTAACCTTCATAGACTAGAGACTCAAGACATCCCCACCATCCCAAAGATCCTATTCCTGTGGTCGCCACGAGGCCCTGAAATTAGACTCATCCCTCATTCCCCCACTCTCTCCTAATGCTTATTAAAGAAGGATATTTTTCTCTTTTCCTTTAGCCAGAGCTATCTATAGATGCGCTGTTGATGAAAGGATGTAGCATTAGCACGTGTATGTTTTCTCTCTCTGCAGCTTACAGTATGTGACTGATAGCAGAGAAGGAAAAAGGCCTAGAGCCACTGATAAATTAGAAACTGGTCCACACATCCTTATCATCAAAGGACAACTAAGCTGGCCAGCGCAAATTCAGATTATGTTGAAATAGGAAAGTGTGTGTGCGTGTGTGTGTGTGTGTGTGTCTGTGTGTGTGTGTGTGTGTGTGTGTGTGTGCGTGTGCGTGCGCGTAAGTGCGTGCATGCATGGGTGTGTGCATGTGTGCCCTCATGCATGTGTTTGTGTGTGCATGGTAGCAGGTGATACTGGGCAGTAGATAGGGGCACACATCACTGTGTCTAGCCATTGAGATATCATTCTGTTGGCCCGCTATTTTCACCCCCCCCCCCCCTCCCTTTTTGTGGAGAGACCTGGCTTCTCTGCTCCTCTGTAGCTTCACAAAACAACAGGAGGCTCATTCCTTTGATTTTCACAGTGTCACCTGACACGGACTGGTGATTTGGGTAACAAGTAGGCCAAGGTCATTTTTCTTTCTTTCTTTCTTTTTTCAGATTATGATAGTGCAGATTGTAAGCTTTCAAATGATGTGTCATACACTGAAAATCGTTGAAGAAGATAATGCCTATTTTAATGTTTGTACTCCTTCAATTGTAAAGAAGGGAGTCCCGCACACCGTCCAAACTTGCAATTTAAGAGTTTATTCCGTGGCGTTTCGGTCACCGACCTTTTTCAAACAAAATTTTGGTCTTGATTTTGTTTGAAAAAGGTCGGTGACCGAAACGTCACGGAATAAACTCTTAAATTGCAAGTTTGGACGGTGTGCGGGACTCCCTTCTTTACAATTGATGGACATTTCTGTTCCTGTCCGACGCACCTGCCCGAAAAAGAGATGTGCGGAGCTCTCTTTCTAATGTTTGTACTCCTAAAAGCAACATTCAGAAAAAAAGTGAGTGAGCAAGCTTGGTTTGCCCTGAACAAGCTTAGTTCGCTAACAAATTATTAAACAAAGTATTTAGTGATCCTAAACTAAAACTGTTTTGTTATATTGAGTGCATTCTTCAACATCTAAACTTGCTTAATATTAAAAAGCCCCCCCCCCCCCCAAAAAAAAAACCTTTGATCTTGACTAGAAATATTGCGCGCTTCGCGCACTCATTTGTAGCGCTTCCCATGCTCGCCTGTTGCTCAACATCTGAGCAACTGTGCGCACGCACGCCTGCGCCTTATTATAGTAGTGAGATGTGTGTGATTTCACGGTTGCCTACTTGTTACCCCTGGTTATCACTAGACCCTGTCACTGATTCTCTGCTGCTCTGTGCTGTAGCTGCAGGGCTGATGGCTGCTTCACAAAACAACAGCAGGCTCATTCCTTTGATTTTCACTCTCATTTCACCCACAGTATGTATGTATGCCTGCCTACATATATATATATATACACACACAGTATACATATACACATATATACATGTATATATATACTATATATATATATATATATATATATATATATATATAATATATGTACCGTAAATTCCGGACTATAAGGCGCACCGGTGTATAAGCCGCACCTTCAAAGTTGACTATTTTTTTCTTATATAAGCCGCACCGGACTATAAGCCGCGGGTGTTTTAATGGTATTTTTTTTTTTTTTTTTTTTTTTTTATTGTGTTTTAATACGTTAACTGCCAACGACGTATTGATACGTCAAGCAGAATCCAACCGTTGACTGCCAGCGACGTATTGATACGTCAAAAAAATCGTTTTTTTTTTTTTGACGGTGGGGCGTTGATCAATCCCTTTTACGTCTCCTATACAATTATTGGAGGTATTGAATGTGTATAATCTATTTTACCGACCCACTAAGTGTTGACAGTGCTCCCCCAGACGAGCGAAATCAAAGAAAAAACTGCCGCGGGAGCAAGCCATTCAAGGAAATGGCGAGGCGATTTTACAGTAATCCAGACTTGTCTTGCCCGAGAGCGGCCGTGCAGGCAGCAGCACACAGAGAGCGGAGAGCGATTTGCAAAATAGATTATAGGTGAAACACACTTTGAAACACCTCAGAAAGGCCAGAATCAACATCTGCCCATCGCCCACGCATTCCCCGGCCCATCTTGACTCGCACAAGGAGCGTCCGCACGCAGGCAAGCAGGCAGGCAGGCACGCAGGCAGGCAGGCAGGCAGCAGCAACGCGCTTCTGACACGCCCGCTGTAGAGCCAGGAGGAAGGAGGAGAAGACACACGGAGGGAGGAGTTTGAATGAGAGGGGTGTTTCCTGCTGTTATGGAGGAAATTACTGTTCAAAACTATTGTTTAGAATGTCTGACGGTCTTACTGATGCCAAAAATGAATGGTTAAAGTGACTTTTCTATCGAATTTCACAAAAAGCCATTTATCTCTGAATAAATTTCCAGACGCTGAAACCATGCTGTACTCAACGGCTAATATCTACATAACTACTAACTCTACAAACTAACTCTTTTAGACAGAGAAAGCACACATTCTATTAGTACTTTTCTGAACTTTGTGTTCACAAAGTCCAACCAGAAAATTATGCTCGGCTCTTGTAAAATGAGCCAGAATCCTCAAAAAAAGGCCTGGCAGAAGCTACCTACAGTAAAAAAAAAACGGCTGGCAGTCAATGTGTTAATGTTTAATTACCATATGTAATGCTCCCATTTATTAACATTTCAACAAAACAACATAACACAACACCACTTGTGTTGTTATTTACAGTGCACACAGTGTCATACAGTGTCATACAGTGTCATACAGTGTGGTGAAAAGAGGGCAAGAGAGGAAATTAAAACAGAAGTGGCTTTATAGTTAGAAAGAGTGCTAAAAAAGAGAGATTTTTTTTTTTTTTTTTTTTTTTTTGAAAAAATCCATAGATAAGCCGCACCGTTATATAAGCCGCAGGGGCCAAAAAAGGCCAAAAAACGGGGAAAAAGGTGCGGCTTATAGTCCGGAATTTACGGTATATACATAGCCTCTGATGGGCCGTTATACCCCCCCTTCCCTGGCACCCCCATCTCTCTCTCGCCTGCACATATTAATAATTCTGCTCCGTTGTGAGGAAGCAACGCGCTGACGAATACCTTTCAGTGTCCTCTGGATCGCGTTGTTTTTCAGCATGGATTTCACTGAAAGATTAAAAAGTTGCGTTATGGAGGAATCGGGTTGAAGAAGAGCTAATGGGATGTAGAAAAAATGTATCATACTCTGACATCTTCTTCTCTATCCTTAGAAGGTTATCTATTAGTATGCATGGGTTTGGTTCCTGCATAGTGTTGGGAAGGACTTTGCATTGTGAAGTGCGTGGGTGTAAACATATGGTTCATGCATAGTGTTGGGAGGGGCTTTGCATTGTGAAGTGTGTGGGTGTAAACATACATCAAAGAGCCTAACCCAAATAGCCAAACACAGAGAGAAACAAGTGAGTGATATTTTCTTTCTGTGCCAGTCTTAAGTCTGTACCGTCTGTTCATCCATCCTCTCTCCAGCGGTGACACAATCTGATAGGTGTCAAAAAGAAGTTTTCTCCTCAACTTCTGATGTCTGTTCTCCCCCTCCTGTCAAAAGATGACACAATTTGACCGCCAAGGGTTAAGAGAATGAGATTATCTTATTACCTTATAGTGTCAATTCTTTAATCTGCTCAATTCAAGCCGCTAAGGATTACCAATCCATGAAGACGGGCCAGCTTGAATTAACGGCGACGTCCTTCAGATTCCACATGATCTTTCTTATTTTGAGTAGATATTGTTTGACATATCAGCGTTCATTTCCAAACTTTTAGGGCATTTCCATGACACAATAATGGTTGCGCTTCATTTCTCCAAAATCTAGACACTGAGGGCCCTATTCTCCCACAAGCCTTCGGCGCTAAAACGGGCCTTAAACGCAAAAAAACGTGCCTTGCGCCTGTTTTGGGACGATATCAATATGGCTTTAGGCTGCCAAATGCGCTTTAGGCCGAATGGGCGTGGCGCAGTCCCAGAATGGGCCAAAGTGGGCGTGTCGGCGCTAACTACCGGCGTAGTGCTATCTTCGCACCTGGCCTACATTTAGCGCTTTGCGCCTTTGAAAACCAGGCCTATTCAGTGCGCCAGTGCACTTGTGCCTCTCCCCTGTCACCCTTCTCTGTCTCTCTCTGAAACCAGGCCTATTCAGTGCGCCAGTGCTCTTCTGCCTCTGAGTCACCCTTCTCTCTCTCTCTCTGACTCCCTCGCTCAAACAGACACAACACATAGCAGCACCCAGCTTCCCATAGGAAATAGCAGTTGTAAGTTTACTGCCTGTGAATGTCCACTCCCAGCATGCAATTGGGTCCTCCATTTCGCTACTAAATAGCAACCAAATGAGCCGAAATAGATATAAAAGGTAGATCTAAAATAATGTGTAATGGTAAGACAACCTGCAATTGTCGAACATTTCAATATTGGACCAAATAAAACATCGAAATGAAACACCACCCTATGTGAAACATATATGTCCTCTTGAGCCTATATATACCCCTTGTGGGTTTAACGTGATTTAGATAAGTGACAGCGGAACGCGCTTCTGTGATGTGCTATACTGTGATGTCCGCTCCAATAACTTGGCCCTACTTGACATTTAGTTTTACAATAAAAACACATTTATGCAATGACTTTACATAATGTAGGGTATATTTATGTGCATCGATCATTCTACCTGCAGCAGGGGAGAGAAAACGATATCTTTCTGGACAAACTTTCACCAATCTAATAGGCTATATTTTTCTAGCTGATGCGTTTAGTACATTATTTTCACTTTGATCTTGCTATAGTGTAGTGTATTTACATGCTTGCAGTATTGAAACTGCAGTTAGATTGGTTTGAGAAGCATAATAATATGGAATAATAGCCTATAATGCAGTCAGACAGACAGACTGGATGAAGGGAGGGGGGGGGGCAGAGCGTTTGGCTTTCGTCTGGTTTTGCGGGATCACTGGAATTGGAGCTAAAAAGGCAAGCGTGCGATTCGTTTATTGCAGTTATCCAATGAGCATGACGGTGCATAATTTTACGCTTAAAAGGCGTGGTTGTAATGGTTGAGGCTGCGTCTAGCGCCAGCACGACGATATCAAGTGCGCTGGTCCACGCCCACTGATTTGAGCTGCGCCAGGCGTTCGGCCTAGAAACAGCGCCGATGCAACGATAGGGACCTGACTCTATAGTGAAGACTGAACGTTTAACTGAAATCAAAGCAGCAAAAGGTGAGTCATTATTCATAAGGCAGTAAACAGAAACAGCGGGAAGACAAATTATACTTCCGTATCTGTCATGTGGATCCACTGCGAAGGAAATGTGTCAGGCAAAGGTGTGAAAATTAATCACTGATATGAATATTATGTTAGTCACTCAGCAAGAATGTTGATCATCAAATTCTCATTTCCGTCTGAGTCAGACGGTCTGACTCTTAACTTTAACTGGAATAATAACCAAAAATAATCTTTAGCATTGCAAAAACAAAACACAGATTATGTGCAATCACATAGATTACATTTAATTAAAGACATTTCAACTGCAAATTAGCCCTCAAAAGTTTTTTTTAGAACATAATGTACACAGGGATATTTAAAATTTGAAATGAGCTATTTCAGTGAATTTCAATCGTTTGAACATTGCACTTATCCATTCCTTAGAAGATTTGGAGTAGTAATATGAAATACATGTGACATATTTTTATACACTGTTGAGGAAGTTTCAGTTCATTTTTGATATAGTGCATGGATTATACTTTTTGAAATGGCAGAGAGTGTAGAGAAGTGAGTGTGTTACTTTGCTTGTTTAAATCCCAGAGCAACTTAGCAAGTCTTGTCAGGGAAAGTGAATGAGAGATGCTTGGTTGCAAGTTGCCCGGCCTAGAGCAAGGCACACAAGCCCACAAATGCCTGCATACAGATGTTCCCTGTTTCCAAATACCCTATTGCCCCAAAAGTTCTATCGTGGTGGTCCAAAAGTTCTATCGTGGTGAGTTTTGGGTGGGCTGAGCATGCCCCCCCGGAAGAAAATTTTGTACAGTTTCAAGTAAAAATGGATCAAACTGGCGCACTTTGAGATCAAAATGAAGAGACTAGATATATGAAGAACTACACACATCAATATCTTCTTTACCGTTCTGTGGTTTTACAGCAATGAAAAAATAATTGTTTCCCTATATATACTATATATATTCTGCATACAGGTTACTATATGGTACAATTATGCTTGCATAAATAATACCAAAATCACTTCAGGGGAGTTTCAAGTAAAGTAACATTTTGCTTTGTAGGCAAAACAAAAGTAAAATTAAATCAAAAGGGAACTTCCTAACTTATTGGCTGGAATAATATTCCAACAAGATAATAATATACTGTAAGCACTAAAGCAGGAGTTTGCAGTCAACTAGTTGAAATTAATATGTGGCAGTATTTGTGGGGGTCAAAATCTATGTAGGGTGTACCACCACAAATAGATCAGTGTATGGGAAACACTGACTATTAAATTGTGTGACTAAAAAGACACCAATAAATCTGAGAAAATGTACTTTAATTTTGAACAACAGCACTACAACGGTGGCATTACAAATAATGTCTTAGACTGTTTTCAATAATGAAGACTACTTCACTAGTCAATGATTGTTTATCCATCCCATTCACTAATCCATGGTTCCTTTCCATTAATCTCTCTCTCCCCTGCAGCAACGCCCTCAGGTTACATCAGCCATTCATAAATATGCACGCCCTCTTTATCCCTGTCCAATCAATGTCTCCCACGCTTTCCCTCTCTTCGGCTGTTGCCAATCACCTAAATTAAGTTCTATTTAAGACTCTTGCAAGTTGTAACTCACCCTGTTTGTTCACCCATATAGCTGCTGTTCCTGTGTTGCTGCTGCTTCGCCCCTCCTCCTCCCCTGAACACCACCAATGTCATGACTCCAGTAGAACTCCCTATGGGGGTTCTCTATCCTATAAATCACTGACGTCCTCCTCTTGTCTCAGAGGAGCGTCATCATTCCATGGAGTCATTCGCCAAATCTAAGTGTTGTTTTATCATTAAAGTTTATCGTACTTTCCTTCTAGTCTCTCATGATTGAAATGGTATTATGAAATTATTGTGGGAAAAAACAAGAATGCCACTTTTTTCATGAACTTTAAGCAGAAAATTAAAAAATAGTTTTAAAGCAAAAATAAATAATAAATAAAGATCATTTTAACAGAAACTGCTACTAATGACCACCATGGATTTGGAGAGAATGTTTTTTTTTTTTTTTGGGTGGGCTGAGACTATTTTTGGGTGGGCTAAAGCCCACCCAATGGCAACATGGCCACATGGCCCTCTTCTACATGTTGAGGGAATTCTCAGACCTTTTTGGATTATGAAACCCTTTCCCATTGGACAAACTCAAAAATGCACTAAAACCAAGCCTGCTTTTCTTAAATCCTGTTGACAAACTTCCATACCTGTCAACACTGGGCTTTGAAAATAAGGGAGTTCTTTCCAGGACCCCCACCCGACCAGAATTTGTACATTATGAAAGTGATTTCCTCTTTCGATTCCAGAGATCTACCAACTAGAGTGTGGCATCTTTTTCCCCACCGTGACCAATACTAAACTCTACTCTAAACCTGGCAACTGCATGGTTGTTTCCAAATGTTCTTCTGGCCAGGAATGGCTAAATAGTCTCCCAAGTGTCTAAATATCTATATACTGTAGATATCCTGCCATCTGATCAGTCAGGGACTGACTGGGACAAGAAAATGGTCCTGGACTTTTTGAGCCAGACCGCCCCACATCCAGCCTGCAAATACAGACCGCCCCACATCCAGCCTGCAAATACAGACCGCCCCACATCCAGCCTGCAAATACAGACCGCCCCACATCCAGCCTGCAAATACAGACCGCCCCACATCCAGCCTGCAAATACAGACCGCCCCACATCCAGCCTGCAAATATTCCACTCCATTCATGAATACATGAATACAGCAAGACTTAGTGTCACTATATCATCTGACATCTCATCTGTTCTTGAGGGGTGGAGGCATAGCCACACTCACCGCTCTCTCTCTCTCTCTCTCTCTCTCTCTCTCTCTCTCTCTCTCTCTCTCTCTCTCTCTCTCTCTCTCTCTATAAAAAGGAAAATACAGGAAATTTAAGAGCAAAATTAGCAGACAGGAGCATGGTGCGAGAGGGGGTGAAAATATAGGAGCAACCCGTCAAAAACGGGAGCGTTGACAGGTCTGCAAAGTTGACATTTTATAGAGATACAAGACTTTCACCCGTCAGCAACGCTATATGTGCTCAGTCAGGCTTCCTGGATAATTAAAATGATGCTAAAGCATTCCCCAACAATGTAAAAAATCATTGTGACTTAAAGCGTCCTCATCATGCTCGATATAAACATCAAACAGCCGTTGAAAGAGGATGTGTAAAGTATATAGCTATTGGCACTAGTGAGCAGAGATGCTGCAGCATTGCACAGCATGGTGGGTGAAGCCACACACTAATCTTCTAATTGAAAGCAGCAGGCTCACATCTTTAGCAGGGTAACTCTGCAGTGAGCCAGATCAGGGTAACTCTGCAGTGAGCCAGATTGAGATGAGCAAAATGTACCTCGCAGTGATGAAATGATGGAACGATGGTATTAACAGATGATAACATGGAGTCCGTGATCAACTCTGTATGAAGGGGCATCATTAAAACCTTATATTTAAACTGAGTTCAAATGAAATTAAGAGGGGGGGGGGGATCCGACTTAAAGGGACAGTTCATACATATTTTCCCTCTTACCTGTAAGTGCTATTTGTCCATCTAGATCCTTCTCGAAATACAATGCAACTGGATGGCACTCGGCGTGTGGTGCACAAAGTGCAATTTCTTTTAAATAATAATAAATAAATAAAAATTAAAACTCAACGGCAATGTGTCTTTCCAGAAATCATAACCTGGTTACTCAAGATAATCCACAGACCTTGTCGTGAGCAGTTTATTGTAGAAACTATTTTCTTTCCATCGATCTTCACCCTAGCAGCAGAACTAGCAGCTGAGTAGGAAGAAAATAGTTCAAAAATGTTTTGATTATGGGGTGAAATGTCCCCTTTTAAAATACTGTGGCAACAAATAGATTCATATCGGTGTGTATTTCTGTGTCTCAGCAGTGAAGACCGACCAGCTTCAGACCATTAAACGGGAGCTGACTCAGATCAAGATGAAGATCGACTCCCTGCTGGGACGCCTGGAGAAGATCGAGAAGCAACAGAGAGCCGAGTCCGGTGAGTGGCAGACAGGGGAACCAGAGAGGCCACCCACTGCTGGGGGAGGGAAATGAAGAGTGCACGCTGGCCATCAGTCTTCCTGACGTTATGGGAGATAAGAGCAGCAGAGCTCTCTGTCATAAAAGCAGACAGGTGTCGGAACCACGCTGACTGCTTTATATGAGCTGTCTTTATAGACGCCAACACCAAGGGACAGTCTGATGGAGCAGTGAAGGTCATTTAGACACCTAACTCAGTAGAGTAGACTTTACGCGACAGCAGGTAGTAGTACTGTACTGTCAAAACAAGTTCAAGTTCTTTAGGAATTTAGAAGGTTTAGGAAGTTCAGATTTCATTTATACTTCACCTTTTACAGGGATCTGCCTGGCATGGCCATATGGTTTCCGCAATGCAGAAAAAACGGACAGAATCATGGAATTTGGTGATAAAAAAATTTAATAAAAAAGTATTGCAGAATTTTCCATAGTTTGGCTGAAATTAATAAAAGTAGACCTAATTATCCAAATCAAAAGTAGACCTAATTATTGTCATAACCTGATTTCATCATTGTAAAATAGGCATAGAGAAATAATGATGTTACTGATTGGGGTGTTCTGAGAGGTGGGTCGGTCTTGCGTGGGACTCTTACGTCACCTCACAACTTGGTTTTCACTTTGAGAACCATGTTGAAGAGAGCAAAGTCAGTCAAATAAAAAAGAAATTCGATCCTAAGCCTTAAATTAAAATTAAAATGGAAACAATGGAATTTGGAAACAAATAAATAAAGCCGAATTTGTACATAACAGCGTAAGATTTCAACATACAGGTAAGCTAGGTGCTACTGCTGGTTAGGCTCGTGATCCTGTGATCAACAATGCCATTCGAACGCCAAACAGCCGCATCGAGATCGCCTGAAAATGTGAGTCTCAGTCGTCTTCCAAGTTCCAAGCAAACTCCACTGTGGTAGTAGTGAGAAAATAATTCAACCTGATTACAGGAAACGACCCCAAAACACAAGGTTGTATGGGTATAAAGCTGCGTTCACACCGACCTATTAAAGTTTTTCGCTGGCGTCGAGTTTACATACAAAGTCAATGCAAACGAGCGATTGAGCGTATATTCACCCGGGAGAAAAATCGCTGGGCGTCCGAGCGGCAGAGACAGAGCGATAGGGAGAAAATACGCTCGTTCGCTCGAGATTAAATATCCCAACTCGAGCGAAAATACGCTGGCATCAGTCGCTCGCTGTTCAACGCTGATTGGCTGCCGTGTGAGAGCGAGTCAAGGATCCCACTGGCTTGGAACAAACCGCTGGTTTATTGTGTGGCAACAAACCGCATTGACAGCCTGACAGCTGACATGAAGTGAAGTCTGTCCTACCGGAATGGAGCTCGCATTAGGAGCACGCTGATAGGCTTTAGCTTGTAAACAATGACGGTGGCTCGTAGTGGACAAACAGCATGAGATTGCGTAACGTTATATCCCCCACATGTCCGTCATTTCGTGTGCCTGTTGATGAGCGATTTAAACAGAGCGACAGAGCGATTCCAAAGGGTTGAATCAAGCGACAGAGCGAAAAATAAATATCTCGGTGTGAACGCACCTTAAGGAGAAGGATGTTGACATCTAATAGCCTCATGCTTGGAAAGCCGAGTGTAACAAAATGAACTGAGTGCAAACCGCAGTCTGGACTGAGTGCAGACAAGTTACAGGGACTGGAATTGGATTTCTTTTTACTCTTCCCACCACCTAAATCCCAGTCCAATAAACAAGCTACATACGACTTTTGTCTGCAAGCCTCGGTGTAATTGAGCAGTGAGAACTTAAAAGAACCAAATAAAAGATCCAACAAAATAAACTGCTCTGGTACTGTAGCCTGATGTCAGACTGAATTGTCAACTTGTTACATACACTCCATTTCCTTCTTCAGTCTGACATTGCCCCCACTCTAAGCGATTTCCATTAGGGAAATAATCACCAAGGGGGATTCCATTTTCCCTAACCAATCACTAGAGACCAGCAACATTTCTGCCTGAATAGAATCCAGTGTGGGGAACGCAAAAAGAATCTCTTTGAATGAACTAGGAATCTTGTGCGCTACGCTTTTCCCCTTAACTCACCCTTGTCCTCTTCTCCCTACTTATACTCCCACCACTAATGCCTCCCACACACTAGAGGATAAAAGGCCCGATTTAATGCCCGATTCCCCTCGGGGGGGCGTGGCCCGATTCGAGGCTAGTCTCAACCGATTTTTTGTCAAAATAATTGTCAAGTGTCTGGTGTCAATAAATTATTGATTGAATCGGAGCCGGCCCGATCTCGAATCGGGCATATCAAACATGTTTGATATTTACGATGGCTGTCTCCCGACGGAACCCGCAATAGCCAATGAGAGCGAGCAGACCGGGACGCGTCGACGGTCATACCCGGATGTTAATGCAGCGCTACGAGTTGTGGCAACAGCAGTGCCATGTAGCTCCTCTCTCCGCAGCATCCTCACAGTTTAAAACAGGGTGGACAGCGGCCGATGGCTCTCCAAACATGTGCCGAGCGGAGCGGTTTGTTTGCTTCAAGGGAGTGGATATGCTGTAATATGAGCTCTCAGACAGGACGTTGTTTTATCTCATTTTGCGAGGGTGTCCGCGCTGCTTGAAGTGGACCCGCCGCTCGGTGCATGTTTGGAGAGCCATCTGCTGTTGTCTGTGTGAAGAAATTGCGGTTTTGTGGGATATAAACAGCCTACAGTCTAGTTGCTGGAATCGCTGTGAGTCGGTACTTCAAACGGCTGGTGTGTGGTCTCGCAGTCTGGCCGAATCGTCTAGTGTGTGCCTTCAGGCGATTTTAATGTTAAAATCTGATGAAATTGTCCTTATGTCTGTGGTCTCTCATGTTTTTAAAATCGGTTAAGATTTGAAAATCCTGTAGTGTGTAGGCAGCATTATATAGCCTCAGCCAGGAAGGACAATTGCTCAAGTGACACTACTGATTACATCACTGATGACATCACTTCCATCACAAATCCTGACTGACACCACTTAGCAAATTTTAACTAATAAAGAGAAGATGTCTTCAAAGTAGAGAGCTGTTCGGATTTCAAATAAGTAAGTAAGTAACTAAGTGGTACTTTTAATTGATTTAAAACAGCCTCAGCGTCTGTCTGTCGCCATTGGTATTAGGTGGTTCGATGCACAGTGTTAGCCCCGCCCATTGCGCTGTTTTTAGACGCCGATTGGCTAATCGTTAGTCCCCCTCAGCGCTCATTGGACACGTCGTTTTTTTTTCTTCCTCATCTTAGGAAATTGCTGTTGCATGTCACAATGCCAGATCAGAAGCAACCAGGTCTGGCCCCAGGCAAATGGTTCAACCCAAATAAAACAAACTCGTAGCTGTTCTCACCTCCTCCCTTCCTTTCCTCTGCCCTCCTCTCTCTCGCCTCCTCTCTTCCTTTCCTCTGCCCTCCTCTCTCTCAGAGGCTCAGAGAAAGTACGAGGACAACTGCGACTCCCTGCACGAGGAGTCTGTCTCGGAGACGGCAGAGAACTCCGGGGAGGAGGCAGGCGAGGGCGCGCTTGAGGTGGAGGCGGGAGAGATGACCGACGGAGGCGAGGACGACTACGGAGAGGAGGGCAGCCACCATCTGGTAAGAGAAGCGCTTTGACAGCACGGCTGATGGGGAGGGAGAGTGGGAGAGAGAGCGAGAGGCACTTTGGGAGATCTCAAGTGGGCAGACAAGTCCAAGTCCTCGCCTTCTCAAAGATAATTTTCTAGAATTATTCATGGCCTCAGATCAGAGAGAGTGGGGTTTCATATGAGTGAACGGTGAGGGCGCCCGCACTGACAATTCCTCCCTGATGACCCTAGTTGAAGGAGTGGAGGCAGGTCACCCACACGCAGACACAAGCACAGACACGTCCGTGCATACACACACGAACATGCACACACACATGCGCACACGCACACGCACACACACACACACACACACACACACACACACACACACACACACACACACACACACACGTACTCTACAGACTTACAAATGGCAATTAAAGCAGAGAGCTGAAGAGAGTGTGAGACGAGAGCTGTATGAACCAGTGTGGGTGTGACAGTGAGTGTTAGAGATGACATTGGTTGGCTGAGGAATAAGCCAGTTCTCAGGTCACATCAGAAGTAGGAGAATAGAACAACCAACAAATGTTGAATGGGAGAGAATATTTAAAGAATAATCATAATGGTTAAAGAAAATGTCTCAGGCATAAGAATGATGATGAAACCACAGAGCAAGTATTGCCACAATAACAGATTTTCAAGATTCATTCACACCACAGCACAAATGCTTCATAACCACTGAGAAAGCTTGGAAATCTTGTTTAAAAATGTGTATTTATTTATTTATGTTTTATGCTACATGGGAAATAAATTGGGCTGCTGCAACAAAAGCAGAGGTGAAACCACTAAAAAGTCTAGAAATATTAAATGGATTGACGTTCGATGAAAGTGTTCTAGGCAAAAACAACATGTTCCTATTTCAACAAATGTGAGTTTTAATTGAAAAACTGCAGTTTTCACCCATTTCGTAGTTGGAATATAAAATAATTAAATGTTAATCGGGCAGTTTAAACCAAAAAAATCGAATTACGTCTTTACACAGTACTGGTCAAATATCTTAATAACTATGACATAACATTTGTGTTAGATGATGTCATAACTACGGTTACGATGAAATGTCGAGAGTGATGATGTCATACTTCGGATGGTGCCTCAGTGATGATGTCATATTTCTGATGATGTCATTTGTAGAGCGGCGACTTGTTCTGGCACTGATGATGTCACTCATTGATGGTCCCACTGATGACATCATATC
Organism: Poromitra crassiceps; assembly: GCF_964638095.1. Lineage (NCBI taxonomy): Eukaryota > Metazoa > Chordata > Actinopteri > Beryciformes > Melamphaidae > Poromitra > Poromitra crassiceps. The sequence continues at coordinate 97,901,992 of NC_139624.1, read as the reverse complement.
TCACTGATGATGTCATTTTGTAGAGTGATGTCATGTTCTTGTGAACTATAAATGCGATCGCTGCGAGTTTTCCGCTGTCGTTCATAGATTCATCTTACGGCAAACCTTCTGCAACAGTTCTCAGTTTTGAACCCTGCAGATTCAGCTTCCCAAGTGCCCAGCGTTCCCAGTTTACCAAGTGTTCCAAGACCTCTCTACACGTAAACTCACTTGTCCCTCAGCTTAACAATTAGCTTCTTAGTTCTTAGTTTCTTCATGTCCGTTTTTTCAAGTTCACGCGGTATAATCAAAGGAATGTTCCTGTTTCATCTGGGTTCAGCTGCGGTTCAATGTGACTATGCTGCCTGAGGCCATGCTTTCCCTATTATCTGATATTTATTAGCCATTAAACAGGTGATCGTGGGCATGCCACCCTTGATGTAAGTTTTGTCTCCTCGCTAATGGAAGATATTATTTTTCAGAGACAGGGTGGAAGAGATGTACAGTATTTGTTTCCTGAAGGTCATATTGATCAGAGATGGTGATCATGTACCACAGAGACGCTTCTGTTGTTGAGCATATATCTGCAAGACCTTTAAAAAAGAAAAAAGATCAAACATTTTGGAAAGACCGTATCACATCCATAATTTAAACTCTCTGTGCTCTCACTTTCAGATAGAGAACCACGTATCGGATATTGACAACTGAGATCAGGTAAGAGCTTGGGATGTCTATTTAACCAAAGTGACACAGTGTCTGTGTGGTTGTTCCGACATGGTCCTGGAAGGTCTTAGGCTCCTCTCAGGCCTCGTTAAAGGCACAGCCGCTGAACCGCATCAGAAGCTTCCCCAAACATTCGTTAATCATCTCCTAAATCATAAGCTCGGTGACATTTGGAAGGCCAGCGCCACTGAAGGGCAGCTAATGCCGACTTTGACAGAGGGAGCAATAATGACATTTCAATGGCCCAGAACCGCCCATAAACAACATTCATCTAATTGAATTGTGTAGGGGGGAGTGAGGGGGGGTGGGCCTAAGGTAAAGAGTCCCCTGCCTCCCGCCTCTCGGGGTGTGGCTAATGAAGCGGCCACATCATCAGCTGGCTCGGTGCTGGCTGGCTCTTCCTGGAGGAAGTGCTTAGCGGTGTTCACGAGTCGCACACTGTTGATGATGTAACATTTAGATAAGTTCTCTCATAGTTTTTCTTTGGTTCCAGATGAGTGAAATGTAATATTCATACTTCTCCAAAGAAAAACTTTGTTCATTAGAGACTTGTAGAAGTTTTGTCCCGGTAAAGTGTTTCGCTGTAGGGAGGGAACAAAATATCGAAAATGAAATATATTGCAATACAAAGATGTGACAATATGTATCGCAGGGCAGTGTTGGGCAAGTTATTCAGGAACAGGAAGTGTAGTAAGTTACTGCTTTAAAAAGTATTACAATTACTTTACTTATTACTTGGTATCAGAAGTAACTACTTATGTTACTCGTTACATTATTACTTTAGCTACAACCCCTTCTGTAAAAGTGACGTACAACCTGTTCCTAGCCAGCTCCTTTTAGAACTGAATCCACTTTATTGGAACAATACTTGACCTTACAGGAGGAGTCAACAATCAGCCAATCTGCATATTTTCTATTTATTTGCCTTTAGGATAAAAAGCTAATCACGCTGTGGCAACGCAGTAGTCTCGCATAGCCAGACCTATCTCCACAATTCAACTTGAAAGTTACTTGGATTAGTAACTGTAATATAATTACTGTTTGGTCATTGTAGTCCCTTACACTAGGCTACTAGTTACTGGGCAAAGTAATACAATTACGGTAACTAAGTTACTGTAACTAAGTTACTGCCCAACACTGATCGCAGATCACAAACATGAATTGCAATATTAGCTACATTTTATTCTGCTGTAGTAATCACAAATGAGACGACTTGACCATCACAATTCCACAAGCTCTCCATCCAAATTATATTATGCACTTTGTAATGACATTTTTAAATTGTTTACATTCTAGCAAGCCAGTGCTAGCAAGATTTGTGGCTCCGAAATAAACAGATTTCTGCACAGTCATTTGGTGTCATTGATCTTGTATTCATGACATCGTCTCATGGTTTTATCGAATCGTGAACTGCATGTCACGTATCGAGTTGTATCATAAGCACATCGTCCATCCTCCTGTCTTTGCCTGTCCAGGCATCTGGTGTCCCCAATTCCCAACTCGGCTCATCCGTATATAAAGAGGCCACATGTTACGCTTTGGTTTTCCATTTCCTTCCCATATGTCTGTCATTTTAAAATTCTGCAGTTGGCCAATTCATAAGAGGTGGAGCCTCCTCAGAGCGCATACTGCACGTTAACAAACCTGAAAGTCCCACGTGGGCTTGTGCAGAATATTTACTGTAAATGTTCCACTTGCACGACTACGGACCACGGAAGATCAGAGCGAGAAGAACCTCAAGTCATGTCCACAAGGATTAGAGAACCGGCTCTGGCTACCCGCAAATATTTCTGCAGATCCCAGATATTTCCGAGGCCATTCAAAACAGACAGTCTTTAAGCTCTGTCTAATCCTCATCAGATTTACAGCATTTATAAATAGCCCCCTTTTTTGAGGAGGGGATAGAGTCCCAGAATGTGTTTCTCATCAGTGTTCCCCTCATCACTGCAGGGGGAGGGAGTCTGTGGTGTATGGATTCATCATCACCTTCAAGAGACAGGGAAGGATCTCTGAGGGATCACGATACCCATTCTGGACTGTAAGTTGTGTTCAAGAGATGTCAAAATCACATTTAGATGCCCAACTGTGCAGCACAAACTGAACGTGATGTGCTTTCTAAAGAAAATGTATTCAAGACTTGTTTTTAATGCATTGGCCTGAGTTCACCTCATGGATTTTTCTGTGCATCTTACTTTTTTATTGCAAGAGGCTGACAACATCATACGCTATTCCTGTTGCTGTGTGGGAGAGAGAGAGAAAATAAAACATGAGGAATACATTTATTTTTTCTGATTTATAAGTGGAATTACGTTGAAGAAGGAGGGGGCGTTGATGTTGATGATCAATCGTTGCTGCTTTTTTTAAATGTGTTTGCGCTGTAATTTCACAAATTGTTTTTGTTTGTTGTGACTCAAAAATCAAATGAATAAATGATGGTCTTATAATCTGCAATCTCAGTATGATATGAATGGAAAATCGGTACCGGCTGCTTTGGGCTTAACTCATACAGTACATAAGCCAATAGCTGTGAGCATAACTTTATCCAGCTTATCTATTTATCACAGGAACGCCCTGCAGGGCTGTTCCATCGTATATTCCAACTCCTGCCAAGTTTCTAAAGCAGAAAGGGCTCCCGTGGCCAGCCAACACTGGCACAGGAGGCGTCCTGCCAGGGAGCAGCGCCCTACGTCTCAACGCACTCTTCCCTGCTCCGCCTGTGCATCCCAACATGATACTGCTGCTGTTCACGAGCCAACGCCCTCTCTCTCTCTCTCCCCTCCATCTCCCTCTGCCTCTCTCTCCCATCTCCCTCTGCCTCTCCCCTCCCATCTCCCTCTGCCTCTCCCCTCCATCTCCCTCTGCCTCTCTCCCCTCCCATCTCTCTCTCCCTCTGCCTCTCCCCTCCCATCTCCCTCTGCCTCTCTCCTCCATCTCCCTCTCTCTCTCTCTCCCCTCCATCTCCCTCTGCCTCTCTCTCCCATCTCCCTCTGCCTCTCCCCTCCCATCTCCCTCTGCCTCTCCCCTCCCATCTCCCTCTGCCTCTCTCCTCCATCTCCCTCTGCCTCTCCCCTCCATCTCCCTCTGCCTCTCTCTCCCCTCCCATCTCCCTCTGCCTCTCTCTCCCAGTCCCCTCCATCTCTCTCTGCCTCTTCCCTCCCATCTCCCTCTGCCTCTCTCCTCCATCTCCCTCTGCCTCTCCCCTCCCATCTCCCTCTGCCTCTCTCCTCCATCTCCCTCTGCCTCTCTCCTCCATCTCCCTCTGCCTCTCTCCTCCATCTCCCTCTGCCTCTCCCCTCCCATCTCCCTCTGCCTCTCCCCTCCCATCTCCCTCTGCCTCTCTCCTCCATCTCCCTCTGCCTCTCTCCTCCATCTCCCTCTGCCTCTCCCCTCCATCTCCCTCTGCCTCTCTCTCCCCTCCCATCTCCCTCTGCCTCTCTCCCCTCCCCTCCCATCTCCCTCTGCCTCTCTCCCCTCCCATCTCCCTCTGCCTCTCCGCTCCATCTCCCTCTGCCTCTCTCTCCCCTCCATCTCCCTCTGCCTCTCTCCCCTCCCATCTCCCTCTGCCTCTCTCCCCTCCCATCTCCCTCTGCCTCTCTCTCCCCTCCCATCTCCCTCTGCCTCTCTCCCCTCCCATCTCCCTCTGCCTCTCCCCTCCATCTCACTCTGCCTCTCTCCTCCATCTCCCTCTGCCTCTCTCCTCCATCTCCCTCTGCCTCTCCCCTCCCATCTCCCTCTGCCTCTCCCCTCCATCTCACTCTGCCTCTCTCTCCCCCCTTCCATCTCCCTCTGCCTCTCTCTGCCTCTGCGTCTCTCTCTCCCCTCTCCCTCTGCTTTCTGCACTGATTCCACCTCATTTGGGCAAGGGAGCAAGATGATCTTTCTTTTTAAGTGGGGGAAGCGCTGTTAGTTTAGGCCAGTGAACTAACAGGCTTTTAGATGATCCAGATCTGTTAAATCAGGAATCAAGTCAAGTCAAATTTATTTATATAGCCCTAATTCACAAGCATGTCTCAGAGGGCTTCACAGAAAGTATGTCTAGCTAATTCTAGCTGACACAACAGTAACAAGAATATACAGAATAAAGATAACATTTGAACAATTGATAATATAGAAAATATAGGAATGAGGGGAGAGCAGAGGAGAGCGCAGGAGAAGGGAGAATAGCAGGGGGAATGTGAGAGAGTGATGGGGTGGGGAGGGTATAGGAGGTGGGGAAGGAGCAAGAGGAGAGAGCAGGAGAGGGGAAGGGAGGGGAGGTGTGGGGGAGAAGAGAGCAGGGGGAGGGAGGAGGTGGGGAGAGAATGAGCAATATAGACGGAGGAGAGGGGGGAGGTGGGGAGAAAATAGGAATGTGGAGGAGGAGAGAAGGAGAGATAGGGGTGCAGGGGAGGGAGAGCCAGGGTAGAGAAGCAGGAATAAAAATGGAACACTCTAACAGTTCAGAAAGGCATATGTTGCCTTAAAGCTGCACTAGGCAAGATTTGTATGTAAAGATGTGCCTGTCTTATCAGCCTAAAACACAAAATAAGGTTACAACAGAGAAAAGCATCTGACCCCCACTAATTGAGATGTTGATTCACCATATTTGCCCAAATTGAATTCTGGTGTCGGGTATGTGCACTTCTCCACTAATAAGATGCTGTTTTTTCCCCTCATTTTTCTGCCATTTTCTCTGCCAATTGCCCCTGCTGCGATCTGGGGAGAGTTGTAGACTAGCACTAGGTGTCTCACCCTCAGACATGGCCAATTGTGCCTGTATGGACACCCGACCCAGCCGGAGGCAACACGGGGGCTCGAACCTACGACCCTCGTGTTAGTAGGCAGGAAATCTGCCACTGCACTCCCTGGAAATACAAACTGCAGCAAGAGAGAAAGCTGGATTCATCAACATGAAATATTTTTCCTCTCTTTTCCCTTTGGTATCCCTGATATTTAAAGCATCACAGACCGGCTGGTTGGCAAACAGTAGCAGTGTGCAGTTTACTGATGTCACATTATAGGATTTCTCAGTATTGAAGTTCAATTTATTGAGCTGCCTCTCGCTGCCGTTTGGAACTGCCAACGTGTGAAGTTTCCTACTGCAACTTTAATGGATAATTCCGATTAATATTAATGAATTGCCCCAAAATGAATTATGTCACTATAGTGATTGGATCAGTTGTTAATTAATGAATCATTAACATCCTGTTTGCCTCAAGTTAGATTGTTTTTGTTTCATTTTGCTGATGTTTCAATAGAGACGAATAGCCTACTCACATGAGGAGGAAAAGTCACCTTGCACAAATATTACACTTTAAAAAACATGAGCAGCACTGCCTCCCTGGCAGCACTGCCTCCCTGGCAGCACTGCCTCCCTGGTAGCACTGCCTCCCTGGTAGCACTGCCTCCCTGGTAGCACTGCCTCCCTGGTAGCACTGCCTCCCTGGCAGCAGTGCCTCCCTGGCAGCACTGCCTCCCTGGCAGCACTGCCTCCCTGGTAGCACTGCCTCCCTGGCAGCAGTGCCTCCCTGGCAGCACTGCCTCCCTGGTAGCACTGCCTCCCTGGCAGCACTGCCTCCCTGGCAGCACTGCCTCCCTGGTAGCACTGCCTCCCTGGCAGCACTGCCTCCCTGGCAGCACTGCCTCCCTGGCAGCAGTGCCTCCCTGGCAGCACTGCCTCCCTGGCAGCACTGCCTCCCTGGTAGCACTGCCTCCCTGGTAGCACTGCCTCCCTGGCAGCACTGCCTCCCTGGCAGCACTGCCTCCCTGGCAGCAGTGCCTCCCTGGCAGCACTGCCTCCCTGGTAGCACTGCCTCCCTGGTAGCACTGCCTCCCTGGCAGCACTGCCTCCCTGGCAGCACTGCCTCCCTGGCAGCACTGCCTCCCTGGTAGCACTGCCTCCCTGGCAGCACTGCCTCCCTGGCAGCACTGCCTCCCTGGCAGCAGTGCCTCCCTGGCAGCAGTGCCTCCCTGGCAGCACTGCCTCCCTGGTAGCACTGCCTCCCTGGTAGCACTGCCTCCTCCCTGGCAGCACTGCCTCCTCGCTGGCAGCAGTGCCTCCACAGAACCTGCAGCTCATTCAAAACATGAGCATCCTCCCTGGCAGCACTGCCTCCACAGAACCTGCAGCTCATTCAAAAATAATCGTGTCTGGTTAATGATGATAATGTGTAATAAATATTTAGCACTATTTTTGTATTCAAAAACATATTTGAGGAACTGGCTTTGCTACATGTTTACCTTTTTTGCCTGTTATTTAATGAACATGTTGGTGATGTGTCAAATATTTTGCAAAAATAAAATCTCATTGCTTTTAACTGTTGTAATTTAATCGGGTTAACATGTCCAACCCCGACTCACTCTTTGTTTTCCCTGTAAATAGACGTTGCCATAATTATTTCAAATACCTAATAGATTAAAACAGACATTTTATTAGCTTGAATAAAATGTTCAAATGAGACAGTGTGTTGCAGATCTGTTTGAACCAGTCATGCTTGGGTTTGGATTCAACGTTGGGCTTGTACTGTATGTGTAACTGACAACTGTTGTATAGAAATGTACATTTTTTGTAAAGATATTTTTATCAAAGGCATGTTTATTGTATCTTTGTATTTTCATTTAATGTACAATACAGTATATTCCGACTGTCGTAAGGCTATAGAACCCATTGTCTAAATCAAAGTACAATGACATGTCATTGTAGAAAACTATTTGTGTTCTTATCAGTCAATAAAATTGTTTGTGTCATATGTTTAATCACATTTGAGTGATGAAGACTCTTCATCTACTTCTTTTACCAATAAATACAAAGACAACAACATACTCCACTATTACTGTAAAATGGAGATATCTTACATAACGCTCCCGAAATGCACATTAGTGCTTGGTGATACAATAATTCCTTAGGGTTTACATAGTGTTTGAGACGACCAAGACTTGGGGGGTGGGGGGTGGGGGGGGTGGAAGACCAAGTCAACACCAAGATGGGGGGGGGGGGGGGGGGGGGGGTTTGGGGGGGTTGACTGAGACCAGCCCAATGCGAGACCATTTTCAGGACCATGATTCTAGTTATGGCTTAACCTTTACATCATTGCTCTGCTGACAACAAAATAAATCATTATTTAGGAATGTTAGTAAAATACAAATGGCTGTACAGTGCTGTATATACTCCGTGACAGTAGGCAACCCTTTGATCTGAAACACTGCAATTCCATATCACTGAGCTTCGGAAAGGCTCAACACACTGGGCAGAATGAAGTGTAAAACACCTTACTGCTGGCTAATTATGACCCCCCCCCCCCCCCCCCAAAACTGTCAGCCACTGATTGGTAAATTATACAGTATGTAATAACCTGTGTGATGATACAGTATATGATCTGTATGTGGGAGTATGCTGTTAATTGACAGAAGCATTAGTCTATAGTGGTTATGTTGAAACAAACATTTATCTGAAATGTAAATCTGTTGGTCTGCAGTAGAAAATAATTTCACACAACGGTAAACAGGGTTCTTCCTGGCTCAGAATGGGCCTTATGGTCGTGACTGGTCTCTACAAAATCATTTTACATCTCTACAAAATCATTTTCTCCTTCAAAAATACTACGGAAGCCAAGAACGGCTTGCCATTACTTTTTTATATGCCCTTATCTCAAGATCACAAGTTCATTAATTAACGGGTTCATTTATCTCATTATCTCGAGAAAACAAAAGGCATATTTCTCAAGATAACAAGTTCCAAACAAACCATATGAACTTTGGCTGAAGCGGAGAAATGGGAGTTGGTCAACCTCTCATCTTTGGCTTAAAAGGGGATTGCTCTAATGGCCTAACTGCATCAAACAAAACTACATTTATGAATTCTCCCCGACAGTCATGGCAGTGACCTTGAAGGCTGAAATCAGGTACGATCAAATGAACCAGACACTCATTTTCCAGTTCTCCATAGGCTAATTATCTCATGATCTCGAGAAAACAAAAGTCATTTTTTCGTGATAATTATATCCTTATGTCGAGAAATCAGCCTTTTGTTTTCTCGAGAAAACGAGCTTTGTTATCTCAAGATAACAAAATAATTACTGTAAATTGAGATAATAGCATTTAAAAAATAATTGCAGGCATGGCCTCACTTTTTAATCATTTAATCATGATGATTTATAGTTGATTAGCCTATTTAGCATGTTACTGTTGCCATAAAAATTACATTTCAACACAACAGCTCTACTGGACCATAGTGTTTGGAATGAATCTGTCAAATGATCGTCAATCAACAGAAGACGGGACAGATTGTCATCTAAAATGCCACTAATTCCATCAGTCTTGTTGGCCAAGCAGGCTGCCAGTTATCTGTGTGTACCTTCAGCACACACAGATACCAACTGTCAGCCTTTTCCTATTACGGTCCGACCCTGCAACTGTTTACCTGTGGCGGGTCAGTCTACCCCTCGACTAATAGCTTCTCAAAGTAGGTCACCGCAGGCATACACCAAACCCATCGTCCGTATGAGTCCAAACACAATCAGTTTTGATCGTGGATGGATTACTGAACGGGCCAACCAGACAGGCCCAAGGACCCAAGAGCTTTAGTTTAGTAGCTATCTGTGCCCATGGGCCCTTTGTCCATAATCTGCCTATGGTTTTGATCCAATATGATCGCTCGGCTCATCTGAAATCCGCGGGGGGTGGGGGGCAGTTTAGTTCAGAACTGAATCTGGGTTAGTTTACAGAAGTTGCAGCCACCTTGAATTGCCGGCTGATCCTTGACCTTGACAGGTCCCTGGGCCCATCCAGATCCGTGGCAGATTAAACAAAGATAACAGAGAAAGTTAACTAAATTTAACATACCGGTAATAGCATAACCCAATCCAACCGCAAACCACATAGATGTCCTATCCTATCTAAAGCAATGTCCCTTATGGTGTCGCAAAGTTCACTTCTTTGATATAAGCCTATATGGCAGCCGGCTGAAATTGGGCAGGGATTCAAGGAGGCTGTCACTGTAATTACCTCTCCTGTCAGCTGGATTTGACACAGACACACAACTCGTTGAAAGGACATTTCGATCCACAATTTGTCTTGGATGCAGACAGACATTGGAGTAAAGCTCCAATACAATACAGTATAGTCCATTTGGGACCAGCCAATTGGAAATGTGGTGATTGTATTGACATGGAAAGGCTGCCAATAAACACACAGTTCTTTCATTTCGTGGGCCAAGTTTATTGTGCAAGTTGAAGATGTTGTAGAATTGATGATATAAACTAAAGGGCACTCTGATAATACAAACGTCTTTATGATATAAACTAAAGGGCACTCTGATAATACAAATGTTCACCCAAGCTGCAATTCCAACTTGCTGCACCTTGCAACTTAAAGGCATCATTACTATCACTTAACTTCTAAGTTAAATTGGTTTCTTGACCCTGCAAACATAGCCTTAGGATTTGGAATCCGGTTTCTATCCCCGCCAGTTTCATAGTAAAGGCTAGAAAATAATAATCTTATAAGGGTGGAAATCTCAGATCTGGATCCACCTACATCAAATCAGTTGTTCCTTTGGCCGAGCTGTCCACCAAATTTAATAGAAATCCATTAATAAAGTTGTTTTTTAGATACATTATCCTGCTGACAGACAGACAAGCCAACAGGTGAAAATATAACTTCCAATACGCAATAGAAGCAAGGTATGAAATGTAGAAGCAAGATCAGAACAAGATGAGAATCATAACAAGGGCAACTTCGGCCCAGGACCACATGCATCATGTAGCAACCAGGCGACCTCATGCAACTCAGCCCATTCGAGGAAACCACATCTTTCAACAGCACCACGTTTGGCAATGATGACATCATCACTGATGACATCATCACCGTTTGAACAGCCCAATTGTGGCACTGATGGCATCACTGATGACATCGTCACTGATGACATCATCACCGTTATCCATTCCTGACTGACTGACTGAATGAATGCCTGACTCACCCTAAAAGGCCTTCTCGACTGCGCACGTCGTAAAAAGAAAAAAGGTAAAAGGGTAAAAGAATCATAAAAAAATCCCATTACTTTAAAGCAAGACTTTACAAATGAGTTTTCCAAAGTGACTTGAAAGACTGAGCTCGTTTTGTTTGATGTGCGAGTTAGAGATTCCCTCCTGTTAGACAACGTTCATGCCCTTGAAAGGAGTGGGCATGTCACTTGCACTCTATTAGAGAGACTGTGTAAAGCTAGCCTAGGTAAACCCAGCCACCACGTGACCTGCTCTCTCAGTTCCCAGTCACTAGCGTCTAGACTCCGGGCCATTCAGATCATTCAGTGGGATTCCAGACCATAGTGACTGAGAACAGGTCTGAGAGCAGGTCACGTGGGGGATGGGTTTACCCAGGCTAGTGTAAAGCAGCTGGGCAGCAACAGACGGCACATTTAAAGGTGTCCATTTATCCACAGTAAAAGGTAATGCAGTCAGGTTAATGAGGGCCAGCTCCAATGCCACACACAATTAGACCGCTGTATCAAGTCCACACACCACTGCCTGGCATGATTACCCACAGCTGTTCACATTCAACCTATTATGAGACATCTTTTCACCCCTAATAACGCACTGCAGTTCACTCATTATACAGGCACGAGTGAGTAAGATGCTTTTGAAGTGAACATTTAATAAATAAATAAATAAATAAATAATACAGTCTTCAGCCTTGACGGCGAGGCTTAAAGGCACACTCTGCCCATTTTCAACCAGCTTTGTATCATTAGAACATCAGTAGTATATCAGAAAACTGTAAACTGTTTTGAAGTCTGTCATTTAATTTGACAGTTATTGAGTGTTAAAGTGTGGACCAGTGACATCACTGGTCCACACTAACTCTAATTAATAACTCATTAACTCAAATCAACTCTCAATAACTGTCAAACTAGATGAATGATGAATAGTTTGACAGTTATTGAGAGTTGAATTGAGTTAATGAGTTATTAATTTGAGTTAGTGTGGACCAGTGATGTCACTGGTCCACACTTTAACACTCAATAACTGTCAAATGAAATGACAGACTTCAAAACCGTTTACAGTTTTCTGATATACTACTGATGTTCTAACGATACAAAGCTGGTTGAAAATGGGCGGATTGTTCCTTTAAGAAGGAATCGACTGCATCATTGAAATTCCACAGGACTTTTTTGCCGTGTTGAAAAAAACATTTCACGAGGTGCAGTTGATGTGAAAATATAAAAAAACAAAAAAGATAATTGCTGGTGTTTTTGTTGCTGGTGTTGTATTGGCCAGTTGGCCCATTTCATTTGTTTGGAAGGCCAGCAGTCAGTGGAAATGGGCTTCATATCTTTCATTTAAAGAGATTTGTTATTCAGCCTGGCCCACAACCATCAACTCAGATGCACATACACCATCTGACAGATTCAATTCTCCAACATTCACTTGTTTGTCTACATTTGGAAAATAGATTAGCTTATCGGGTCAGTTTCAAACGCATTGTTGCAGTTTGCATGGAGATTTGCATGTTTAAATGACCTTAACAATAGCAAACGTGGGCATCTGGATAGTGTAGAGGTAAAAGCACTCACCGACCACCGAACGTGTGGATTACTGGGAGGGAGAAATAAAAAGAAAGTGGAACCAGGCCAAAATCAAATGTAAAAATGTTTAGAAGCAGAATGTGGGTTATACCAACTCCTCATGCTCCATTTCCCTGTATATTTTCCACCGTTCATCTATTTCCTCCTGTTTATTTATCTTCCCTGAAACCGACAACTATATATATAGCTATGTAAAAAACTCTAATACAGTATCCAATTTCATATCCAACTTGGAGACTATTTGCTATATTGCGAATGTTCATTTCCCCAGCTCACTGCACAAATCTTCATTAACATTTATATTATATTAGCTCAGGGGTGCATGATGAGCATATTTTCAAGGTCTGATTTGAAAAATATTTAAATGAATGTGCGTGTGTTGCCAATAATCTGAGTGTCAAGCTGCAGAGCAAAATGAAGTGTCCTCAGTCTCATCTCTGTAGAGGGTTGAATGAAATCAGTGGAATTTGTGACAGCGGTGAAGGATGATCTGCTGCAAAGTCATTAAGATCAGTTTGGGCGTGAGAGGTTAACCCTGTTCAGTGCAGAAGATGTCTGCCTTCTCCGATATTGTTCAGTAGTTTATTGTGAATCCTGAGATGTACAGTTGGTCCTCGCTTTCTGGATGATCTATCAACGTCAGACTAATCCGTTATTGCTGATTATAAAGTCAAATGATCACAATTCTTCCAAGTTCCACTACCCTTAAGCAGAAATGTGGTGTTTACATATCGTGCCTTGGTGGGAAATGTAAACCCTGAATACTACATCTACCCAGATTGTTTTATTGCCGGAGCAATTTAGTCCCACTGGATAGACAGGAATATTACATTGATTTAGGAGTGAGGAGGAACAATCACTCCCCCTATAGTCAGGCTCTTCAGATGGCATCCATCATGAGGTGATTTAACATTGAAAACACGTCAATGTGATGTATGGCGAGATGAGAATGATGTAGGCATGTAAAGGTTAATTCTGTTAAATCCAAGTCAGACACAGACAGCCAGACAGAGTGGGGATGTGCGGTTTGGATTTGCACATTCAGCAGAAAAGAGGCGAGTACCCAAAACTGAAGAAGAAGAAAAAGAATCATGAGATAAAAATGAGAAGCTGAAACTTTATTTATCCCCATGGGGAAAATGGGTTGTTGCAGCAGCAAAAGTAATAAAAATTTAGCAGGAAAAGAGAATGCAAGCACACATAGAGCATATAAATAAGTAATGAAGCAGTAATAAAAGCAATAAAAACTGAATGTAAAAAAAACTAGCGTTATATATTCTGGTGACAAGAAAGACTATGTTAATGGGGAATATGGGAGTATGGGCAGTTAGTTAGAACTAGTTTACCAAAATACTAGCTAGCTACTTCCCAATGAAAAGTAGTTAAAACTACATCACAGGAAATTATCACAATCTAAGTGGAATCTCATATTGTTTCATGGAGGTACAACTGTACTGACCACTACTGACTATACAGTAAAGGTGTGTTTGATTTACAGGCCAGGCCAATCCTTTGGCAGCCCAAGAGAATAGGATTGTTGAGGTGGAATCAGGAAAATGCTAAATTTCTGGAAGTTCGATAGTATTCGATCACAGACATGTTGGTGAACCCCAAATTGCAGGTGATTGTCATAATGACAACCATGGCCAATGAGTTGTGGCATTGTGCCATTGTATGCATGGCACACACACACACACACACACACACACACACACACACACACACACACACACACACACACACACACACACACACACACACACACACACATACACACACACCTACACACACACACACACACACACACACACACACACACACACACACACACACACACACACACACACACACACACACACACACACACAAGAGAGAGATAATACTAAATATAGTTTGTAATTGCCTAAACTACATGAACCCAAAGTAGTTAGCTACTGAAAAAGCTACTGACATTTGCATGTAGTTAAACGACCACGTAGTCTCTCCCCAGAAGCGCTGCACTCTGCATACTCTGCAGCATGCAGTAACGTAGTGTATCAGCGTAAGAACTCTCATGGGTCTGGCGTTGAGATTAACAACCACCCAACTATTGGAAATTGTAGTTACACTAGTAATTGAACTACATGTAGTTAACTACTCTACTTCCCAACACAGTGTGGATACATATTAGTCAGGTAATATTGTGAAAATCTGGGAATAAATTCCTTACCAAGAAATTTCTTCACCAATGTCTTTGTAAAGGTGTCTAATAACACATATAAAAAGATTTAAATTCAACTCCCGGAGGAAAACCTGTGACAGCTGCTGAAAGTTGGGGTACCCGGAACCTTATACGTGAAAAATGTAAAATGTTTAATTCTGCCTTAAGTAGCTTGTGAGGGGTCAAACTAGGGGTTTTTCATGATTCTGAATCAATTGCAAGCATTTGTTTTGCACCAAAACCACTCCTTGGTGGAAAAACGGCCACGCCCACTTTTACATGTAAATTAAAAAGTACCTTTATTTATTTCAATATCTCGCTCAAATGCTTGTTAGAAAAATACTGCCTTGAGCCAGAAGGGGAGAACGAAGGTCACTATGGTGACTGTGTCCCTGGAGAGCCGCATGCACTCTTTGAGAGTGGTGAAGAGAATCCCGAGGTCATTAGGGTCACCTTGATGACTGGGAGGAAGTCAACCTGTGTGCTCCGCTTGGCATCATCTGCATGGATTCTCTTCATCCAGCCATTCCAGTTGGAGTGCTGGAATTCTGGATCTTGGGCTTTGATCAGCCACCCTGCTGTCCAGAGTGTGTCTCCCGGAGAGAGGTTTCTGGTTTGTCTTGTGTCACGGAGGAAGAGAGCTCAGCGATGGGAAGAAACGTGATGGTGTTAATCCCTGTCAGTTTCCTGTTGGTGAATGGAAGAATCTTCACTTCAGCTGCTTTCAGGATCTTAGCTTTGTCGAGTGCTTTCAACTTCACCCTGTTGACACCTGTTCTGATCATCTGCCAAAGGTGGCACCAGAGAGGTGACTTTAATCAAACCCATTGCATGAAAGGGAGTGTTCCCGTAAATAGAAACAATGTTTAAATCTATATTGTCTCCAACAAACTGAGTGACTGCACAGACTGAGCTTGTATCCCCAACCTCCATGGAGACAACCTGATCATCACTCTGCATTTCTCTTTCACCAGCTATCGTAACTGAGAGATCCTCAAGTTCAATGTCAACCTCAGCCTCATCATCTATCTGATCGTCAGTTTCTTCAACAATGGTACCAAGAGCGCCAGAAGCATCAGAGATGCCAACTCCATTCCAGTCATTGAGGAAGCAATATTTGTAACTTTGTGTCTCTGCGTAAGACTCGGTGTACCCCAACCTGTGTAACTTGTTGAGCATCCACTTTGACCCAAATCTATGATCCAGTTGTATGGCAAGCCCCATCTGTTATGGCAATACCCCTGACCAAGGCCGATAGGCCTTTATAAAGTTCTGCCCCCAAATGGCTACTCTTTCATTTGTCTTCACTATTGGTCTCAAGAACACCTGAATGCTCTCAGGAACAAGTGCCAGCTGACTAGAGATATCAGTCATACTGTGTGCAGTGGGGCATGACTTTGGATCTAGATCAATAGTGGCGATGTCATTGCAAATCAACTTTAGTGCAGTCTTGATCATCTGAGTCTTCTCATCTCCAAACTCAACATTAGCATGATGCTCTCTAAGGATTTTGCTGGTCTTATCTTTAAAACTGAGCACATCTGCCCTTCTGTTCTGTGATGTGAAATACAGAGTGTCATGGTACTTTTCTAGGAGCTTCTTCTTTAGCCACTTCTTTGAATATGAGAGGCTCTTATCTGGTGACTGATCAAACTGCTGCATCTTTTCGTGGACCTGGTCAAGTGTCATCATCACCCCATGCTCGAGTTCCCAGTCTAACCATTCACAGAGCTCATAGAAAACAGCCTCTCGCTCCTCATCCGTTTTCCTTCCTACATGTCTTGGAGTAATGACCACCCGTCTCAAAAATAACTTTGCTGCGCAAATGATACAGGGTTTCCTCTGCTACCAAGTCGTTGATCCCGATCCAGACGGCCAATGACTTCAGTGCCCCAATCCTCCTTGCGACCATGTCTTCAGCAAGCTGGTCTTCAGTCCATCCGCAGTTAAGTTGTCCGGAACTCTGTATTTCTTTCTAGCAGTCTCTGGCTTTTTTGGTTGCAAAGAATGCATACATTCTTGTACAGAAGCTGAACGGAATGTGAACTCGTAGATGTGCACGCAGTAGATAGACTGAACCCAGAGCAACTGCGTTGTCTCTTCATCTGTGGTGACTCTTTCTCTGCCTCTGCTGCACGAGTTGATTTCATGGTGACCTGGACAGACGTTTACACTCTTTGTGGTATATCAGTCTTCTGACATTCTGTGCCTCCTTCATACGCTCCAAAATTGTAGGATTTTCAACTGCTTCTGCATATGCCAACAGAGTACGGTAGCCTTTAGTAGTTGCCTGTGCAAGCTTCTGAGCTAGCGTTTCTGGACCATCACAGATGAAGCAAGTGAGCAGAGGTGCAGGATTAACATCTGGGTCCATACTGCTAGACTGTAATGCCATACAAAGGAAAAGGGCAGGAACTTCATTTTTGGTCGAAAATGAGTTATACTCAAAAACATAATATCTGTTGTATTTTGGGATACAAATAGGGGGTCAGATACAGTAACTGCAAAAAAACCTCTAGAAACCAAGACAAACAACTGTATGCTAGCTAGCTAACGTTAGCGTGAGGCAGTCAGATAGCACTGATGTACAGTAAAATGGTCATCAGATGCACTAGGGGTGTGTTACTGTATATACAAGTGGGAGTTAGCTAGGTAACCAGGTTACCTAATGTTAGCTAGCTATCTAGCAAGAAAGCTAATTTTATGATAGTACACTTCTTAAATATTATTTATATATGCATATGTAGTGACATGAAATATGTCCAGTTGTAAAAGACAATACTTACATATCAGATGAAAAATCTTGCAGTATTTTGCTGAGTGGTGAATATCTCCACACAGGAGAAGGTTGCAAATGGCTTGAGCATATCTGGCACCTGCCACTCCAAACTCACCAACAACAGTTACCAGTAAATAATAAGCAGTCACCATGGCAAATAAATAAACTAATATAGCTAATTTTTTTTATTTAGATGCACCCAGCAATATGTCATAAAAAGTGGGCGTAGCCATTTTTCCACCAAGGAGTGGTTTTGGTGCAAAACAAATGCATGCAATCAATTCAGAATCACCAAAAACCCATTATTTGACCCCTCACAAGCTACTTAAGACAGAAGTAAACATTTTCAATTTTTCACAGATAAGGTTCCGGGTACCCCAACTTTCAGCAGCTGTCACGTATTTTCCTCCGGGAGTTGAATTTAAATCTTTTAATATGTGTTATTAGACACCTTTACAAACACAATGGTGAAGAAATTTCTTGGTAAGGAATTTATTCCCAGATTGGCCAAATATCTGATAATATTCCCTGACTATATATGAATGTGTTCAATTACAGTTATGCAGTTACTTACAGTTTTACATACTTTGGTCACTAGCAGTTAGCCTACTACAAATCAGATTCCTTATACTCAAGTATGGGCTCACTAAGTTAGAAATATGTGCTATATGTATAAAGTATGTATAGGTACAGTATGTTTAATGAAAACATAACATTAGTATGTATACAATAGCCTATGAAATAATGGAGTCATTATGGAAATGAATAAATGCAAAACCTAACACGGAGAGAGGTGTAAGAAACGGAGGGAGAAAATAAATTCAAATGGAAAACTGCCAGCACAAAAAAGTCAAAACAAGAGGAGACAGATCTAACAGAACACGCATGGCATAACTTAGATACAAGAATGAGAGTCATCCTCATTACGTATGCGGCTGTATGGGCCCAGTTATCCCTTGAGTTCTGCACTTAATTTGCACTTGAGTTCTTAATTGCTCTCAATCAATAACAGTTTAATCCAGAAGGAAAAAGTTCTCACTCACATGCGGGGGCCATCGTGACCTTGGGAGTCCCTTGTGTGGGATGAGATGAATGTATGTGTGCTTTGTGCTCTGCAGAGAAATGCATGGCGAATCAGTGAGAAATGTATTGGCCTGAGACATGTTTGAGAGCCAGAGAAAGAGAGACTGGTTTGACAGAGAGAGAGCAGTGTTGGACTACATCCAATATGTTTTTGATTGATTGATTGATTGATTGATTTATTCGATGAATGACAAAAGTAAAGCACATCATACACAAAAATATAAAGGCCACTCATACATCACCATCAAGGATAAAAACACAATAAAGTCCGAGGACTTGTTTCCATTGTGGTCCTTGGTCTCGGACAGACGACTCAGACCGACATAAAAACAGACATAACAATAAAGAAACATAAAACTACTTCCACCTATAGACTATTAAAAAAACCCATTTAAGATGTTAAAACAGTTTTAACAAAAGCAATATAAAAAGACATTTGAAACAGGACCCAATCCCGAAAATAAAGAACACATTAAAAAGGCTAAAAAACCAATCTGACTAAAATAAATAAAATAACTTTAAACAGGCTATAAATTAACAATACTCAAAAATATTTACATTTACATACCCGCACCAGTCATGAACCAGATTTTGAGAGCGATTTTAAAGCTGTTTATCCTCTGGCATAGAGCTGGGCAATATTATGGATGAAAAATCAAAGCCACATGTGAGATGTAGGGCTAGGCGATATGGACAACATCAAATATCACAATATTTTTGACCAAATACCTCGATGTCGCATCAACTGAGCATGCAAATGCCCCCATCCATACCCAATGATGATGATGAGTTGATGTGACTGATGATGTCATGTCCCACAATCATCGAGTGGCCAGCGGTGACTGATGATGTCACAATGTCTATGACATCACTGATAACCTGACCTACCAAACCTGCAGGGATTACAATTTCCAATACAGTAATAATATTACTATTCCAAGTAACTTCAAGTTACTCCATTACTTTCTCCAGCGTTGGCACAGTGCTAAAACAAAGTGCTATACAACACTATACTGCGTTGCCAGAACACAATTAGGTTTTTTTGGTCCTAAGTAGGCAACTGCTATAATAAGAATGATAGTGTGTGTGTGTGTGTGTGTGTGTGTGTGTGTGTGTGTGTGTGTGTATGTGTGTGTGTGTGTGTGTGTGTGTGTGTGTGTGTGTGTGTGTGTGTGTGTGTGTGTGTGTGTGTGTGTGTGTATGTGTGTGTGTGTGTGTGTGTGTGTGTGTGTGTGTGTGTGTGTGTGTGTGTGTGTGTGTGTGTGTGTGTGTGTGTGTGTGTGTGAGGAGAATTGTGTTCGGCCACAGCTATGCCATTTACGCGTGATCGTGCTGAATCTTTCAGGAAGTGTAAAGAGGACCCCTGTGGCTGCGGGTGACCTAACAGAGCCAGATTTTTGAATTGTGTATTTATTAGGGCTGGCCAAATGGGCAAAAATGGCTCATTAGTGGCGAAAATAACTCAAGACAAGTTTAGCACCATGGAGAGCTCCAGAGTGGAGGAGCCCACAGGTGAGCAGAGTTGTAATAAACCACTGAAGTGGACTATTAGTTCCACAAGTGGAAAACAAGTGTTGAAAGCAGAGAGATATGAAAATGTGATAGGCTAAATCTGAATCTGGTCATTTTTAAACAGCATTGAATGTCAACTAATAAGCTGTTGAGATAATCTGTAGACTCTCTGTAGGCGGACTATCCAAAGAAAGTGGTACCAAAGACTGAGGTGGAGATATACCGAGAGTGAGTCCTTTTGAAGGAGCAGGGCTTTGCCACAAGCCTCAAGGTGTCATCATTGAATCCCTGCGGTGAACTGCAGTCAGGCTGAGAGGGCTTCAGGACAGACAGACAGATGTGGTGTGCTGTGGTCAGGCTGAGAGGGTTTCAGGACAGACAGACAGATGTGGTGTGCTGTGGTCAGGCTGAGAGGGTTTCAGGACAGACAGACAGATGTGGTGTGCTGTGGTCAGGCTGAGAGGGTTTCAGGACAGACAGACAGATGTGGTGTGCTGTGGTCAGGCTGAGAGGGTTTCAGGACAGACAGACAGATGTGGTGTGCTGTGGTCAGGCTGAGAGGGTTTCAGGACAGACAGACAGATGTGGTGTGCTGTGGTCAGGCTGAGAGGGTTTCAGGACAGACAGACAGATGTGGTGTGCTGTGGTCAGGCTGAGAGGGTTTCAGGACAGACAGACAGATGTGGTGTGCTGTGGTCAGGCTGAGAGGGTTTCAGGACAGACAGACAGATGTGGTGTGCTGTGGTCAGGCTGAGAGGGTTTCAGGACAGTCTGGGGAAGAGGATGTGAACAGCCTGGAGGGAGGCAGCCACAGGTTTTAACACTGATAACCAGGAAAAACAGTTAGCAAGCACGACTCCCATAAAGATATATAAAAAGTATACGGGTGCCTGGGTCGGAGGATACTAGTAGGTGACAGATGTCCCGGCACACACGGTTTAAGAAAAAATATCTTATTTATTGTGGGCAAGCAAGGTGATGAACGTTTCGCCTAGAAGGCTTCTAGAAGAAACGTTCATCACCTTGCTTGCCCACAATAAATAAGATATTTTTTCTTAAACCGTGTGTGCCGGGACATCTGTCACCTACTTTTAACACTGATAACGCCTGTCCATGAGCTGCATTCACCACCTGATCATTCTGTCCATGAGTTGCATTCACCACCTGATCATTCTGTCCATGAGCTGCATTCACCACCTGATCATTCTGTCCATGAGCTGCATTCACCACCTGATCATTCTGTCCATGAGTTGCATTCACCACCTGATCATTCTGTCCATGAGCTGCATTCACCACCTGATCATTCTGTCCATGAGCTGCATTCACCACCTGATCATTCTGTCCATGAGCTGCATTCACCACCTGATCATTCTGTCCATGAGCTGCATTCACCACCTGATCATTCTGTCCATGAGCTGCATTCACCACCTGATCATTCTGTCCATGAGCTGCATTCACCACCTGATCATTCTGTCCATGAGCTGCATTCACCACCTGATCATTCTGTCCATGAGCTGCATTCACCACCTGATCATTCTGTCCATGAGCTGCATTCACCACCTGCTCATTCTGTCCATGAGCTGCATTCACCACCTGATCATTCTGTCCATGAGCTGCATTCACCACCTGATCATTCTGTCCATGAGCTGCATTCACCACCTGATCATTCTGTCCATGAGCTGCATTCACCACCTGATCATTCTGTCCATGAGCTGCATTCACCACCTGATCATTCTGTCCATGAGCTGCATTCACCACCTGCTCATTCTGTCCATGAGCTGCATTCACCACCTGATCATTCTGTCCATGAGCTGCATTCACCACCTGATCATTCTGTCCATGAGCTGCATTCACCACCTGATCATTCTGTCCATGAGCTGCATTCACCACCTGATCATTCTGTCCATGAGCTGCATTCACCACCTGATCATTCTGTCCATGAGCTGCATTCACCACCTGATCATTCTGTCCATGAGCTGCATTCACCACCTGATCATTCTGTCCATGAGCTGCATTCACCACCTGATCATTCTGTCCATGAGCTGCATTCACCACCTGATCATTCTGTCCATGAGCTGCATTCACCACCTGATCATTCTGTCCATGAGCTGCATTCACCACCTGATCATTCTGTCCATGAGCTGCATTCACCACCTGATCATTCTGTCCATGAGCTGCATTCACCACCTGATCATTCTGTCCATGAGCTGCATTCACCACCTGATCATTCTGTCCATGAGCTGCATTCACCACCTGATCATTCTGTCCATGAGCTGCATTCACCACCTGATCATTCTGTCCATGAGCTGCATTCACCACCTGATCATTCTGTCCATGAGCTGCATTCACCACCTGATCATTCTGTCCATGAGCTGCATTCACCACCTGATCATTCTGTCCATGAGCTGCATTCACCACCTGATCATTCTCCGCTGAGACAGCCTCCTAATGGAGACAACCTATTATGCATCTCAATGGGAAAATGATAAGATGGTGCAGGGAATTGTCACATTATAATTATAGACAGTGAACGGGGAGAGAAAGGAGTCCACTCCTGCAACAATTATATTCTCAAGAGGCATGGTGGTGTCCATTCATACACAGCCACAAATTATTTTCATAATGTCATAATTATCAGTCACACTGTGACAAAACTTTCAAAAATAAGGGGAGGACAGTGACACTAATTATGTGTTTGAATGAAGGTTACAATCCAAAGTGTTGCCAGCATGATGGAAAACAAAGCGATACAAAAATGTGGCAATATGCATTTTACTCTGCTGTAGATAATCACAAATGAGATGACTTGAACATCACAATTTCACAAGCTCTCCATCCAAATTATATTTCCGCTTTGTAATAACATTTTTAAATTGTTTACATTCTAGCAAACGAATGTGATGAGAGAAAGATGCGTGGCTCAGAAATAATCATAATTCTGCACAGTCACACTTCATTGTCATTTAACATTTACTTATTACATTGTATATTGAATCATGAAAACCATGTCGCGTATTGGATCCTACCATGAGATAACATAAGTGCATTGACCCATGCCTATTCTTTATTCATTGTATGCTTTTTAGTTTCTTCTCAGCACACAGTACCCTGGGTAAAACCATTCCAATCACGTGAACTCAAGTTCTGTTTCGTTCTGCGGCTCAGCATGGCCTCCAGCCCGCCCACAGTGAATTCAGTGGGTGAGGAGTACTTGCCTTGACAGACAACTCCTTCAGCCAATCAGCATCGCCAAATCCACTCAGAAGATCTGCGAAAACGTCTTTTCTGCCGAGAAACTCCAGTAGTACATACTTTTTGTTAAATTGTTGTTATTGAGTCTGTCTATTTCTGCAATAACTGCACATCATGGCTGCACATTTACTCTACTAACGTTAACGTTACCACTCGTTGTTTCGAGAGTCGCCATACTGTTTGCTAGCAACGTCCCTAATTGGCCGGTTATGTTGTCAACTACGAGGCAGGTCCCTGATTGGCCTGTGCACTTTGTAATTTCTGGAAATCGCTGGGGGTGGGCTGAAGGCCAGACTGATCCACAGAGCAAAACAGAACGTGAGTTCACGTGATCAGGATGCTACCAGGCTACACATACTAATCTGTAGAGCACAAAGAAGTAATGGGATATAGACTACAAGGCCTATTTGATCGAAGCTGCCATATCCTGGCCAGTGAATGATTCACTCTTTTACTGTACTAGTCATGAATGTTCATCACACTTTTCCTGAGCTGTCCAGGCTAAGAAGAGCAGAATAAAATTAATTTAGCTTGATCCATTCTCTCTTTCCAAGGCCAAATTGGCTATTGATCTCTTTCTCTCTGTCTGTTAAGGGACAGCAGCCTTGCATGCCAACATCAGTCCCGGCATGACGGCTGCCCGTATCTTACTGCTGATTGACTTTGAGCCCGTTGTGACTGGCTGGGCCAAACCAAGGCTGATACGGCTGATGGGGGACAGGATGAGGAGCGTTGTCATGGGTTGGTGACAGTCTGACGGTCGATGCACATGATCACTAGAGCCGACATCCACATAGACCTGGGCTTTCTACCCCATTTCTTTGGCTCGACATTATCAACGGCCACTGAAGGTTATTCCATCCATCTGTTTGAAGGGACTTGGTGCAATCAATACTGGCAGAGTGGAATGATGGAGCGGTGGCTAAGGCAGGGCGAGGATCTAAACTATTGTAGGCTATTGTATAAGGGAGAAGAAAGGACAAATCATCCCCACCGTGGCTCAGCAGCCGGGGAACAACAGCCTCTCTGATTACTCCTTTCTGGGAAAGAGGATTCAGCCATGCCTTGTGGCTTTCAATGGCTTCAATGAAAGATGATTGATTTTTTGAAAATCCCCTCTCTGCATATGGGTTTTTAAGTATCAACGGACCAAGCGGAGCACATCTCCCCATGCACAAAACGAAACAAGAGTATTGACGTATTGAGTGGAGCTTTTTTTAGGCTAGGAGTGAGCGGCTGTTTTCAGCTCATTGTAACTGTGTTGCAGTGAGAAATGATAGTTTATGTCCTTAGTCAAATTCTCTATTATTCTGTCAATTTAAGTGTAATCAGCACAATGTGACTCTGGAATCGTATCTTGCTCCCACAACTTAAAGCTCTCCGAGTATTTTGAGCTCTCAGAGTAATAATAATAATAATGATTGGATTTATATGTGCTCAAAGCGCTTCACAGAATCATTATTCATTCACACCATTTGTACCGGTGGTGGCAGCCACACATCGGTGCTCAACGGCCCCTCCGACCACCATCATTCATGTCTACATTCATACCAATCATACGAGGCAAGGAGGGTTAAGTGTCTTGCCCAAGGACACAACGACGGCAGCTGGGAGGGAGCGGGGATCGAACCGCCAACCCTTGCGTCATTGGCCGACCCGCTCTACCTCCTGAGCTAAAGCCGCCCCCAAACTAAGAGTAGGCTATTGTGTCCTTCTTCCTGTTATGCTTGACATAACTGTGGAGAGACATTCAAGTCGGTCGGTCAAGGCGAACTCTGTGTGTGTGTGTGTGTGTGTGTGTGTGTGTGTGTGTGTGTGTGTGTGTGTGTGCGTGCGTGCGTGCATGTGCGTGTGTGTGTTTCTGCGTGCGCGTGCGTGTGATGTGCAATTAGACCACAGCCTTAGCAGGTTGCCCTGGGTTTTGCTGAGTTTTTTGTCTGTCTGACGTCATAAGCTTAGCCTTGATAATGGGCATTTTGAATGTACAGTTAATTGATATACGTGGGTGGGTTTGATATTTAAGATACTATATGTGTCAGCTTCACAGACTGAACAGGTGGGAGCTTAAAACTAGCACTAAGCTAGTTTTGTTTTTGTTTCCTTCTTCTTTTCTGTTTTTCAAATGCAATGATCAGATCAATTTGGACATGCAGTTGATAGTTTTCAAAACTTTGTTTTACACAAAACACGAATGTTCTAAAGTAAAGTACAGGTATCTTCTGTATTTTCAGGTGAGGCAATACTCTTGCTGCTCCTCTGGATTAGTTGTAGAGTTACAACAAGCTGATACAAAAACAGCTTAACTCTTGGTTTATATATTGAAATTGATATTTCATTAATTCCCCAGATACAGAAGCATGAAATTACATTAGCTTGAGTGCTTATTTAGAGCATCATGCAATATTCTGTGATATATTGGATATTCCACAACTATTACCGCAGTTCAATTTGAAACCTAATAACCTTACGTTTTCATAACAACATCACATTCCAATTTCATTACACACTTAAAATGTAATGTGTAGCTGGGTGAGGCAGCATTACTCTGCACTGGAGAGTACAGCCCTGCAATAATTGGCAATTATTTTGCCGGTGCCATACTGTAAGAGCACAAAACAATTTAAGTCATCATAGCTATTGTGGATGTCATTATGAGCCTATCTGCTTTTGACAGTCTGGTGCTGTCCATCTTATATATTTTCTGTGCGTTGCTGTGTTCTGCTCAGAGTGTAATGACTCCTCTACCTCCACAGCCACAGTCTTTTTTGCAATAGATAAGTGGTGGAATATGTATATTGTGTCAAAACAAAATGCTTCTCCCCATCAACAAGACTGCTGAACAGACTGCCTACTTACACTGCTACACAATCAAACTACCATCAATCAAGCCATTTGAATGTGTCTGTAAAGACTGAAGCTGGTGCAAGTTGGCAGAAGTACCGTAGTCTGACTTGGAAAACAAACAACAAGGCAAATACTGCAGAGATATCAAGTGATCACTAGCTTTAGGAGAAAATGAGAAAATGTGTCACTCAAATGCTTGTTTTGTCAGTTTGAGATCAAATATTCCTTGATTTACAGGAGGCAGGTATCTCACCATCAAAGGAAGTTTTTAACCAAATACCTTCACAAATTGATATCTGTCATGTGGCATGAAATGTTGGAATATTAATTTGTCTTGCTCTTGGTTTAGCATCATCATGTCTAAGACGTACGTTTTGTCACACATTGATGACATGCCTGTTGAAGTAAATGGGCCATTTCTCAAATGTCAAACGAAAGGCTGTAACCTTTCAAAAGGTTAGGCATAACAGCAAGTGGCCTACTGTACGGTACAAACCCCACTGCTTGACAATCAGTGTGGCCAACACAAGATTAGCCTCCCAGCAAACTGCCAGTAAGATGATCAAGATGCAATATCAGAGACGGCACGGGGAGCGGTCGTAAATTGTCTCAGACGAGTCTTCATCATAATGACAATGTTAATGTCCCCTCAAAGTATCAATAAATCATACATTACGCCAATTTATTATTTAATATTCATGCATAATTCGATTTGACTAAACAGCTGCACAGGGTAATGTGGAGGATTTTACAGGAAGGTGATGGAGTGAGGTCTGGAGAAATCAACATGGTAAGGATAACCAAAGATCGCCTGCAGTTTGATCACAGCCACTGGAACTCCGGTCTGATTTAATGAGTTTTTTAATCAAGGGATATGGTCCAATCGATTCGCAGCCGTCTACCTGTTGAATGGATGCTGTTGTTTTGGAGGGGAAAGAGGATGTTTTAAATGAGATGGGATTAAGTTGCCTTAGTTGAAATGACTGAATGCTGAAGGTCAAATGCTTGCCATAATGCCATTACCCTTCCACTTTCAAAACAAACATGCCTGAAATCATTTTCAAGTGTCATGGGAGATAATTAGGTTTGTTTTCCACTTGATTACAGTGGTGATGCAACGCCTCACCAAAAAAGAATTGTTTCAAAAAGGAGACATCCACCATTTGAGAAATATAGCTTAGGTATAGAATTAGAGTAAAACAATCATATCAGCAATTTTAAGACTTTTCCCCCTACCAACTATACATTTTGAAGCTGTAAACACCTACAGTATCTTTGAAGTAGTATTATAAATTAAGCTACATAAATGATATTATGCAGCATTTTGGAGTGAAACAAAATTTTTACAGCAAATAATCTGTTTCAAATCAGACAATTTACCCAACAAATATAATCACAGCCCTATGATTCACTTGAGATAATCTTGATTATGAAGAACTGATTTTCTGCCATCATTAAAGATCAAGTTTAATCACCAATCATCCAGATGAAGGGCAAGGGGATGACTTGATGCATCGGGGAGTGAGGTTTACTCACGGCACAGCACTACCCGCTGGCTATCGCTAACTTCCCAGTTGAGTTCCTCTTCTATTCCAGACAAACCACTGTTGCTGCTGTGCTGTCAGAGACATCAACGCATATCACATCCAGAGCACAAGAGGATTTTTCCCTGGAGAGACATATCAGACAGCAAATGTAAAAGCTTTCATCCGCTGAGTATAGGCTGAATCACTATTGTCAGACAGCAAATGAGAGTAGCAAAACAGGCATATAGAAAATGTCACAGATACTTTAACTTTAACCAGGACTCACCTTGGCCCAGCACATTTCCAACAGCTAAACTGGCTCCCAGTTCAAAAAAGAATCATCCAAATTAAATTAGGACTTACCCATAAAATCATACAAAATGCAGTTCCCAAATATCTTTACAACTACTTTAACCGTTTCAGGGACATCCACAGCTATGCCACTAGAGGCAGCTCAACTAATATTAGACTTTTTAGATTTAGGACTCTAGTAGGTAAAAATACCTTTCTGTACTCTGCTGCTATTAAGTGGAACAAAGTTCCAGCATCACTGAAGCTCATTGAGGCACAGAGCAGTTTTAAGACGGCAAATAAAAAAAGGCTAGCTTCCAGTCTCTTAGGCCATGTTCACATTACAGGCAAATCCCATTTGCTGCTAAAGTCATTATCTTGATTGGTTTCCCAAATCTGATTTGGGAGAGTGTCCGCACTGCCACAAATCTGATTTGGGCAAGTGTTCAAGTCGGATCTGTGTGTCCAGATACAATGAGGCAATGAGCCAACATACAATGTTTCTGCAGTGTTTGCATGTCTGCACTCTGCTCTTCAAGTCCCCGCCCCGTGCAAAACACACTCTCAAATCTGATTTGGGTGATCAGCACGTCGTCCACACTGAAGTCACATCAGTCGAAAGCAGATTCGAAACTACCTCCATATGTGGTTTGGGACAAGTGACACAAATCAGACTTGGAGCGTCCAGACTCATAAAACCAATCTGGATAGAATCATTAATAGGTCATTAAAGTTCACAAATCGGATTTGGCCTCCTAGTCTGAACATGGCCTTAGAATAGGTAGGTACCTAACACTGTATCAGGGCTTGTATGTATATTGTACTTTGTAACTTTGTACTTTATTATGTACATTTCTATATGTATTTCTGTATTGTGAGTTTGTGCGTATTGTATTTGCATCTGACAATGTTGTCAGCCACCCCCCCCCCCCTTCCCTTCCCTTCCCCCAGAGGACCACAATGGAAATAAGACTGTGGCTTTGTTGTGTTTTAATCCTCAGCAGTTGTTTATGTTTCATAATGTCTGTCTTCTGTGAAGCAGCATTATGTGTGTTTTAAATTGTCAAATAATAATTACTTACTTAAATGATTGTAGCTCAACTGAAATTTTGGCTGACAGAATAGTCACACTTTCACACACTGGATCATATATTTTACTGAATGACAAACCCCCAAGACATTTCCTCCTTAAATGGATATAGGTATCTTGAATCTCTTTGAGAAGTAATTTCAGACTTTAGAATGTTTAATTGTAGTGGAGATAACTCATTATACAGTTGCATCTCAACAGAACAGCTGCTAAATGCCCTGTTGGCTACATGGAGTTATTCAACAACTTTTTTGAGATTCTATGTCGCAGGAAGATGATGTAGTGCATGTCATACTTGATACAAACGTGTCTGAGACATCATCAATACCAATGCAAAGATGTGTCAAGACTGAAAATGGAGCACAGATGGGGTGTTTAACACAATACTTGCATTGCCTTCTGAGGACAGAACTGTTGAAATCCAGTGTGTGCATTGAGTTATATTGTATAGACAAAACTTAATCTGTTGTAGCTCTGAATCTCTGTTGTCATGTGGAGAATCAATAACGATGCTGCTGTAATGGTGTTCTCTTTCTGTAGGTGTTGCACAGTGACAGAAGCTTTTACAAGACTACACTTAAACATCTGTGCAGTGGATTCTGTATCAGATGTCCTATTGATAATTATATTGCCATTGGTGTGTTGTTAACTAACGGCTGCTGAAAGAAAAGTGCGATCAAATCTGAAGGGTTAAATTTCAAAATTGCAACGGGGAAAACTCAGGGACTGGACCCAAATGCAAAAGCCGGCAGACAAGAGAACTTGGCTGAAGCAAAAGGCTTTAATTGAAGAACGGAGGCAGTACAGAACAAAACAGGCAATGCAAAAGGCCAAAAGACACAAACAGGATGGCAAGCGGAGGAAACATAGAATCAAAACCTGGCCGGGAAGAAGTCTTAGGAGACTTTCACACGAAACAGCGCAGGTAACAGAGCAATCCATCAGAGAACTCCAACTGAAGAACACAGACAAAACTAATGTGAAAGAGGGAGCAGCTGGGTGGATAGGATGAGTCCAGGGCCTGATTGGCAGATGACAGGCAGGTGAAGGCAGAACCAGATAGGACTAATAGGCTGATGACTAACAGGTGTGCAGATGCAGGACAGGAGGAGAGAACAGGTGATGAAAGGAGGGAAAGTCCAATGACACCTGGTGGATGTCCAGAGGATGGCAGCACTGGGGAGTGAAGGAGAGGACGACTGGAAACAGAGAAGCGAGCAACAGATTGTGACAGAATGTATGTGAATGTATGTGAATTTGGAAAACGAGTCCTGAAATTCAATATTTAATAAACTAGAATGACCGCAACGCGGACTTATGCCTCCGCCATTAGTTAATTCTACACAAATCGCCATTTGAGGCAAATTGGAAGAAATTCCGTCAAGGCGCTCGTGAGATGTTGCGTTACAGAGCTTGAAAATTGGGTGTGTGAGGTCACAGTGACCTTGAACTTTGACCACCAAAATGTCCTTGAATCCAAGATGTTGGGGCCATATATAACGAGCACAACAAAGTGGACGTTTGAGGCAAATTCGAAGAAATTCCATCAAGACATTCCTGAGATATCGCGTTAACAAGCTTGAAAATGGCATTCGAGAGGTCATAGTGACCTTGACCTTTGACCTTTGATAACCAAAATGGAATCAGTTCGTCCTTGCGTCCAAGTCGATGTTTGAGCCAAATCAGAAGAAATTCTATCAAGCCGTTCTTGAGATATTGCTTTAACAAACTTGGGAATGGCGTTCATGAGGTCATAGTGACCTTGAAGTTTGACCACCAAAATGTAATCAGTTCATCCTTGAGTCCAAGTCGATGGTTGAGACAAATTTGATGAAATTCCGTCAAGGCATTCCTGAGATAGATCAAGATTTCAAGATTTCAAGATTCAAGATATCACGTTAACAAGCTTGAAAATGGCATTCGAGAGGTCACAGTGACCTTGACCTTTGACCTTTGACCACCAAAGTCTAATCAGATCATCCTTGAGTCCAAGTCGATGTTTGAGGCAAATTTGATGATATTCCGTCAAGGCATTCCTGAGATATCGCGTTAACAAGCTTGAAAATGGCGTTCGAGAGGTCACAGTGACCTTGACCTTTGACCTTTGACCACCAACATCTAATCAGTTCATCCTTGAGTCCAAGTCGATGTTTGAGGCAAATTTGATGAAATTCCGTCAAGGCATTCCTGAGATATCGCGTTAACAAGCTTGAAAATGGCGTTTGAGAGGTCACAGTGACCTTGACCTTTGACCACCAAAATCTAATCAGATCATCCTTGAGTCTAAGTGGATGTTTAAGGCAAATTTGATGAAATTCCGTCAAGGCGTTCCTCGGATATCGCGTTAACGAACCTCGTACGGACGGACGGACGGACGGACAACCCGGATCCATAATGCCTCCGGCCTGGCTATCGCCGGCGGAGGCATAATAAAATCACACCCAGGTGTTGCATAGGCATAGACTACTCCTGATTGGTCTGTCCTCTCATGCTACAAATGGACACACATGTCACATATAGAAGCGGCTGTACCGCTTAAAAAAGGATGAATTCCTCTTCAATAATGGTCTGCTCTGTATCGTGACATGAAACACACACTGCTCTGCATCGTGACATGAAACACACACTGCTCTGCATCGTGACATGAAACACACACTGCTCTGCATCGTGACATGAAACACACACTGCTCTGCATCGTGACATGAAACACACTGCTCTGCATCGTGACATGAAACACACACTGCTCTGCATCGTGACATGAAACACACTGCTCTGCATCGTGACATGAAACACACACTGCTCTGCATCGTGACATGAAACACACTGCTCTGCATCGTGACATGAAACACACACTGCTCTGCATCGTGACATGAAACACACTGCTCTGCATCGTGACATGAAACACACACTGCTCTGGCATCGTGACATGAAACACACACTGCTCTGCATCGTGACATGAAACACACACTGCTCTGGCATCGTGACATGAAACACACTGCTCTGCATCGTGACATGAAACACACACTGCTCTGCATCGTGACATGAAACACACACTGCTCTGCATCGTGACATGAAACACACACTGCTCTGTATCGTGACATGAAACACACACTGCTCTGCATCGTGACATGAAACACACACTGCTCTGGCATCGTGACATGAAACACACACTGCTCTGCATCGTGACATGAAACACACACTGCTCTGCATCGTGACATGAAACACACACTGCTCTGGCATCGTGACATGAAACACACTGCTCTGCATCGTGACATGAAACACACACTGCTCTGTATCGTGACATGAAACACACACTGCTCTGTATCGTGACATGAATCACACACTGCTCTGGCATCGTGACATGAAACACACACTGCTCTGTATCGTGACATGAAACACACACTGCTCTGGCATCGTGACATGAAACACACACTGCTCTGCATCGTGACATGAAACACACACTGCTCTGCATCGTGACATGAAACACACACTGCTCTGCATCGTGACATGAAACACACACTGCTCTGCATCGTGACATGAAACACACTGCTCTGCATCGTGACATGAAACACACACTGCTCTGCATCGTGACATGAAACACACTGCTCTGCATCGTGACATGAAACACACACTGCTCTGCATCGTGACATGAAACACACTGCTCTGCATCGTGACATGAAACACACACTGCTCTGCATCGTGACATGAAACACACTGCTCTGCATCGTGACATGAAACACACACTGCTCTGGCATCGTGACATGAAACACACACTGCTCTGCATCGTGACATGAAACACACACTGCTCTGGCATCGTGACATGAAACACACTGCTCTGCATCGTGACATGAAACACACACTGCTCTGCATCGTGACATGAAACACACACTGCTCTGCATCGTGACATGAAACACACACTGCTCTGTATCGTGACATGAAACACACACTGCTCTGCATCGTGACATGAAACACACACTGCTCTGGCATCGTGACATGAAACACACACTGCTCTGCATCGTGACATGAAACACACACTGCTCTGCATCGTGACATGAAACACACTGCTCTGCATCGTGACATGAAACACACACTGCTCTGTATCGTGACATGAAACACACACTGCTCTGTATCGTGACATGAATCACACACTGCTCTGGCATCGTGACATGAAACACACACTGCTCTGTATCGTGACATGAAACACACACTGCTCTGGCATCGTGACATGAAACACACACTGCTCTGCATCGTGACATGAAACACACACTGCTCTGCATCGTGACATGAAACACACACTGCTCTGCATCGTGACATGAAACACACACTGCTCTGCATCGTGACATGAAACACACACTGCTCTGCATAGTGACATGAAACACACACTGCTCTGGCATCGTGACATGAAACACACTGCTCTGCATCGTGACATGAAACACACACTGCTCTGCATCGTGACATGAAACACACACTGCTCTGTATCGTGACATGAAACACACACTGCTCTGGCATCGTGACATGAAACACACACTGCTCTGCATCGTGACATGAAACACACACTGCTCTGGCATCGTGACATGAAACACACACTGCTCTGCATCGTGACATGAAACACACACTGCTCTGCATCGTGACATGAAACACACACTGCTCTGCATCGTGACATGAAACACACACTGCTCTGCATCGTGACATGAAACACACACTGCTCTGCATCGTGACATGAAACACACTGCTCTGCATCGTGACATGAAACACACACTGCTCTGTATCGTGACATGAAACACACACTGCTCTGGCATCGTGACATGAAACACACACTGCTCTGTATCGTGACATGAAACACACACTGCTCTGTATCGTGACATGAAACACACACTGCTCTGTATCGTGACATGAAACACACACTGCTCTGTATCGTGACATGAAACACACACTGCTCTGGCATCGTGACATGAAACACACTGCTCTGTATCGTGACATGAAACACACACTGCTCTGGCATCGTGACATGAAACACACACTGCTCTGCATCGTGACATGAAACACACACTGCTCTGTATCGTGACATGAAACACACACTGCTCTGGCATCGTGACATGAAACACACACTGCTCTGCATCGTGACATGAAACACACACTGCTCTGCATCGTGACATGAAACACACACTGCTCTGCATCGTGACATGAAACACACACTGCTCTGGCATCGTGACATGAAACACACTGCTCTGCATCGTGACATGAAACACACACTGCTCTGTATCGTGACATGAAACACACACTGCTCTGTATCGTGACATGAAACACACACTGCTCTGGCATCGTGACATGAAACACACACTGCTCTGTATCGTGACATGAAACACACACTGCTCTGGCATCGTGACATGAAACACACACTGCTCTGCATCGTGACATGAAACACACACTGCTCTGTATCGTGACATGAAACACACACTGCTCTGCATCGTGACATGAAACACACACTGCTCTGCATCGTGACATGAAACACACACTGCTCTGCATCGTGACATGAAACACACACTGCTCTGCATCGTGACATGAAACACACACTGCTCTGCATCGTGACATGAAACACACTGCTCTGCATCGTGACATGAAACACACACTTCTCTGGCATCGTGACATGAAACACACACTGCTCTGGCATCGTGACATGAAACACACTGCTCTGCATCGTGACATGAAACACACACTGCTCTGCATCGTGACATGAAACACACTGCTCTGCATCGTGACATGAAACACACACTTCTCTGGCATCGTGACATGAAACACACACTGCTCTGGCATCGTGACATGAAACACACACTGCTCTGCATCGTGACATGAAACACACACTGCTCTGGCATCGTGACATGAAACACACACTGCTCTGCATCGTGACATGAAACACACACTGCTCTGCATCGTGACATGAAACACACATTGCTCTGCATCATGACATGAAACACACACTGCTCTGGCATCGTGACATGAAACACACACTGCTCTGCATCGTGACATGAAACACACACTGCTCTGCATCGTGACATGAAACACACACTGCTCTGCATCGTGACATGAAACACACACTTCTCTGGCATCGTGACATGACGTCTTATGTCATCACTTCCAACGACGGAGGGTCTGAATCACAAGTCAGCCTTTCTGGGTTTTGGTGCAAGAAATGTTGCAGCTCCAATAGTATCCTGGGGCAAGTCCGGCTCTCTGCGTGCATTGGTGCATCGTTCAAAATGTACTGCCCCACGAGGTGCGTCACATAAATAAGGAGGTCCGTGGTTGGTCAATTCACATGTCTGTCACATACTTTGTTTTGGTCTTAGGAGGCAGTCGACCACTTTTCTAGAGTTGTGCACCAGATGCAGGTGACCGCCCATAAGGGGGGGTAAAGGGGTAAGCTTCCAGGGGCGTCGCCACTATATCGCCCATCCTGAAAATGCGGCAACTAATTAATTTTTTTGCAAGGAGTCGAACAAATACACACACTGCTTTGCATCGTGACATGAAACACACACTGCTCTGCATCGTGACATGAAACACACACTGCTCTGAAACACACCCTGCTCTGCATCGTGACATGAAACACACTGCTCTGCATCGTGACATGAAACACACACTGCTCTGCATCGTGACATGAAACACACACTGCTCTGGCATCGTGACATGAAACACACACTGCTCTGCATCGTGACATGAAACACACACTGCTCTGCATCGTGACATGAAACACACACTGCTCTGCATCGTGACATGAAACACACACTGCTCTGCATCGTGACATGAAACACACACTGCTCTGCATCGTGACATGAAACACACACTGCTCTGCATCGTGACATGAAACACACACTGCTCTGCATCGTGACATGAAACACACACTGCTCTGGCATCGTGACATGAAACACACACTGCTCTGCATCGTGACATGAAACACACACTGCTTTGCATCGTGACATGAAACACACACTGCTCTGCATCGTGACATGAAACACACACTGCTCTGCATCGTGACATGAAACACACACTGCTCTGCATCGTGACATGAAACACACACTGCTCTGCATCGTGACATGAAACACACACTGCTCTGGATCGTGACATGAAACACACACTGCTCTGTATCGTGACATGAAACACACACTGCTCTGCATCGTGACATGAATCACACACTGCTCTGGCATCGTGACATGAAACACACACTGCTCTGCATCGTGACATGAAACACACACTGCTCTGTATCGTGACATGAAACACACACTGCTCTGCATCGTGACATGAAACACACACTGCTCTGCATCGTGACATGAAACACACTGCTCTGCATCGTGACATGAAACACACACTGCTCTGCATCGTGACATGAAACACACACTGCTCTGCATCGTGACATGAAACACACACTGCTCTGCATCGTGACATGAAACACACACTGCTTTGCATCGTGACATGAAACACACACTGCTCTGGATCGTGACATGAAACACACACTGCTCTGCATCGTGACATGAAACACACACTGCTCTGCATCGTGACATGATACACACACTGCTCTGCATCGTGACATGAAACACACTGCTCTGCATCGTGACATGAAACACACACTGCTCTGCATCGTGACATGAAACACACACTTCTCTGGCATCGTGACATGACGTCTTATGTCATCACTTCCAACGACGGAGGGTCTGAATCACAAGTCAGCCTTTCTGGGTTTTGGTGCAAGAAATGTTGCAGCTCCAATAGTATCCTGGGGCAAGTCCGGCTCTCTGCGTGCATTGGTGCATCGTTCAAAATGTACTGCCCCACGAGGTGCGTCACATAAATAAGGAGGTCCGTGGTTGGTCAATTCACATGTCTGTCACATACTTTGTTTTGGTCTTAGGAGGCAGTCGACCACTTTTCTAGAGTTGTGCACCAGATGCAGGTGACCGCCCATAAGGGGGGGTAAAGGGGTAAGCTTCCAGGGGCGTCGCCACTATATCTCCCATCCTGAAAATGCGGCAACTAATTAATTTTTTTGCAAGGAGTCGAACAAATACACAAAACACAGCAGCAGTAACAAGCTTGGGCAGGAGTGCTCCTGTGGAAAATAGTGCCATTCTGATGTAATCCCCCATCCGACCAGTGCAGTGAGAGGCAGCAATGTGCCGCAAGGCATCTAGTCTGCCGGAAAGCCAAAAAAAGAAGAAGAAGAACAAGGCAGGCTTGGGGCGGACCATTTTGCTTAGGGCAGCAGCAGCTAGAGGGACCATTTATGGTGTAACACACAACACAGACAGGTGATAGCAAACAAAACAAGACCGGTAATAGCAAAATGCCAGGAGCAAAACAAAAGTCAGGATGCCAAAATCGCAAGGCAAAAAAAAAGCGGGAGCAGGCAAGGGCTTTAGAGCCAAATAATAATCTGTTAACAAACTTTTTTCAGTCAGCTCCGAAAGCTGCAGCGTTGATATCTCTCTGGGCGGCCCTGACCAGATGTATATCTATACGGCTGGCTACTACGCAACTAGACTGTAGATGGAAATGGAGTGTAACAAGTTGACAATTGTTTCTGATACGAGGCAAGTGAAATAGCTTCCACTGGCAAAATGAAAATGACCATACAGTAAGTGCAACACAAATGCTCTGCTCTCAGAATAGAGTAAAATCTGTTAGAAAATGAATCCTAAGAGATGGAGTCAATCTAATGTACAGTAATATTACAAGACTTTAATCTGTTGAGTAGATTCAGTAAGGCCACATCCTTTACAGTACTGTGCTGTGAACCATCAAGCTCATATTTCATTTTGCAATATGAACTTAGGAAACTTGGGAAGCTTGCAAAGGTTGGCAGTGTTAGTGATTGTCATTTGATAGATTGTCTACATCTGATTATCTTCCACTCTCTCATTTGATGGCTGATAAATTAAGACTCAAACAGGCGCCCTCACCGAAACACAACATTAATCAATATAACTTTGAGCTGCAGAGTGACTTGGGGATCCAAATTAAAGCTGCCATCAATTGATTTTACCTCTAAAGTCATCGTGATTATGCAGGTCAGACAGATGGATAGGCGACAAATTAAAGAGGGATTTGCAATCCTTGCTACAACTGAGACATTAATTGTGCCAAAGGAGCGCTATTCAATGTGTATTCTGATTTTGCGCCTGTTGATACCTCGTATCGATCTCCAACTTTCTCCTACAGTGTATCCTCCTCCTACCTTGTCTTTGTTACTGGTCATTTTCCTGGAT
This sequence comes from Poromitra crassiceps, assembly GCF_964638095.1. Taxonomy (NCBI): domain Eukaryota; kingdom Metazoa; phylum Chordata; class Actinopteri; order Beryciformes; family Melamphaidae; genus Poromitra; species Poromitra crassiceps. The sequence continues at coordinate 97,863,893 of NC_139624.1, read as the reverse complement.
TTTAGTCTCTTCTCAGTGCACAGCCCTGCTCCTGAAATCCATTTTCTCAGCACTCCTCCCTCCCTGGGGTGAGGCCGGCCCCGCTGTGATCATCTTTTCTCTGCTTGTCTGCAGGTGGAAACTGTCCCTCTTTTATCTGCATGGTCCAAGGAGGCATGAGAAATACTCCGTCCCTCTTTAATCTGCATGGTCCAAGGAGGCATGAGAAATACTCTGTCCCTCTTTTATCTGCATGGTCCAAGGAGGCATGAGAAATACTCTGTCCCTCTTTAATCTGCATGGTCCAAGGAGGCATGAGAAATACTCCGTCCCTCTTTAATCTGCATGGTCCAAGGAGGCATGAGAAATACTCTGTCCCTCTTTTATCTGCATGGTCCAAGGAGGCATGAGAAATACTCTGTCCCTCTTTAATCTGCATGGTCCAAGGAGGCATGAGAAATACTCTGTCCCTCTTTTATCTGCATGGTCCAAGGAGGCATGAGAAATACTCTGTCCCTCTTTAATCTGCATGGTCCAAGGAGGCATGAGAAATACTCTGCTCCTCTTTTATCTGCATGGTCCAAGGAGGCATGAGAAATACTCTGTCCCTCTTTAATCTGCATGGTCCAAGGAGGCATGAGAAATACTCTGTCCCTCTTTTATCTGCATGGTCCAAGGAGGCATGAGAAATACTCTGTCCCTCTTTAATCTGCATGGTCCAAGGAGGCATGAGAAATACTCTGTCCCTCTTTAATCTGCATGGTCCAAGCAGGCATGAGAAATACTCTGTCCCTCTTTTATCTGCATGGTCCGAGGAGGCATGAGAAATACTCTGTCCCTCTTTAATCTGCATGGTCCAAGGAGGCACGAGAAATACTCTGCTCCTCTTTAATCTGCATGGTCCAAGGAGGCATGAGAAATACTCTGCTCCTCTTTTATCTGCATGGTCCAAGGAGGCATGATAAATACTCTGTCCCTCTTTAATCTGCATGGTCCAAGGAGGCATGAGAAATACTCTGTCCCTCTTTTATCTGCATGGTCCAAGGAGGCATGAGAAATACTCTGTCCCTCTTTAATCTGCATGGTCCAAGGAGGCATGAGAAATACTCTGCTCCTCTTTAATCTGCATGGTCCGAGGAGGCATGAGAAATACTCTGTCCCTCTTTAATCTGCATGGTCCGAGGGGGCATGAGAAATACTCTGCTCCTCTTTAATCTGCATGGTCCGAGGAGGCATGAGAAATACTCTGTCCCTCTTTAATCTGCATGGTCCGAGGGGGCATGAGAAATACTCTGTCCCTCTTTAATCTGCATGGTCCAAGGGGGCATGAGAAATACTCTGTCCCTTTTGTATCTGCATGATCCGAGGAGGCATGAGAAATACTCTGTCCCTCTTTAATCTGCATGGTCCAAGGAGGCATGAGAAATACTCTGTCCCTCTTTTATCTGCATGGTCCGAGGAGGCATGAGAAATACTCTGTCCCTCTTTAATCTGCATGGTCCAAGGGGGCATGAGAAATACTCTGTCCCTTTTGTATCTGCATGATCCGAGGAGGCATGAGAAATACTCTGTCCCTCTTTAATCTGCATGGTCCAAGGAGGCATGAGAAATACTCTGTCCCTCTTTAATCTGCATGGTCCAAGGGGGCATGAGAAATACTCTGTCCCTCTTTAATCTGCATGGTCCGAGGAGGCATGAGAAATACTCTGATAAATCAGGAGAGTTTTTTAAGCTCCCTCAGGGATAAACTGCAGTCAATACAGCTTGTATACTGATAGAGGAAAGTTGAACATGTTACAGGCTTGCCTAGCAGTGTTGGAGCACCAGCAAGTTCTGGCTGACTGATGTCGGTGTCTGTATTGTAATATTTATGTTGTAATATATTGTATTTGTGATTTAATTGTTGTATTGATGATGGAGTATTTCTATCTTGTAATTTATTGATTATTTTGATTTTTATTGTTTGGACCCCAATATTTTAATATTGTGTCAATACAGTAACTAACTAACTAACTAACTATACACAGAATACACAGACCTCCGTTCTCCTCTGGCAGAATAACTGATTTGCATTACAGAAACCAGTGGTTAGTTAAAGCAGTGGAAGCTACAATATCTATCTATCAATCATCAGTATATAAATGGGAGCTGAGGCTCTGTCTGTCTGTCTGTCCCACTGATGACATCATCAGTGATGTCAAAAATCCCACTGACATCATCAGTGATGTCATAAACCCATTGATGTCTGCCCCACTGATGATGTCATCAGTGATGTCATAAATCCCAGTGATGTCATCAGTGATGTCATAAATCCACTGATGACATCATCATAGATGCCTATAGTCATGAAATTGAGTAAGGGCTCTGTCTGTCTGTCTGTCTGTCCCATCCAACTGAAGATGTCATCAGTGATGTCATAAATCCACTGATGACATCATCAGAGATGCCTATAGTCATGAAATTGAGTAAGGGCTCTGTCTGTCTGTCTGTCCCATCCAACTGATGATGTCATCAGTGATGTCATAGGTTGTGATGTCATAAAAGCAGTTGTGACATCATCAGTGATGTCATAAGAATCCCACTGAAGATGTCATCAGTGATGTCATAAGAGCAAAATCAAGTCCCAGGGGCAGACACTGAAAGAAGGGGGGGTCTACCCCGTCTTCAGCCATGGATAGTTGTATGTTGCCAGCTCCAGGACAGGTGATCCAGCATCCCTGAAGTATGCCATCAAGGAGCAGCCAGGGCGAGGCCCCATAGCGGCCGAGCTGCGTCTGTGAGCTGCAAGGCCAGCTCGGCAAGGTGCAGGGGTGGGCGAGTCTAGGAATCGAGCGCGAGTAGCGCATGAGATGCCTCGTTTGATCAAATTGCCCTGGAAATGATCCAAAATGCCCCCGAAACAAACAATGTGCGGCGGCCGACGCCCAGCTAACACTGCCTGAGGAAGACCTGCGTGGTTGAAACGCGTTGCGTTTTGTTTGCCCGTAGTATATCGAAGATTTATTCTGTTTTGTAACTGCTTGTACACAGATATATTACTTCTTATTAAATATTGCCTTAAAACTCCAAGTAGCTCCCCCTTTTTTCACTTTGAATACAAAAATAATAAAATCAAACTGCTTCATCTCCACTTTAAACTGGATTGTGCAGTCCTACTGATAATCCCATAAAGCACATTAATGTGAACATAACATATAGCCTACATGTTTCACGTTATGCTCTGAAATTATAGCCTACCTGAAGGTTCCTGATTCTGATAAGTTCAACACCACCTCCAGCTCTGCAGGAGCACCTGCTGCAGTGCTAGTGCTGCTTCTGCCTCCTTCTCCACTTTTGTGAAGAAAACCCCAAAAGCAATCCAACCCATATTTTCAGTTTAGCCACTACTGTTTACATTTGACCAATGGGATTTGTTTTATATAGCCTAATGTAAATAAATAAATAAATAAATAAATAAATAAATACAAATTAGTGTTATTAATTTAATTTCTCTCGAATATTCTAGAGGCAATAGACAATTGTCTACCGCTGATATTGTAGTTTAGGCCAAGACACAACATAGGCTCCTTGCTTTCCACCTCTCTGCACCTCTTTTCTTCTCCATTTTGGCACCATTGAACAGCAAGCCCTGCCCACCCACCTGGGGTCTCAGCAGCTTCTGACTGAAAAGTTAACTCATTCCTCCCTGCCTGCCTGCCTGCTATCTGTGCAACTAGGAACACTTATACATACTGGCCTGCTGTTCAGTGGCCTGGCCTGCCAAAAAAAAGAAAAGAAATTGCAGGCCATGCCAGGCCAGGCCACCGGGCATCTGCCCGAAGCACGCGATGGTGCAGTCCGCGCCTGGTTTCCAGTAACCTAGTCCTAGAACACATCTGCATCTAATCCAGAGGATTTTTCCCAAGAAAGATCTAGTTTACTTGTGCTTACAGTAAATCGAAAAACTTTCATGGGCTGGGCATAGGCTTCAGTATTTATTACTATCGATATCAATCAACGACAGAAGCAAAACAGACATATATGACAATGTTGTGAATTGTTACTTGGAGAATACTGTTAGAGCCATTCCCAATGGAAATAGTCCATGGAAGAGGCCAAGAGATGCAGTTTTCAACTTTATTGTGGCTTCTAGGTGTAAAAACTACATTCGAGTAATATACTGTAGCAGCTGCACGATGACAGCATTACAGAGATCATCAAAGGAGTTGCTGGGTGTTTTGGTTCTGTTTGCTTTCTGCCTCTACCCTGTTGAGTGAAATGTCTTTTGATTCCACAAGTTTGATTATTTCTTTTGTCACCGTCGAGGCCTAGTTTCTATGTGGCATCATGCTAGTTTGGAGTTTTGCTTTGATTTATGGCGACGAGACACATGACAAGTAGGCCTATCTATTTATTCAAGCAATCCATTCAAAGAGAAGCACAACTGCTGCAGTCATAGTGGATGATCAAACAATGAGTCATCAACAAAATGCCAACAGCGGTGTAATGATATCTCTGTGGGTGGCTATCTTGAATATTGTATTGTTTATTATGCCTAGAAGCGGCAATAAATATTACTGTTTTTTTTTATTGTCTTTCAGTAGTGGAAAGCTTTGCATCTATCCCCAAACAACTTCATTTCCAATCATTGCCAGCAGAAACATTGATGGCTTCCAATTTCTTTAACTTTCATCTGAAACACTCCCAAAGGACTTGTTTTTTCATCAATGTTCTCTATTATCTTTGCAGTAATGATGCCATTCATGTGCTGAACATCAGATTGCATGCTGTTTATAGGAAGTTGGAGCCTGAACAAAAATAGAGAAAATTTAAATAATTTAAATTAGATTCACAAGCCGGCGAGGTTGCTCAGGGAGGTGCATCACCTTACCTCCAGGCTATGGTCCAGGCAGACTCTCCAGTCAGGTCTCTGTGTTGCCTGTCTCCCTTTCCCTGCGGCAGCTTCTCGGCTGCTCCTGCCCCTCCTGGATCCCCAACAGTACCACGACCTTCCCGCCTCAGTCAGAACCAGCCAGAGTCTCTCCCCATCTTCCGTCCTGAAGCCTCAACAAACACTTCGCATCTCTCCTTTCTCCCCAGAATCACATGCCAGCCAGTCTCCCACAGTGTCCTCCTCTGCTTCCATTCAAAATGCAGCTGTCTTGTTAAACTCTGTGTATATTTAGAGGTAGATCTAGCTTACACCGGGTGCTTACAGTAAATCTAAAAACTTTCATGGGCTGGGCATAGGCTTCACTATTTATTACTATTGATATCAATCAACGACAGATAGAAGCAAAACAGACTTTAATGTTGTGAATTGTTACTTGGAGAATACTAAATAAAACGTTAACTAAATTCAAACTATTATCTTTTTTTGCCACATCACACTAGTTGGACTCACTCAGTGTACAGTATGCATGGTGTGAGAGATGTGTACTGGTACACACATTCTCATGGCCCGTGGATTTGTATTCATTCTGAAACCTCAAAGTGGTGCAGCACACTATCCGTGTGGACACATGGTTTATACATTTGGCCCCAGGTGTTGAAGTAAACAGTGCGGGTTAAGGAGCACGGAGCGCTCATCTGAGAAAATATAATGGAAGCTTTGTGGAAAAGCCATCACATTATTTCTGTTGTTTACCTGTAGAAAAACAGTGACCTCTGCGACCTTCCTATCCCTAGCTATGGCCCTTTTCCCCTAGCCCCGCCCCTTCCTTGCCCCTAGAACTTTTTCACACCGAAGGTTACATGTGCCACAAGGACAAGTGAAGGTACTGTAGGTAGCAAGTTCACTAGCTTAACACGTTTACTAGCTTAACACGTTTACTCACTCGCTGTATTGATTCCACCATTACGATCATTTCTTTGAGGAATGGGAGAGATGCTTTTAACAGCGAGGGAGGAGACCTCGCTGTTGACCTGAAGCTGCTGAAGACCCAGGAGCTTCGTTATAGAGCCGAACTTCACAACCAGCTTAGAGAAGAGGTGAAAACAGCAACATAGTGGTTTATCCTCCTATGTCTGAATGAAATCTCCACAGCACACGTTAGTTTCAGGAGGACTGGTCATAAGGCATCGCTTAATGCAGGTTCAAAGCTTCTTCTTACTGTTACACTAGAAGAAAGGCCTTGCTTTTAGAAGGGATTACCACTCGGGATCAGCTTGAACTGCCATGAGCTGACCTCATTTACATGTTATTCATTTAGCTGATGCTCTTATCCACAATGACTTAGACTAAAATACACTATTACTAAAAAAAATGTTTTAGCAGACTAAAGAAGACACTGCTGAATAATACAAGACAACAACAAAGCTTTCCATGATTAAATATCAATGCACAGACAAACTGGAGGCTAGTAGACCACAGCCTTTCTATTGGAGCCAATTGGAGCTGAGAGATAAGAAGCACAATTTTTTTTTTTTATTATTATTTATTTATTCAGGGAAGGGTTTTGCTGAGCTTGTATGATATTTTTCCGCACACTATCCTGCTTCACATTCATTCATACATTTACATTCATAATTAAACTCCTTGAAGTATACTACCGTTTCCTGCTGTACTATAGGATACTGTACTGCGGCTCCACTGGAACAACTGTGATTTACGTTGCTCAAAGGCACCTTGGTGGCTGTTGATGGAGGAGGGAACATCACTACCGGTTCTTCACTTCCTTGCCAAACGTTTTCCGAGCCAATGCAAGAATTCAACACATTGTGACGCCAACGAAATTATCACAACCCCAAAACACTTTTTGTAACATGCAAATGAGTCTAAACACATGTGAAAGAAGCAATCTGGAGCACATGGTCAAAGTTAAGCAATTTAATAGGTGCAAACAAGCAGACTAACGCTAACACAAAAAGACACGTTTTGCGTCGTAACGTTAGTCTGCTTGTTTGCACCTATTAAATTGCTTAACTTTGACCGTGTGCTCCAGATTGCTTCTTTCACATGTGTTTAATCAGTCCCACTTCTGAGAGGCACTGGTCTGGCATAGTTAATCAGCTGAAGCGTGGATATTCCCTCTGTGAGTCTAAAACAGTGTAAAGAGCAGGGAGTTATGTAAGTAAATTCTGAAATAACAAAGAAACTTGATGACGCTGGTATACCGTGTTATAGTGTACAAAAACACTGCAACCATAAAACAACGCATAAAACATTTTACAATGAATGAAGGAAAATGATGAGACAACTTTCTCTTATGTAGGGATGCACCAATATATCGGCCATATCGGTATCGGCCGATATTGGCCTTGTTGACTGCAATCAGCCTATCGGCAAAAAAGGTGGCGTTCACCGATCAGTTGGGTCACATCATTTCTGCCTGGCTACCATATCGCACCCCTATAAATACAGAAAAAATATTCTCATTGAGTAGGTATATGGTAAAAGACTTCAAAACAGTTCAGTTATTTGTTTATAATGAAGATTTCTTTCTTTCCCTGTCACAAAAGGGGTAATAAAACAAAATCGGTATGGGCTATCGGCCAAATTGTTATTTTAAACATCTGTATCATCGGTCCAGAATTTTGCAGTCCATGCATCCCTATGGGTGCATGAGAAGAATGAAACATCAGTAACAGATCTCATCAAAAATGTTCCATCTTAGCAAGTCAATGAGTCTCAAACGTCTTATCTTATGTAAGAATGCATTTTTCACATAAAACATGCTCAAAGAAAAGTGAGGGTGGAGATCAATTTCAACCAACAGGGTGAGATAGCTCCTCGATTCCAACGCACACAATGCACTTGTTTCAGGGATTTGAGGGAAAATGTGTCAATATCTTCAAACAAGGCAGGAAATCCACAGAGCAAAATAAGATTGCAAGACTCTCATTGCAAGAAAAAGTATACAGCAACTGTTGTGGAAGAGAACGGGCATGTGAATCAATGATTGACAAATTAGTGTCTCTCAAATGCGTATGCAGGCCTATACATACATATATACGTATGTATACATGTACATATACTATGTATGTGTATATACTGTATGTGTTTTTGTCTGTGTGCGTGCATACATGTGTGAAATAAAGAGACAGCCAGGCGGAGACAGGCAGAAATAAGTGTGCTGTGTTTTTAGAAGGCTGTGTTTTTAGACAGTGACATCTGTCGAAGGAGAGGGAGGGGATGTGTGTGTGTGTGGGGACGGGGGGGGGGGGGCAGATGTACTTTGTTCATGCGTCTGACAGCCAGGTACCCAAAAAAAGCTCTCCACCCCATGCATACACTCCTCTCCCAGTCTCCCCGGAGCCGCACGCCTCTCTCCTCTCTCCAAAGCAACCTTCCTGCAGGTGGAAGCTCACCGGCAGCCGAGTGGCGAGCCTGGGATCCTATTAAAAAAGCAAGTCTATTGCTCTGTGTTCTCTCAAGTGTAAAGCCTATTTCTTTCCCGAGGAGCCAAACAGCTTGCAGTGGCTTGACGCTCTGGTGGTTTGTTGCAGATGGAGAACAGAGCTGCAGAGAGGCTGGGGTTTGTTTGTTTTGCCGTTTGGTGCACATCCAGATATGTGACATGCAGTTGAGGGGTTTCTTGGCTCGGTTCACAAATGAGGCACGCACCCAGGCCTATAATCTTCTGTCGATCTTTCCCAAGCAGTGAGTTGAACCAGTTTTGCCCAGTCCCAAAGTTGGGATTTTCTGTTCAGAGAAACTTGAGGATCAAAGATTCAAACGTTTTCTAAAGGTGGAAACTTTCAGAACAAAATCTAAACTTGACCAATCATGATCATTTGGGAATGATTTATTATTTAAAGGTTAGTAAAGCATAAGATTTTAAAGGTTGAAACGTCAATCGATATGAAGCGGTAATCCTCAAAAGATTGTTTGGTGTTCCTCCAAAAGTTTTTGCTGCAATGCACTTCCCAGAGTTCACCTGTCAATCAAACAGTGTGGGCGGGACTGTGATGTCTCTTACAACACTTCTACTTGCAAAATGAAAACAACCTTAAATGTTGTCACCAATGCGATATCTTCCCATAACCAGCCTAATTATTAATGCTTCCAAGAAATATTTCACTGGACACCAACATTTACACGTCGCATCTGTCTGATCAATCCTTCCACGACCAGCAAATCCAAGACAACCAAGAGAAAATTGCTCTGACAGGCTACTGTGCGTTCACCCTTATTAAGAGTTCCACCATCTCAAGAAGACAGCAAAGGAGGATCTGGGAACGACTCAATGATCCCCTTCTAACACTATCACACCTTTGTATCTCACCACACATCGCTAATAAACTCACAGCACATGCAGTGGCTCCCTTCTGTTCTCCTGAAACGTCAACTTTGTGGCTCTAAAAATGGAGAAAACAGGGCCATGGTGAAATTATATTTCTAATTCTAAGAAGTTGCACCATGTCTTTCAGTCATAATGTAAGTTCTGGGGGGAAATACCCAATATCACTCACTCACTGCCCCAAATACCCAATACAGGGTTCAACACAATGTAAAGAATAACTGTTAATAAATGACAACAGAATCTGACAGAATGCAGAATTATGTTATTTCTGAGCCACAAATAAATCTCTTGAGCTTGTGAAATTGTTAGGGGCACGTCGACATATTTGTGACTGCTACACCAGAATAAAATGGAGCAAATAGCACAATTCATTTTTCTACCCCCACAATATGCATTGCCACATTTATGTTTTGTGATATATTTAATATCGATACACAGTATATTGTCCCATCCCTATACCCAAATCTCATGTTGCAGTGTAGTGCAGTAAACCGTTGCAATTGCCATGTCAAGATAACTATTATATCTAATTTTAATACATTTATATTTTTTCATCATGACTAATAGTTTGAATGGCTTTCTGACCAATTGCAACCCATTGAAATCCACATGACTCTTTTACAGAGTGCTCAGCTTTTGAATAGTTCACCATCCAGCATCCACTCTCCTTAAGCCTGGACAGAACAAGTTAAACTTGGCTGGTAGATAACATGTGTCCTTGACACCTAACAGTCCTTTTAAAATGGAGAATGGGGCAACCGCAATAAAAGGGTCTATCAACCTCAAGTCTTTGCAACATCAATGTCCAGGAGAGGCTTGTGCAAGCAGCACACACACACACACACACACACACACACACACACTCGTCTCGCACAGTGATTCTTATTGCTGTCACAGGGAGGAGGGCAGGTGCCGTAACCTTTTGCTGCTAGACCTGTCAGAGTGAAAAAGCCAGCTGTGCAGTGCGAGTGACATACTGCAAATGGGCCTTCAGCCTCTTATTGGCATTCAGTGAGCCTAACACATCTCTGTCCCCAACACGTCACACACACACACACACACTTCCTGCTTGTCACAGTGCATAATGATAAGCCCATCCAGAGCACCATCTTGTGGACATTTTCAACTTTGGTGGGTGTCTAAAATGTCACTTTAGTTTACTTTCAATTAACCATCTGACTAATCAATTTCAATCAAATGCGTTTGGGGGTTTTATTGTCATTTTCCCCCGTTCTTCTTTATGACGTTTTTAATTGCTAATTTAATTTATGATAATCAATTATCTGTTGTTTACTCCTAATTATGGAGCATACAGTAGCATCATTAGTGCTGTGTCGTTGACTGCCTCTCCTGGGCATTTGGTTTAGTGACTGAGAAAAGCTATGACGTTTCTTTATATGAAGTTGAATAAAATAATATTTTTTCTTCTTCTCCCCAATTGCACTTGGCCAATTCCGTTAGCAGGGATGCAAACTGATGCAGAGTGAAAAAGGTGACAGATAACAGGGCAGACACAGGACCACTCAAAAGACAGATAACAGGGCAGACACAGGACCACTCAAAAGACAGATAACAGGGCAGACACAGGACCACTCAAAAATCATTCTAGTTTGCATCCCCGTTAGGATGTCCCGGTTGTTGCTCCACCCCCTCTACCGATCTGGGGAGAGTTGGAGACTAGCACATGCTTCCTCCGACACATGTGCAGTCGCCAGCCGCTTCTTTTCATCCGACAGCGAGGAGTTACACCGGCAGGATGTAGCGTGTTGGGGGATGATGATCACATTACTCCCCCCAGTTCCTCTCCCCCCGAACATGCACCCCGATCAGCCAGAGGAGGCACTGGTGCAGGGACCAGGACACATTACACCGGCTTCCCACCCGCAGACACGGCCAATTATAATTGTGCCTGTAGGAAAGTCTGACCAAGCCGGAAGCTCTCTACCGAATGAAACCCGGTGCTTTTACCACTACACACTTCCCACACGCCCTAAAAGGATTACGTTTCAGATCATGCAGCATAACTTCAATATCTTTTAGGACTTTTTGTACAATAAAGATGAACAGCAACACTCTATGGCCTGCGACACACACACAACCCACCCATGGATCCTGCTACCCCCTACCAGCTCATGTAGATTATTCAAAATTGTGTGTGTGTGTGTGTGCGCGCGCGTGTGTTGGCATGACATCCCCCCCCCGGGGTGTGCAGTGGGTACCACGCTGCTGCCTGTGCTCTGGTGCAGCCATCTGGATCACAGTAGGAAGCACCTGCTTACGGGCTGACACCTTACGGGCTGACACCTTTACCCACATCTGCTACGTTCTCCTTGCTTACCATTTCCCACTGAAAAGCCTTTCCTAAATAAACGTCCCTGCTCAAAAGAAGATTGACATTAACATGTAACACGATGTTTCACAGCAAAGCTGCTTCCCTGTGATTCTCTTTTATTGGTCCTAGAAAGCAGTGTTGGGCTAATTCATGAATTAAGTCAATTCCAACTCAATTGAGGAAGTAGAATTAGGTAAAGAAAGAAAAGGGCAGAAAACGGAACTGGAATTAAATTGCAGTGACAATCTGTGAAATTCCTTGTTTTGTTTTTTCCTTTTGACTGTAGTTTAGTTTATTTGCCCATAGTAAAATCAAGAACAAATGAAAGGAACTAAGTGGATAAAAAGATTGTGCAGGTAGAGACAAGAACTTTATACGAGATAATTTCATCAAATACATACTTTTCTTACCACATATCTGAGATTATGAGTGTTAATATATATTATCAATACTGAATATCATAAAATGTTAAAGGTACCATTCACGTGGAATTGATGCATAACACGTAATCGTAATACATACATTTAAGATTGAATGTATTTGATTTGTTGAACTGTTTTATTTGACTCATGTTTGGCAAGTCAAAACCAACTTGAAATGGAAATTCTGTCATTCCAATTCAATTCACATCGTTTCCTTGGAGATGGGTGACATTCCACTCCAACTGCTGGAACTGAATTGGATTTTTCCATGCATTCTCAATTGTTGCACTTTTTCAGCAACACTATGCTTCACATAAGACAGTTAAATAGGCTACAGTGCATCTTCCCCTATTTATACATAATGGTGGATTAAAACCATCCATTAAGTAAACACAGCACTCATTTGATCTTCATCTTTATTTAACCTTAAAGTCACATGAATGTTTGCTTGTATGTTTTCCTGGCAGAGTGAAGTGTTGGTTTGTTTACCAATCTCACTTTGCTTTTCAGCTTGTTCCAGAATTATTGACCACCTAACTCAGTCAGAAGTCACCACGGAGACAAGCAATCAGCTGGGCCCTGGTATAGCACGACCTCTGATGTCAGACCGCTGCTGCAGGAGGCACCGGCAGCATACTGATAATCAGCTCAGCGGCTCCAGGCACAGCTGCTAAATCTATAGTCCATCCTCAGGTACACTCTAAAAACGATCAGTGAAAACTCTAAACAACGCTCAAACATATCTGTGTGCATGACAAACCAAGAATTAATTGATTGCTGTAAATTAATCATCAACATTAGATACTACATGATTTCTCATTTGTGCTGTGAATTGAGTTTTGAGGAAAATGGGTAACACTGATGCTTGCTAACACTTTCACCATTACAAACGGTAGCCCCAACCATCTCATTGCTGCCTTTATTTGCACTAACTCAGAAGTACTTTGAACCTAAGAAATCCCTGCTATAGGGATGGGGGCGGGGGGATTCCCTCACAGAATGTATCACATGGAGGATATAATATACTGCCAATGGTTATATAAATTGTTTCTATTTTGCAAATAACTGCAATAGGTTACCTTTAAATTAATATTGATTCAAGATAACAGAGACCCAGACAACCATATTAACAACACATTATAATATAGAGAGCAAAATAAGCGTAAGTATAAGATTTCTAAACAAAAGAAATGACTCTTCCATAAAAGAAGAGTCTGCCATCACCTGGACACAATATCACAATTGACAGTAGGCCACGCTCTGCTGTCGACTGATCACATTTCTTTGCATTGATATGCTGCTGGATGCTTCAAATCATTTTACCATCATACATGCAATATCTTCCATTGTTCAGCACATCATCTGCACTCCTCAGTTTGGTTTCAAATGTCCAGATATGTGGCGAGTGAGTTGAAAGTTGTTAATTTAGGACTCTTTCTATTATTTTACATTTCCAACATACAGAGACATCGGTGGTCACTCTGTCCGTCCTCAGTATTTGTGACAGTGCCATATTTGGTTATAGCTGAGAGAAGAGTTGGGCAGCATTGTCCACGTTTACAGATTCTTTTGGTGGCTCTCTGACAACCTAATAAGCCAAAGGTTGACAGAAGATTAAAATGTTGAATGCTCAATATAAGAGTTTCAAAATGTCTGCAATTTTGATGAGGAGGCTCCACCTTTACCTTTGCTGGTTTCTTGGGTTCAGGCGCAACAGATTTGGAAACACTCTTCACATCCCTTTGCACTTCTGTGAACATCTGGTTGAGGCTCTCCACCTTCTCCTTTTTCACTGCATTGATCTGTGAAGCCACAAATGATGCTAGAGTATGTGCAACAACAACCACTATGATGCTAGAGCATGTGCAACAACAACCACTACGATGCTAGAGCATGTGCAACAACAACCGCTACGATGCTAGAGCATGTGCAACAACAACCACTATGATGCTAGAGCATGTGCAACAACAACCACTACGATGCTAGAGCATGTGCAACAACAACCGCTACGATGCTAGAGCATGTGCAACAACAACCACTATGATGCTAGAGCATGTGCAACAACAACCACTACGATGCTAGAGCATGTGCAACAACAACCTCTACCAACAAATGCACACAAAAAAAGACATAACCATTGCTTACGTGTTTGAGTGTTGTCCTGACGGGTTTGGTTTTAGTCTTGTGCTTTGTTTGCTTGTTTGCCACTTGAAAGACGTTCTTCTGTTTCTTCCCTTTTTGTTTATTCTTCGCCATGTTTACCTATAGGGAGAGAATGCAGATCGTCTTGATTAAGTTAAGTTCATGTGAGAGTTTTGTGCTTGCTTGCTTTCTTCCTTTCAGGCACCGTGTACAAATTGATGGCACCCAGCTCACCGCTCTTCTAAGCAAGCGAGACAGATATTGAGGGTGTTCTTTTATTCCACCTCCACTCAGCGGCCACTTCATTAGTTACATACAAACAGGACATCAGCACTCACAGATCAATAGTGTTCTTATTTACTGTGGGCAAAAGGCATCACGCTGGCGATGGCATCATGCTGGCGATGGCAATGGCATCATGCTGGTGATGGCATCATGCTGGTGATGGCATCACGCTGGCGATGGCATCACGCTGGCGATGGCATCATGCTGGCGATGGCAATGGCATCATGCTGGTGATGGCATCACGCTGGTGATGGCATCACGCTGGTGATGGCTTCACGCTGGCGATGGCATCACGCTGGCGATGGCTTCACGCTGGTGATGGCTTCACGCTGGTGATGGCATCACGCTGGTGATGGCTTCACGCTGGCGATGGCTTCACGCTGGCGATGGCTTCACGCTGGCGATGGCTTCACGCTGGCGATGGCTTCACGCTGGCGATGGCTTCACGCTGGTGATGGCTTCACGCTGGTGATGGCATCACGCTGGTGATGGCTTCACGCTGGCGATGGCAATGGCATCATGCTGGTGATGGCATCACGCTGGCGATGGCATCACGCTGGCGATGGCATCACACTGGCGATGGCAATGGCATCATGCTGGTGATGGCTTCACGCTGGTGATGGCTTCACGCTGGTGATGGCTTCACACTGGCGATGGCTTCACACTGGCGATGGCTTCACACTGGCGATGGCATCGCACTGGCGATGGCTTCACACTGGTGATGGCTTCACGCTGGCGATGGCATCACACTGGCGATGGCATCACGCTGGTGATGGCTTCACGCTGGCGATGGCATCACACTGGTGATGGCTTCACGCTGGTGATGGCATCACACTGGTGATGGCATCACACTGGCGATGGCTTCTAGAAACCTGTTTGTTTTTGCCCACAATAAATAAGAAGAATATTGATCCATGAGTGCCAGTGTTCTGTTTGTTTTGATCCTTGCCACAACCGTGCACCCCCGATACAGTTAGGGACCAATATCAGTATCGGTAGTGAAGTTTGTGGCAGTGCCATGCTTGCTCAGGAAAAATGTTAAATGTCAGCAACAGCATCATGTTGTATATTTAATTTGTTACAGTTAGAAAGTGAGGAGGAGCATCTGATGGAAATAAAACATGTTTTCAAAGTCAATGTTATGGTAATAAGTACTCATATCGGTACTCTGTATCGGCAAGTAACCAAAAGTCAATACGTGTACAGTACTTGGTCTGGGGGGAAAAGTGGTATTGGTGCATCCTAACTATTCATAGCTTTCAAGGGGCGTTACGTGCTGCCGGGAACGCCCATCTGACGGTCAAAAAAAAACTTGTTCATTCCGCTGCGAGCCGAGTCGACTAGTTTCTCACGCTGTGTTTGTTCAGCCGTTTGTACACACGTCTTTGCGGCCAACATTTCATCAAAGGTAAGCTCAAGTAACGTTACAATAATGATTAAAATACCCCGTTAACGTTACTTGAGCTTACCTTTGATGAAATGTTGGCCGCAAAAACGTGTGTACTTTGATGGTAGAAAAAAAGCCATTTGCCCTCCCCAGCGACTGAACCACGTCTAATCGCACAAATCCACAACCTCCTCCTGTCTGAGTTTTCTTTCTCCGATGGGATTCTGTAAAAGCACAAGCCAGGCGTGTCTCCTCGTCAGTTAGTGCAACCGATAGCACAACAGGTATCCGGCATTTTGGCTGAAGAAACACAGCGTGAGAAACTAGTCGACACGGCTGGCAAGTTTTTTTTTTGACCGCCAGGTGGGCGTTCCCGGCAGCACGTAACGCCCCTTGAAAGCTATGAATAGATACAGTGTTCAAGATTTGGAGCTGTTGCATATGAAGTATAAAGCATACAGACAGGGATGAGAGGTTCAATTATTGTTTGACTAAAATGTATGTTAGAATACATAATAGTTGTGATTGAAGCGATTTTGAACACGGTGGGATTGCTTGTGAAGTTGAACGGCCAACCTCCTGGGATTTTCATGCATTAACACATTCAGTGCCACGGGGTTTGCCAAAAGGTTGCTATAAAGTGCCACATAGGCTCCAATGCATTTTAAAACAGTCATATAATTTCTTGTGCTGTTCTGATATAGGGAAGCAATAGCTTATTTGAAACTTTGGACCCTTCTGTTTCATTCAGAACTAGAACGACCGCAACGTGGACTTATGCCTCCGCCATTAGTTCATTCTTGAGTCCAAGTGGATGATGGAGCCAAATTGGAAGAAATTGCATCAAGGCGTTTCTGTGCAGAATTGGATATTTGAGCCAAATGTGAAGAAATTTAGTCAAGGTGTTACTGAGATATGGCGTTACCGAGCTTGAAAATGGCATTTGTTAGGTCACTGTGACCTTGACCTTTGACCTTTGATAACCAGAATGGAATCAGTTCATCCTTGAGCCTAAGTGAATGTTTAAGGCGAATCTGATGAAATTCCGTCCAGGCGTTCCTCAGATATCGCGTTAACGAGCTTGAAAATGGCGTTCGAGAGGTCACAGTGACCTTGACCTTTGACCTTTGACCACCAAAATCTAATCAGGTCATCCTTGAGCCTAAGTGAATGTTTAAGGTGAATCTGATGAAATTCCGTCCAGGCGTTCCTCAGATATGGCGTTAACAAGCTTGAAAATGGCGTTCGAGAGGTCACAGTGACCTTGACCTTTGACCTTTGACCACCAAAATCTAATTAGATCATCCTTGAGCCTAAGTGAATGTTTAAGGCGAATCTGATGAAATTCCGTCCAGGCGTTCCTCAGATATCGCGTTAACAAGCTTGAAAATGGCGTTCGAGAGGTCACAGTGACCTTGACCTTTGACCTTTGACCACCAAAATCTAATCAGATCATCCTTGAGCCTAAGTAAATGTTTAAGGCGAATCTGATGAAATTCCGTCCAGGCGTTCCTCAGATATGGCGTTAACAAGCTTGAAAATGGCATTCGAGAGGTCACAGTGACCTTGACCTTTGACCTTTGACCACCAAAATCTAATCAGATCATCCTTGAGCCTAAGTGAATGTTTAAGGCGAATCTGATGAAATTCCGTCCAGGCGTTCCTCAGATATCGCGTTAACAAGCTTGAAAATGGCGTTCGAGAGGTCAGTGACCTTGACCTTTGACCTTTGACCACCAAAATCTAATCAGATCATCCTTTAGCCTAAGTGAATGTTTAAGGCGAATCTGATGAAATTTCGTCAAGGCGTTCCTCAGATATGGCGTTAACAAACATCCGTACGGACGGACATCCGTACGGACATCCGTACGGCCGTACGGACGGACAACCCGGATCCATAATGCCTTCTGCCTGGCTTCGCCGGCGGAGGCATAAAAACCCCTATGTTTATAAACAGTTCCATCTTGGCAATATATGCCTCTGAAAAAGTGTGTTTCAGTCGAAAATTGCATCCAGAAATTAGTTTCCGAGATAAACACATATTTATGAAAAGAAAGGCCACAGAATGAATTCTCCTTTGAGTTGAACATCATGGTATACCTCAAATGAAAGGTTATACTCTCTCCTATAGTTTGCAGAAAATAGGATTCAAAATAATGTTCATTTTATTTTCTACAAATATTTGTAAAGAGGATGGTCCAACAACAAAATGCTCACATTTATGGGGTCATGCTGGATATTGAAGTCTCTATTTACATAGGGAAACAAGATATCACTTTTTTTTTTTTTTTTTATGAAACTACACATTGAAAGCTTTCATTTGATGTGTAACATAATAACAATATTCAAAACACAACATGTCCTGCACTGTTTTATCTTCTTCACATGGACCTTCAAAATAGTTGGAAATCAAGACAACTTTATGTAAACATAGGCCAAATAATGAATTCTCCTTTGAGTTGAACATCATGGTATACCTCAAATGAAAGTTAGACTCTCTCATATAGTTTGCAGAAAATAGGATGTCAAAATAATATTTTGTTTATTTTCTACAAATATCTGTAAACAGCATGGTCCAACAACAAAATGCTCACATTTATGGGGTCATGCTGGATATTGAAGTCCCTATTTACATAAAGAAAACAAGATATCAAAAAAAAATTTTTTTTGATGAAAGTACACTTATCTTTCAATTGCTGTCTAAAAAATATGCAAAGCACGACAGCCCACCGGACTATAAACAATAGACCTCATCAACTTTTTTTTTTTTTGCGGGGGTGGGGGAGGGAGTGGGATGGGGGGGGGTGGGGAGAGGATGAAACTGTCACTGTGCATGATACTCGAAGTAGCAGGGGTACAGGCAGAGAGGGAGGTAGTCACATTTGGGGCAAACATATTTTGTCTCTTTTCTATGTCCTTTGGCTGCGCAGTGGGCACATCTCCTGTACGCCTTGTCCTTTGTGGGTGGCACTTCCACTGGCAGTGGCACATGTCCATCGAAGTCCACAGTCAACCTCGCGGAAGCGGACCGTTTGCGCGGGTGGATTGGCGTGGCTTGGCGAGGAGGAGGTTGGTCATCTGCCGCCGGAGGAGGAGGGGGGGGGGGAACAGATGCCTCCGTCCAGGACTTGATCACCGACAGGGTGAAGTCTTTCAGGGTTTTGCAGCTGGCCGTTGGGTTGCGTTTCCTATATATGATGAAGGCGTTGCTCATCGCGATCTCCATCAGGTACGCCACGAATTTGGAGCTCCATTTCGCTGTCTTCCTGATGAATGGGTAGTAGCTGATCTTCTGGTCTAGCCGATCTACACCATTCATATACTGGTTGTACTCAACCACGCATGCTGGTTTTCTTTGGGGGACTCTCTCACTTTGCCCTTTCTGTCTCACCTCTACGGTCCTCATCTCATCCGTGTGGAAGGTGGTGATCATCCTGACGATCCGCTTGTCTCGCCACGCCAGGACCATCACTGCATCGTTGTGGAGAGCGCGTCGTTCACCGACTGCCAGATCCGACATGGTTACCTGCCGGATTGACGGTGGTTCTCCCCTGTTCACACGGAGTGTGCCGGCTGAGTCTATGTGGAGGCTGAGGAGAAGTCGACACATGGACTCACTATTGTAAAAGTTGTCCATCCAGAGGCGGTGGCCAAAACCCTCAAGGCCGTCGACCAGGAAGCGCACGGTGTCCTGCAGTGTATTGCTAGTTCCACAGTATGGCTTCATGGAATAGCAATAGCCGTTTTCAGAATCACACAGGATGTAACTCTTGATCCCGTACTTGACGGGTTTTGCAGGATTGTAGACTTTGAACCGCAGTCTCCCGCGCCAGAGAAGCATGCCCTCATCCACACTGATGTTCTGTGAGGGCCGGTACATCTCCCTGAATTTGCAGAGGAGCAGGTCCAGGACGAGACGCACTTTGTGCAGCGGGTCGCTGCCATCGACCTCCCGGTTGTCACTAAAGTGAATAAAGCGCCAAATTAGCTGGAACCTGTTCCATGGCATTGTTTTCCTGAAGTATGGCGTTTCAAGTGCCACATCAACAGACCAGTATTCTGCAATGCTGGGTTTCTTTATGAGGCCGGTGAGGAACAGCAAACCCAGAAACCGCTTCAGCTCTACCACCGTCAGCGGTACCCAGGCATTTACCCTGGAGAATGGGAGACGCAGCTGATGGAGGACAGCGATGCACTGTTCTGCATAGGTGTTTGTCTGCTCAACAATGAGCAGCAGCAGCTCCTCGCAGAGGTAGAGCTCCAGGAAGTCGACAGGCTGGTCGGACTGGAGTGATGCCGCGTTGCTGGGACCTGCCACTCCAGTGAACGGCAAGCTCTTGGGGCTCCAGTCACCCGTTTCCCGCCAGCTTGGAGGATCCTCCTGATGACGAGACTTGCCAGCTGAATTAAAATAAAATAAAATAAAAATAATATGAAATAAAAGGTTTTTCTTCAGACAATTGTGATATGTAAACAAGCTGTCTTTTTGACAAAATCCAATAATTAGAAGCCTTGTGTTGACAAAAATAAACTGAATAAAAAAGGTTCCCACCTCTTTTGCGCCCAACTGCACTTGAAGAAGAAGGTGGTGGTGGTGGTGGTGGATCCTCCGACTCTTCTGTCGTAAAAGTGAATTTATAAAAATATGAAATTGAAATTTCTTGAAGGAAAAAAGTTTATGTTTTCATTCACTATCAGATTGAATTGGAATTCTAAAATGGCCTTCATCTCACCTTCATCACTGGACTCCAAACGTGCAAGACGTGGGAAGCTGGAGGAAGCCCCTTGCTCTTCGTCATCCTCAGAGTTGTCCTCCAACTCTGAAATTGTATATTTTACATGGTATTAGAATAGGCTAAATAATTCAGGATTGTTATTCTTACCAAGCTTTTTTCTCCTGCTTCTTTTTAGACACAGTACTCTTGTGTATGTTTAGCTATAAGTTTACATTGTTCTGTTTGTCCTGAAATGTAGATTTAGCTGTATACCTGACACATGAATTTCCTGCAAAGGATCAATAATAACGTATCTATATCTAGGTTCTTACCTCTAGAAGACGACGCCACTGGGAACTCAGGGGTCTCCTCCTCCTCATCTGTAGCCAAAGTGAGAGTTTATAAAAATATGATATATATGATTGAAGGAAAAAAGTGTTTTCAATATCAGATGATCGTAAATCGATCTCACCATCGCTGGAGTCCAAAAAGGCACAACTCTTAGGTGCAGGCGGTTGCCAGTCTGAATCCCTGGTGTCGTCGTGTTCAGACGAAGAGACCGGCTCGTCGGAGTCTGTCTCCGGGAGTCCTCTCGACTGAACAGCACGATTCAGGGCTTGCTGTAACGTGAGCTGCCCAGCTGCAGGCTGGGGACGCTTGCGCCTGGGCATCCCTACCAGCTAAACTAGCTCTAGACTAGCGTTAAAACTAGCCAACTAAACACACACACAACACACAGAGACAGACACAGACAGACAGACAGAGACGCACAAACACGTATTTTTGGGTTTTTTTTTTTTTTTTTTTAAACACACACTACACTAACTAATTACTATACACTAACGCTACTACTGCTGCCTGCTAAACTAATCGACCTAACGCTATCACAAACACTCACACACACCTCAAATACACCAAGCACTCACCTCAAATACACCAAGCACTCACCTCAAATACACCAAGCACTCAACACTCACCACAATCTCACAAACTAATCTATCTGATGCTATTGATCTATCTATCTATCTACCTATCTGATCTAAATCTACCGCTAATAACTATATGCTAATGCTCAATGCTAATGCTCAATGCTAATGTTCGCTAATGCTATCGTATGCTTACCGTATGCTATCGCTCTATCCCAAGGACTGAAGCGATCTCACAAACTCAAGACAAAGGAGTCGGGGGGAGGGAGGCGCGCTTTGATCACGTCGATTTTTTAAGGTGGCGCCGTGAGATCCACGCCATTTGGCGTCGCTGGCACTCAATGTGTTAACGGTGTCTGTCTGGAGTTTAAAGGAATGATGCCATAAACAAAATAAATACCGTCAGCTGTGCGGTGCTGTGGGTGGAGGTGCTGTGGGTGGAGGTGCTGTGGGTGGAGGTGCACAGCTGGGCTCAGAAGACACAACTCTTTAAAGATGCAAGAAGCAGGTGGGCTGCAGCAGCAGAAGGTCACGCCGGCTTCCACTCCTGTCAGCTGAGAACGAGAAGATGATGCCAAATTAGATGACTTAAGACTGGTGCATCCATTAACTCATTCAGGGCCAGTTTAGGACTGCCAATATTTAGCACAGGCCAAAGATTTTCATAATTGTTGGTCATCTTTCAAGACCCACAGTAAATTATCTATTAGCACCAGAGTGATTTGCAATACCTCAAAATGAAGATGTACGTCTCTGGGTTCACCAGGGAAAAAAAAGTGAGCTTTTAGCATGTTCTGTACTCTACTTATAGCCATTTATATACACCCTGTTTTCACCCAAAATGTCTCTCTGAGAAAAGAAATTGCAGAAAATGGCATTTATGTACACAGCACACAATATCAGGCAGAACTCGCTCTCAATTCTTTTATTTTGAACTGTATTGACATCAGACATGTAAATATTATTCATTATGACACAAATGACAAAAAAAAAAATATATATATATATATATATATATATATGAAGTGCTTTTTTTACATTCAACAATACAGTTTGCTCAGTGTGAGTGAGTGTACAGACAGACACACAGACAGACAGACACACACAGACACAGACACAGACACAGACACACACACACACACACACACACACACACAGAGAGAGAGAGAGTTCTCTCCACAGCTGCTGCTAGATCGCACCTCCTTCCCCCTCCTTCCCCATCAGCGTTTTGCCTCCTCTGCTGCTCGTTTCCCTCCTCTCGCTGGGACGAATGCTGCGACACACACAGGAACGGGTCCGCGGCTTGGCTTTGAACAGGCGCTGCTGGAACCGGATCGATCATGTTCGTCACGGGTTTGACTAGGCAATCCAGGTTCGCCCTGCAGCAAGGCTGGCACATAGGAACGGGGTCCAGGGACCAGGATCGATCATGTTGGTCACGGGTTTGACTACCGCGGTTTCGATGTCCGCTGCAAGTCGATCAGCTCTGCAGCGCGGCGAGGGGGCATTTCAATGGCGTTTCTCCTCTGCAACAAGGAAGCGCGTTTCCTTTCCACCTTCTTCCTAATTTCAAACAACAGCTGCGGTATGTGTTTGATAACGTGCTGTCGGCTTGACTTTGAGGTTAGGGACCCGAAACTATGTCACAGGCTGGGTAAGTGTTTCAACTATGCGCTGCACTCATAAAAACAAAAACACGTCAAACACGTCATTGGCGGGGAGGGCTATTTCTGATAACACGTCAAAGACGTCATTGGCGGTGAATGAGTTAATCGCCATTAAGAATTTGATCGATCAAACATATATTAACCAATTAATCGACAATGTAGGCTATGTGCTATTTTATTTTTTGCTGAAATGATTTAACACCACAAGGGTGAACTTTATCTTTCATTGCGTATACAGAGAGGAAGAACAAAGCAAAGCAGGCAGGCAAAAAGTCCAGTGTAGGAGCATTACACCCAAAAAGACGACGGTATTCATTGTAAACATTGTAATACAATGTTGAAATACAGCACGTTTACAAGCACAATGAGAGCTAAATACAGGGTGTTTTGTTCGTAGATTTACTTGTCGAGTATAGGCCTAAAGACAGGTGTAAAAACACATATGTCCACACGGAGACGGAACCGATCTTTTTTTTCCGTTTAAGAAAAGTTTTCCATAAACACGGAATTGTTTCAAGAAATGTGTGTATCCACATGAAAAAGACAAATATGCGCACATCCAAAAAACGTACAGGTTCTGGACAAAAGGTAACTATAACAAAAAGTGCTTGACAAAGATCCTGTGAAGATCGAAACGTTGCAAATAAAAAACCATTGATGGAGCCTCAGTGTGCGGACTTCATCTTTTTGTATCCACATGAAACCAGTGAAACCGCTATGCCAGGCTGGTAAGTGGCACTGTAACGCTGCCACAAAGTACACCAAAAACAGAGAATAAGACAATCTCGTCAAAAATGCATTCAACCACTAGGGGCGCAGAGTAATTCCAGCCTTGTTGCAAGCCATCAGAAACAACATACATTAAATCTATGAATCCTTCCTGGCCAGATGCATTGCTTTATGGTCACAGTCTATCCTGTTTCAAATGGATATGTCCAGCAGGACCACCAGGTCATGAAGACGCAAAGGGTCTCAGGATGGTTCAGGAACATGATAGTGACTTGACTTCACTCTGATGACCTGCACAGCAGTAGCAAGAGTACAAAGAGTATTAAGTTGATTATTTTATTGATTGATTGATTTTATTTTATTACAAATACAGCAGTTCTGCATATAAAATTGATAACACAATAAAGCACAGAGGCTTATTTCCATTGTGATCCATTTATACATATACTAGGCATCTCACGCACTACACGCACTCAATTCCTAGGCTCGCCCGCTACTCTGCCTCGCTTGCCCTGCAGCTCGCATACGCAGCTCCTTGATGGCATACTTCAGGAATGCTGGATCACATGTCCTGGAGCTGGCAACATACAGCTGTCCATGGCAGAAGACGGGGGTCCACTTCTTTTTTGTGACATCACTGATCACTGATGATGTCACAGTGGGATTTATGACATCACTGATGATGTCACACATCACTGGGATTTATGACATCACTGTTGATGTCACAGTGGGATTTATGACATCACTGATGATGTCACAGTGGGACATGGGACAGACAGAGAGACAGAGAAACAAACAGAGCCCCAGCTCCCATTTCCTTATGATGATGACTAGGTATCGATTCCTAGGCTCGCCCGCTACGTGGCCTCGCCCGCCCTGCAGTCTCCCAGCTGGCCCTGCAGCTCGCATACGCAGCTCGGCCGCTGCGTGGCCTCGCCCTGGGCTGCTCCTTGATGGCATACTTCAGGGATGCTGGATCACATGTCCTGGAGCTGGCAACATACAGTTGTCCATGGCTGAAGACGGGGGTCTTAAGCCAGACTCCCACTTATTTTTTGTGACATCACTGATCACTGATGATATCACAGTGGGATTTATGACATCACGGATGATGTCACACATCACTGGGATTTATGACATCACTGATGATGTCACAGTGGGATTTATGACATCACAGTGGGACATGGGACGGACAGAGAAACAAACAGAGCCCTAGCTCCCATTTACAATGATGATGATACGACGAATCAGCGTGATGTCACTGCCACCCAAAAATGCGTAACCCTGCGGCAGTTAACTAGTATGAGTTGTGCCAAACAAACGCTAATATCTCAAAAAGTATACATCACATCGCTTATATTTTGACATTCTGAGTGAGAGAAGAATTAGCTCAAGATGATAATATATGCATGCGGTGTTAAAGTTGTGTGAACTGTTGCAGTTTTTAAATTGTAAACACAGTCAGCCGGCTAGAGTCAGACGCTCAAACTCAGGCTCCATAGGGTTCCATTCCCGTTGCCACCCAGTGACGCAGTTTGTTTACTAAAATGCTGCTAACTGGGTCAACACTCAGAGCAGCATGTCTAACAAGAAGGCCACACTGACACCTGAGAGAAGTGCAGTACTGTGAAAGCAATTAAGGGTCAAGTAGCTATACTTTGCCTTGAAGAAACTGATAACTTGCAGCAGTAACAGTAACATACAAACTGGAACCAACAATACCAACAATTGTAACAGAAGATTCAAGGAAAAGTGGTGAATTGAGGATGTTCTGAAAGCAAGGTGGGGGTATGCCTAAAAAAGTGACCACTGAGTAGGCTAACCCCAGCCTTATGACCTGCCTGTTGGAGAATACATTCAATTGAGTCTACCTTTATCCCCATTACTTTGAATATGGGGGGACTAAGTTAGTCAGCCAGACAGCCACAAAATTAAAAAGGTTAGCTAACTAAGTTAACGCAGTAACGTTATGATAAACGTTACGTGCATATTATTATTGTGCATGGATCATTAGGTAACGCTAGAGCAGCAGTGTGTACTGTGTATTGTATTGTAACGCTACCCCTAACGTAACGTTACTACCAACAGTTTTTGATAAAGTAACGTGAAATAATATGCGCGTGTGCTAATAAAATAAAAACGGACATACCTTAGTAGGGCCGGCTCACTTGTGTTCAGAGCGGTGTTCTCATCGATATCAGCGTGTGGTGCAGTGTGCGTGGCGCGTTATGACCGCGTGGCCCATGCCACTTCATGACGTCATTTGCATGCGACCGTTCCAACAATACAGTGAGAATTAGAAACTAAATATTGTATGAAAGTTAAAACGATCTATTATATTGATTCTCGTTACTTTCGACAAGATTAGCATACAAAAAAAATAGGAAAAGGGGTGCAGAAGGAAGGAATGTTGTTGGAACACAGTCGATTAAAAAAGAAGCGCTTAATATGCTCACAAGGGTGCGCCGCGCCGGAGGAGTTTGTAGTTGGATGATATTATAGAAGACCTGTAATTTCATGGGTAAACAGCAGGTGGCAGCTTCACATTGCCGCAGTGCGCAGACTGACTCCTTCCTTGTGTGTTCATCACTTCACTCACTGTAGTGTCTGTCACCTTGTGCAAAACCGAGCATAATAGGCGTCAGATCATTTCTCATAATTGATTAACACAGACAAAGAAGATTATAATTTTTAAACATGTCACTACCCCTTGAACTAGGAGTAAATTCTTCTGTGGGTTGTAGAATATACCTTAGCACTCGCCCGGCTAGCTCAGTCGGTAGAGCATGAGACTCTTAATCTCAGGGTCGTGGGTTCGAGCCCCACGTTGGGCGGTAATTCCTTTTCGGCCATAGAAATAGGAGAAACCGTTCTGAAGCGTGAACCCAAATACAGTGATGGCAGAATTGCACTGAAACGAGGGGTATCAAAGTCATAATTATTTAGCATTAGGCTAGCCTAGCCCTAGAACATAGCTAGGCCTAAGTATGAGGACTGTGTGAATTAGCTGTTTATTTTAGGCTATTTATTATTTCCTTTTCCACTCAAACAACTTTCTTAATAATGAAACAAGAAATCAACGAGTAATCCAAGTTGTGTTTTTCAAAAGCAGGATGTCCTTAACAATCCAAAATGTATAAACATGACTATTATACTAACTCTGTAAAGCCCTGAGACATGCTTCTGAATTAGGGCTATACAAATAAACTTCACTTGATAAAGTAGATAGAGAGTGCTGCATTGGGTCAATGAGCCAGAGTATGATAAGATACCCTGATGAAGACTTTAAGTCGAAATGCGTTGGTTTATTAATATCCCTGCTGTATTAAAGGATTTTTAAAACTACTTCAGAGTGCATCGGATGCCTTTCTCCTGGCTGCCTCCAACACCTGTGGACCTCCTTCACACTCTGGACAGTCACTGTTTTTATCTCTGTTAAACTTCACTTGACTTTGACGATAACCTCACTACTTAAAAAATAATAGGCTAATAATGATGTGATGCCCCAAGCGCAAAGCTGTAACTGATAGGGATCATCTGCCTTCTTTCAGGGCAGTTCTACTGTATTTGAGTTGGAGTGCTTCAGCTAGGCTACAGCACGATTTCTTAAATTTCTATAGGTGACATTATGGCCAAAAAACCACACCGCCCAACGTGGGGCTCGAACCCACGACCCTGAGATTGAGAGTGTCCTGCCGCACCGCCCAACGTGGGGCTCGAACCCAGGACCCTGAGATTAAGAGTATAGGATAAGTAGAGGATGAGACTCTTAATCTCTGGGTCGGGGGATCGAGCCCCACGTTGGGCGGTGTGGCTTTTGGGCCATAATGTCACCTATAGAAATTGAAGAAATCGTGCTGTAGCCTAGCTCATTGGTTCCCAAACTGTGGTTCTTTCAGAGACTGCAGCAGGCTCAGTTTTAAAGGCAGAGTGAAGTTTCTGGCATTGCTACATCATCAGTGATGTCATAAGAACAAATGTGATGTCATCAGTGATGCAAAGTTGTGACATCATCAGTGATCATCAGTGATGTCGTAAGAGCATGTGAGCCCGCACAGCGGTCGAGCTGCAGGGCGGGCGAGGCCGCACAGCGGGTGAACTGTGTATGTGAGCTGCAGGGCCAGCTCAACGAGCTGCAGGGTGGGCGAGCCCGCGCAGCGGACGAGCCTAGGAATAGAGTGTGTGTGTTGTTTATGTTGAGGGTTCTCTAATAACGACACCGTTGTTTACGACTTGAAGTACTTTACTTGGTATTGCTGGTAAACAGGTTACAGGCATGGAGAGTAGTACGGCTCTGTCAGTCGCTTCCTGACAGCTTCTGAATGACCCCAGTGCGCATGCCCCAACTGTTAGGCTTGCAAGGCAGATCTAGCAAATGCCTATTTGCACTTATCATTACATCTCCCTTTCTTGAAATAAAAGTATTTTACTTTTATGAACATAACATTTTCTTTTTTAGAATTAGCTTATGCCTCTTTAGCTTGAACTCTTAACCAGCTTAAATTTCACTATTAATAAAAATTACTCCCCACTTCAGTGTGCAATTATAGTAATACTTAAAGAGAGATTATGACAACATAACTTTACAACTACTGTAAACAAGTGTCCTTAAATCTGCTCAATAAGTCTCTCAGGTGGTTTCACTTGTCTTGATGATCTTTTGAGAGTTTGTTCTTGAACTCGGGCTGGTGCCTCAGGTGATGGACTCTCAATTGTGGGTTGTACAGCAGCATTGGTCCTCTGTTCTGTTGTGGTTGGTCCCATGAGAAGATCTCGACGATTCCGTCTCAGAACAGCGCCGTCTTCTGTCTGTATGGTGTATGACCTTGGTTGAACTTCACTGAGCACTGTCGCTTTCTGTGCCCACGTGTTTGTTTTGTCCTTGAACCTCACTTGGTCACCGGTATGAAGTTCAGGTAGGTCATGTGTTCCTCTGTCATAGTAGAACTTCTGCTTTTGTCTTTGCTGCTCCTTGAACCTCTTCACCTTCTCCCCCTCTTTTGTTTTCAGCAGGTTCTCTTGGATGGGAAGGTTTGATCGCAGTCGACGTCCCATGAGGAGGTGTGCTGGCGACATACCACACTCAAGCGGTGTTGTGCGGTACACTAGCAGGCTCTGGTAGAAGTCCGCTCCGCTGTCTTTCGCCTTGTGCATCAGCCTCTTCACTGTCTGGACTGACTTTTCCACTAACCCATTAGATTGCGGGTAGTGTGGACTCGATGTTGTGTGCACAAAGTTCCATTCTTCTGCAAAGTGTCGGAAACTTGTGTTGGCAAATTGCGGGCCATTATCACTGAAGACCTCGCTTGGAACCCCATGTCTGGAGAATATGGCTTTCATAGATGTTATCACTGCAGCTGCTGTTGTAGTGTGCAGTCTACAGACCTCTGGATACAGGGAATAGTAGTCTGTAACCACTATGTAGTCTTTTCCTCCAGAAACAAAGAGGTCAGCGCCTACTTTCTGATAAGGTCTGTCTGGCACTGGGTGTGGCTTTAGTGGCTCAGCTGGATTGCTTGCTTGATATTTCAGGCATGTGGTGCAGTTTGACACTTCATTAGTCACATCCTGATTGATCCGTGGCCAGTACATCACCTCGCGTGCTCTTTTCTTGCATTTCTCTATCCCAAGATGTCCTCTGTGGATCCTCTCCAGCATTTCTTTCCGCAGACTCTTTGGGATAACTATTTTACTCCCTTTGTAGATGGTGTTTTCCACTACCGACAGCTCCGCTCTGCAGTTCCAATATTCTCTGATGTCGGGCGAGCAGTCTTGTTTCATGTTTGGCCATCCATCCATGATGGTTTTGCTCAGTCTTTGTAGAGTTTCATCTTTATCTGTCTCTGTCTTTATGAGTTCCATTTTTGCATCTGAAACCGGCAGTGCATTTGTGATCATATGCACATAAGCGTCCACTTCTTCATCGAGCTTGGTGTTCGCCGGCTCCTTCGGGTCCACCGCTCTGGACAGCGTGTCTGCTGTGTACATCAGTTTACCCGGGGTGTACATCACTTTCAGTGTGTAGCGTTGTAGCCGGATCATCATTCTTTGAATTCTCAGTGGACAGTTATTGAGTGGCTTCTGGAACAACGCTACCAGTGGCTTATGGTCAGTTTCGACACTGACTGTCTGTCCTGACACAAACTGGTGGAATCTTTCACACGCATATGTAATGCTGAGTAGCTCCTTTTCAATTTGTGCGTATCGCGTCTCAGCGTCTATCATTGAGCGTGACGCGTATGCGATCGGTTGCCACCAGTCGTCATATTTCTGTAGAAGAACGGCTCCGAGCCCACTCTGTGATGCGTCTGAAGAAATCTTGATGGGTCTCGCCGGGTCATAAAACCTAAGAACCGGTTCTTCTGTGAGCAGCTTCTTCATGTCGTTCCATGACTTCTCATGCTCATGTTCCCACTCCCACTCAACTCTTTTCTCTGTCAGCTGCCTTAAGGGTGCCATCTTTTCTGAGAGGTTGGGTATGAACTTCCCCAAATATGTTATCATTCCATTAAACCTCTGTACATCCTTTTTGTTTTGTGGCCTTGGCATGTTTTCAATTGCTGACACTTTTCTGGGATCAGGTCTGATGCCCTCACCGCTCAGTATGTCTCCCACAAATGTCAGTTCTGTCACTCCAAGCTGACATTTCTCTTTATTCAGCTTTAAGTTAGCTTTTCTTGTAGCTTCCAGGACATTCTTCAATCTCATATCATGTTCAGCTTTCGTGCTCCCCCATACTATGATGTCATCCATTGAAGTGTCCACTCCTTCCAGATGTTCATATATCATGTGTACTGTCTTGTGGTACACTTCAGGTGCTGAAGCTATGCCAAATGGCAATCTGAGGAATCTGTACCTGCCATATGGACTGTTAAATGTGCACAGTTTTGTACTTGCATCGTCCAGCTTGAGTTGCCAAAATCCTGATGATGCATCCAACTTGCTGAAATATTGTGCATCTGCAAACTGTGCCATTATCTCTTCTCTTGTAGGAAGTTTGAAATGTTCTCTTTTTATTGCTCTATTCAGATCCCTTGGATCCATGCAGACTCTGGGCTTTCCGTTCTTTTTTTCCACAACGATGAGAGAACTGACCCAATCAGTCGGCTCATCGATCTTTTCAATGACTTTCAGGTTTTCCATCCTATCCAACTCTGCTTTCAGCGGCTTCTGAAGAGCAAACGGCACTTTTCGGCATGGATGTATCACAGGCGTCACTTCTTCATTCACTCTGATTGTGTGTTCTCCAGGGAGGCAGCCGAGACCCTGGAACAGGTCATTGTATTCCTTCATGAGTTGATCATAGTCTGTATCGTCTTCATTTTCTATGACGAAAACTCTTTTTACTAGGTTCAATCTCTCACAGGCAGATAAACCTAGTATGGCTTGCACGTTCTTTGGCACCACTATGAATGCGAGTGTGTGCTCTTTGCCCTTGTGTGTCACTTTAACCCTGCATTTTCCTTTCACAGGTATTGTTGCTCCTGAGTATCCTTTCACTTTTGTGTTTGTTGCTTGTATTTTAGGTCTGGGTCTGATTTTCATGAACTCAGTCTCTGATATTACATTGGCTTGAGCTCCAGTATCCAGCTTCATGGGAATATGAATATCATTCACTTTCAGTGTCATTATCCAGTCCGCTTTCCCTGTTTTGTTTTCTGTCACTGCATCCACATAGAATTCCTCAGTGTCACTCTCATCCACTGTATGGACTTTGCTCTGTTGGGCTTGAGATTTACAGCAACGGGCATAATGGTTATCTCTGTTGCAATTATTGCATGTTTTGCCATATGCCGGGCACTTTCTGGGAGGATGCTGTGTGCCACATCGACTACATGACTTCCCTTGTCTGTCTCTGTTCTGTGGTTTCACTCCTCTGTTCATTTCGGGGACAGTGCTCTTCTTTCTGAATGCTCTGTGTGCGTCTTGTCTCACTGCATCCACGCTGCAGCTCTCACTGAAGAGTTCCTTTGCTTGTGTTTTCACAGTCTCTGCTGCTCTACACAGCGTTATTGCTCTTTCCAGGTTGAGATCATGTTCCCTCAATAGCCTTTCTCTCAGACTATTATCTGGAATCCCGCACACCAGTCTATCCTTTATCAATGAGTCTGTGAGCCCTCCGAATTCACATGTTTTACCTCTGTTCTTCAGCTCCGTCACATATTGATCAATTGTCTCTCCTGTTTTTTGTACGCACGTGAAGAATCTGTGCCTCTCAAACG
This sequence comes from Poromitra crassiceps, assembly GCF_964638095.1. Lineage (NCBI taxonomy): Eukaryota > Metazoa > Chordata > Actinopteri > Beryciformes > Melamphaidae > Poromitra > Poromitra crassiceps. Next base: position 97,831,863 of record NC_139624.1, on the reverse strand, counting down.
TCACGTTTCTCTTTGGTATACAGTATGCCTCAAATTTTTCCAATATTTTACTCAGCTTCATCTTGTCAGCAGCAGCAGCAAACGTGAAGTTATTATAAATCTCCAGCGCTTCATCACCCACAACGTGCAGGAACACTGATGCTTGCTTTTTATCAGTAGTGTCAACATCAGCGCCGATTGCAGACAGGTACAACTCAAAACGTTGTCTAAATCTCCTCCAATTCTCAGCTACGTTACCCGTCAGCTGGAGGTTGGGTGGTGGGTGTAGTCCTTCCATTTTTTATTTTATTTTTTGTTTCGTCTTTTGTCCTCCTCTTCCTGGGAAACAACGAGACTCTGCTGACTGCGTTAGCTTGATGCTAACGTTGATGCTAACGTTAATGCTAACGTTACACACCGCGGCTTATTTTCTTACTTCAAGACCAACTTCTGACACCATGTGTTGTTTATGTTGAGGGTTCTCTAATAACGACACCGTTGTTTACGACTTGAAGTACTTTACTTGGTATTGCTGGTAAACAGGTTACAGGCATGGAGAGTAGTACGGCTCTGTCAGTCGCTTCCTGACAGCTTCTGAATGACCCCAGTGCGCATGCCCCAACTGTTAGGCTTGCAAGGCAGATCTAGCAAATGCCTATTTGCACTTATCATTACAGTGTGCATAGCTCGATTCCTGGTAATAATACAATAACATATATCCGTCTTCAGATTACAGTGATATTATCTGGTTTCTAGTTATGTTTTGGGGTGCACTAGTCTTTTTTAGGAAGTGTGTGTTTTCTTCAAGTGTGTTTTTGTTCCTCGTTTTTTAAAGGTTTTATTTATTTGCACCATATGATATCAAGTGAGTTATACAGTGCACAGCCACTTGGATAAATATACAATAAATAGAATATACAATAAATGTATTTTAAATTGTAATCCTGCCAGTAATCCAAATTGTTTACTAAATGTAGGCCTAACTGTAATCTTGATTACCTCTTTTTTCTGTAACTGTAAGGAGTTACCTTTGTATCCTGATTACAGTAACCGGATTACATTTAATCAGTTACGTCCCAAGCATGGTGTTAGCCTATAATGTGCCTTTTCTGACATCTGTTTACTGTTTAGCCTATATCATCCTAAATGTTTTCCATTAATGTAGGCCTACTTGGCTGTCAGACGGTTAGGCTACTGTAATCCCTATAGGCCAACATAGCCCATTTCAATGAAGCCTATAATACACAGAGAGAGAGAGAGAGAGAGAGAGAGAGAGAGAGAGAGAGAGAGAGAGAGAGAGAGAGAGAGAGAGAGAGAGAGAGAGAGAGAGAATGTTCGAATTTATGTTTGGATGTGCTTTGGCAACATCATCAACGTGCACATCATGTAGCCTCCGGCTTCCCATCATCCTCCTTGATTTGAATTGAACTGAATTGAGAGGAGAGAGGAGAGAGAGAGAGAGAGAGAGAGAGAGAGAGAGAGAGAGAGAGAGAGAGAGAGAGAGAGAGAGAGAGAGAGAGAGAGATCCTCATTGATCCACAGTGTTGCAGTACTGCGCCGCATCTAAACTCCTCCCGGTCATTGCGCGGGCATCATGTTGGCGGAGTCCAGCAGCCTGAGCTGATCAAGACACCGGACTCTATATAAGCCGTCAGCTGTCAGGTGGAGGACACTGCCTGTTTCGCACCAGGGACGACGCACATAGGGGAATTAGGCTTACAGCTGAGCTCTAGATAGGCTATCCTAGATCCAAACTGTAACAATGTCTCACGCATGGGGATACGCAGCGGACAACGGTGAGGCACTATAAATACGCATAGTTAGTGGGTTACCATGCACCATGTAGGCTACCGGGCAACTGCTGAATGAATGGAAAAACGAGTCATTGCAGAGATTTTAATTCATTTTTGGGGCTTTTATAATTTTGCGCATTCACCTCACCATCCCACAAACTCTCTATTGACCTGATAAATGAAATCTATATCTTGACAATAAACATGTCATCCTCATGTCGTTTTAGGACCAGAGAAATGGTGTGATAACTTTCCTATTGCCAACGGACCCCGCCAGTCTCCCATTGACATCGTACCGGGCGAAGCATCATACGACGCCGGGCTGAAGCCGCTCAGCCTGAAGTACGACCCCTCCACCTGCCTCGACATCCTCAACAACGGGCATTCCTTCCAAGTGACCTTCCTTGATGAGACCAACAGCTCAAGTTAGTGTGACATTCATATTTTATTTAGTCCTTATGAGGTGGTCTATCCGCGCTCTGATTGAGAATGCGTTATTGGCGCATCTTCATATTTTCTGTTGAAATGGTGTCTTTCCTGTAGCCCTAATTACCGAGTAGACGGTAGCACATTGTTTTTTCTCTCTCGTTCAAAGTCAAAGTTGCTATTATATGACTCAATTATAAATGCAATCATCCCCATGATGATTATGTGTAGCCTATAGGCTACAATGCGTCATTCCATTTTACTGTCAGTCAGAGTCAGTCAGTTTATTTGCCATCTGCAGTAGAAACTGCATTGGAATTGGGGTGCTACAGGAGCTTAATAACAAATCGTTTAAAGTGCAAGATATTAAAGTGCACATCAATAAGAAAAATAAAGTGCCTATGCATAGAGACAGCATTGCCTGGTCAGACAGGTAGGCTATAAGACATCTTATACAAAAGAAAAGCAACAGAAAATAGAGCATGGTCTATAGTGTTTGGAATTGAGATGGTTCAGCCTATGCACTGCACTTGGATGGCTGTTGTGTGTTTGGTCTGCTGCAGACAGATCCATCTCAGGAATCTACAGGCTCAAGCAACTCCATTTAGTGCAATATTAATATTAATGCAGGAGACAGGAATGCATCCACCCCAAGATAACATGGCACCATAGGACTAGAGCAATATTGAGCAAATAATGCAATAATGCTGTTTTATCATTTTTATTAGCCTATAATATGGCATCGGTTTAATAAAAGAAAATTGCTATTACAGATGCATCATGGGAATAGTGGAGGAGATCCATTCAAAACCCCCACACAAGCCCTGTAGACAATAGTGACTGAATTGGTAATGTAACCCCTAAACCTTTCCCAGGCCGGCTCTTTTGACTCCCAATGAGGTCAACAGCTGAAAAACGAAGGTTACTTCTTGCAAACAGATCTGAGTTAACCATTAATGTGTCAAGGGTGCATGGGAATGTGTTTAGTGACCGTATAAAACAAGTGTGATCCAACTCTCCTTTTATGTACAGTATAATGAAACTTGCACGATTAAATTTGCAGTCTGTCCATCGTATTTAGATTACAGTGTAAAATCCCTAAGCAGCAGTGCAAAGTGAGGAAAGATTACTGATTTCTTTTTGGCATAAACAGCAGGGGTATAGCTTCATACTGTTAAATATTAAGTGGGGTTGTTATCATGTTGCTGGAAAGCATGTCCTTAGCTGAACTGAGTTAGAATATTGAAAAATAATGTTGCACAATGGTTGCTTTATAGTGGATTAAAAAATGCATGAATTTAACTAAGATCCTCTGAGGGCTTCCCTGAAAAAGAGGTTATGATCTCCATGGGACTCACTGTTAAATAAAAGATAGAAAATAAGGTGTATTTGTCATCCTTTATTTCTCATGAACTTCCCAATAAGAGATAGGCCTGCTGGTCATAGTCATGCTTCCTCTGTGTGCACATAGTGGAAAGCAGAATGTCACAGCTTTCAAACTGTTCACACTGCAGTTTCACACTGCAGTTTCACACTGCAGTTTCACAGTGCAAACTAATGGCACTTAAGACATGCACACCCTCCTGCTGGTTTGTGATGAATAGTTTTGTTATACAGACAAGTTTGTTGTCTGTTTAACATTTATTTAAGTCAGTTGAGAATAGGGATGTTCATTTTGAAAAATTTCCATAATCGAAAATCGGGAAAATTAACGATCAATTATCGATTATCGATCATTCTTTTAATATATATATATATATATTTTTTACAAAATGAATGCCTATGGCAGAAAATACGAAAGACAACGTGTTCTCCTCAATGAACTCTTTATTTCAATGTGTCTCCTCTCCAACACTCTGCTGTCCCCGGCGCATGCCGGTGTGAATTCCCCATGTTTAAAACTGTTTTGTTGGCACAAAGGCCCGTGCCCAGCCAGAAAACTAGAGACTATATGAAGCTCCACCTCACGTTAGTCGGCTGTGCAATGGAGTGGGGCGAGGAGGAACGAATTCCACCCAAACCTAGTCCGCAAAAAAAAATAATAATAATAATAATAATAATAACAATAATCGATAAAAATTCCACATGATCGATTCCATTCCTTAACGATCAATTATCGTTTTTCGATAACTGATGAACATCCCTAGTTGAGAACATGTTCTCATTTACAATCACGACCTGGCCAAGAGGTCGAAATAGAAGGCAAGTCAGTACAAAAAAAACGTTAAAGCAATATGTAAACAACATTAGAGAACTTTAGTTGATTTGGTGTTCTGCTGCATGCTGCATACTGCATGGAGAGAAGTAGTATATCATAGCAAAGAGAACGGTGCAGTTCTCTGACAAGGGTCAGACTAAGCAGGCTTATATCTTCAAGGACAGCCACCTGCAGTGCAAGCCTCTCCCCCTGCTATTGCACGATGGTGTTTGAGGATGTTGTATAAGTGGGTGTGTGAGCAATAAGATCTTATCTATGCATGACGGTCATCAACCCTCACAAGAAAGCACATGATAATCAATACATTGAAATACTACACACATCTCTATACAGTCTGCTTCATGATCAATTCTCCACTTTGCTTAACAGCCATGCAGCTGTTAAGCAAATATCCTGTTTGGAGAGGACAGTGCATTTCTGGCATCAGCATTCACTGACATAGGGCTGGAAATAGAACATTATAAATAGAACATTATAAAGGATGATCTGCTACTGCATCGACTATTTGGTATAAATAGATCCCTTATGTAACAGAGAGGGGAGGTTAGATGATAACAATACCTGGACATCATCTTGGACAGAATTGAACCTTCAGTTTGACCAGACATTACACAAGAGGAACGGGGTGGGGGATGGGGGGTTCTTGTTCAACAGCTTTGTGTGGTTTGAGATGACCATGCCTTGCTTCTGCAGTACAGTAGTTGTGGACTTCATCGTTTTTTTTCCTGTCACCTTGCTCAAGAAAACGCTTCCTTATCAATATTTTTTCCTCTCAAAGTCTAAAGTGTTGCTGTTACTGTATTTAACTTGTTGTTGTTGTTCAAAGTCTAACAAAGAATTGCTCTATCAATGCCTGTAGCCTATAACAAAACTCAACGCAATCAAGCCCCTCTAAGAATGAAGATCCACGCTGATGATCTGAGGGAGGCTGTTCTAAATCAGTGTGGGTTTAATGGAGGGGTGTTGTTTGTTTGGTCTGCAGCTCTGACAGACGGACCCATCTCAGGGGTCTACAGGCTCAAGCAGTTTCATTTCCACTGGGGAGCGTGCGACGACAGAGGCTCTGAACACACTGTGGCTGGGACCAAGTATCCTGCTGAGGTAGCGGCCCACTCAACCAATACTACAATGAATGAATGAATGCACGAATTAATGAATGAATTAAGTTAATGGTATATTCACGATTCATTTTTTTTTTTCTATTTTGTCCAGAGTTCCTTATTTTGCCGTCCAAGTTTGCCAGTCAGTTAATCTGCACTGGGTTTTTTTCATTCTTTAACTTACGGAGGTTTAGCTTTATTGCTGCCAGTAGGGCAGCTCTGCCTCTAAGAGATGTTTGCAGAATTGAAAGTCCAATCTGCAAGTACATCTTTGCGTTTCATTTGTTTTTCTAATCTACAATTTTATTAAACAAGTTCCAAAAATGGTGTTTCAAGTCATTTTGGTCTTGCACCTTCAAGTCTTTTCCCACTAGCTTTAACCAAAAAAGCACAGTTGGAGAAAAGTGTGATTTCTTTCTTTGGACAAAACTCATTTATATCCACATAGGCTATCTGCAAAGCAGAATAGCACTGAATAGAAGCCTTCAGGCGTGAAACTCTACAATTGGTCTAAACCGCTCTACAAAAGGTCCTAAAGCTCCGGGAACAGCACTCACCCAGGCCTCTGAAAAGGGACAAATCTTGAAATAATCGAGTTATGAACGGCTTTGTCCTGTTTTCTTTTCTTCTTCTCCAGCTCCATCTGGTGCACTGGAATACCAAGTACCTTGGCTTTGGTGAAGCTGCCAGCGAGCCTGATGGCCTTGCTGTTGTAGGTGTGTTTCTCCAGGTCAGTATTGGTACTAGAAGCCATTTCAGTATTACATTAACGCATTGCATTACTGTGATTTACTGATATGTCTATTAACTAGAATCAGTAATGCAAATGCAAAATATTCTAGTTTAATTAAACTAGGCATCTCGCACGCTACGCACGCTCGATACCTAGGCTCGCCCGCCCTGCAGCTCGCCGAGCTGGCCATGCAGCTCGCATAATGCAGCTCGGTCGCTGTGCAGCCTCGCCTGCCTTGCAGCTCGACCACTGTAGCTCTTGCTCTTATGACATCACTGATGATGTCACAAACTGATGATGTCACAACTTCGCCTCACTGAAGACATCACAATTAATCATTATGACATCACTGATGATGTCACAATGATGTCACAATGCATAATTGCTGAAGTGACATCACTGATGACATCACTTCCGGGACCAAATTGAAACAGAGAACATTGCCCACATGCTCCCTTTTTATAATAAAAGGACAACATGGTAATTTTGATCATAATTGACTTTTGTATGTTTGTTTTTCAGATTGGTGATCAAAATGACAAACTTCAGAAGGTTCTTGATGCTTTTAATGACATCAAGAGCAAAGTAAGTCTATGAACTCTTATGCTATTGATGCTGAAGTTGTTTGCCTGAATCACTCAGTAATAATACAACTGCAGTCTGCTCTTGTTGACTTTCTGTGTCTTGTTTCCAGGGCAAGCAGACCACCTTCACTGACTTCGACCCTGCCACGCTGCTCCCAGACTGCCTAGACTACTGGACGTATGACGGCTCTCTGACCACGCCCCCTCTGCTGGAGAGTGTTACCTGGATTGTCTGCAAAGAGCCAATCAGTGTCAGCCCTGACCAGGTATGACTGGTCACATGACCCCTTTCACTTGTCCAAGAGGGATTTGACTCACTCCCCCCCTCCCTCCCTCTCTCTCTCTCTATCTCTCTCACTCTCTCTCCCTCTCACGCTGGCTGTGTGCCCATAGTCATGCCTCCTCACAGTAACCCATGTTGTAATCAAACTTCACACAGTTCTAATCATGTCTCCTCACAGTAACCCATGCTGTAATCAAACTTCACACAGTTCTAATCATGCCTCCTCACAGTAACCCATGTTGTAATCAAACTTCACACAGTTCTAATCATGCCTCCTCACAGTAACCCATGTTGTAATCAAACTTCACACAGTTCTAATCATGCCTCCTCACAGTAACCCATGTTGTAATCAAACTTCACACAGTTCTAATCATGCCTCCTCACAGTAACCCATTCTGTAATCAAACTTCACACAGTTCTAATCATGCCTCCTCACAGTAACCCATGTTGTAATCAAACTTCACACAGTTCTAATCATGCCTCCTCACAGTAACCCATGCTGTAATCAAACTTCACACAGTTATGCCTCCTCACAGTAACCCATGTTGTAATCAAACTTCACACAGTTCTAATCATGTCTCCTCACAGTAACCCATGCTGTAATCAAACTTCACACAGTTCTAATTATGTCTCCTCACAGTAACCCATGTTGTAATCAAACTTCACACAGTTCTAATCATGTCTCCTCACAGTAACCCATGTTGTAATCAAACTTCACACAGTTCTAATCATGTCTCCTCACAGTAACCCATGTTGTAATCAAACTTCATACAGTTCTAATCATGCCTCCTCACAGTAACCCATTCTGTAATCAAACTCCACACAGTTCTAATCATGTCTCCTCACAGTCACCCATGTTGTAATCAAACTTCACACAGTTCTAATCATGTCTCCTCACAGTAACCCATGTTGTAATCAAACTCCACACAGTTCTAATCATGTCTCCTCACAGTAACCCATGTTGTAATCAAACTCCACACAGTTCTAATCATGTCTCCTCACAGTAACCCATGTTGTAATCAAACTTCACACAGTTCTAATCATGTCTCCTCACAGTAACCCATGTTGTAATCAAACTCCACACAGTTCTAATCATGCCTCCTCACAGTAACCCATGTTGTAATCAAACTTCACACAGTTCTAATCATGTCTCCTCACAGTAACCCATGTTGTAATCAAACTCCACACAGTTCTAATCATGTCTCCTCACAGTAACCCATGTTGTAATCAAACTTCACACAGTTCTAATCATGTCTCCTCACAGTAACCCATGTTGTAATCAAACTTCACACAGTTCTAATCATGTCTCCTCACAGTAACCCATGTTGTAATCAAACTTCACACAGTTCTAATCATGGCTCCTCACAGTAACCCATTCTGTAATCAAACTTCACACAGTTCTAATCATGGCTCCTCACAGTAACCCATTCTGTAATCAAACTCCACACCGTTCTAATCATGTCTCCTCACAGTAACCCATTCTGTAATCAAACTTCACACAGTTCTAATCATGTCTCCTCACAGTAACCCATTCTGTAATCAAACTCCACACAGTTCTAATCATGGCTCCTCACAGTAACCCATGTTGTAATCAAACTCCACACAGTTCTAATCATGTCTCCTCACAGTAACCCATGTTGTAATCAAACTCCACACAGTTCTAATCATGGCTCCTCACAGTAACCCATTCTGTAATCAAACTTCACACAGTTCTAATCATGCCTCCTCACAGTAACCCATTCTGTAATCAAACTCCACACAGTTCTAATCATGTCTCCTCACAGTAACCCATTCTGTAATCAAACTCCACACAGTTCTAATCATGTCTCCTCACAGTAACCCATTCTGTAATCAAACTCCACACAGTTCTAATCATGTCTCCTCACAGTAACCCATTCTGTAATCAAACTCCACACAGTTCTAATCATGGCTCCTCACAGTAACCCATGTTGTAATCAAACTTCACACAGTTCTAATCATGTCCCCTCACAGTAACACATTCTGTAATCAAACTCCACACAGTTCTAATCATGCCTCCTCACAGTAACCCATGTTGTAATCAAACTTCACACAGTTCTAATCATGCCTCCTCACAGTAACCCATGTTGTAATCAAACTTCACACAGTTCTAATCATGGCTCCTCACAGTAACCCATTCTGTAATCAAACTTCACACAGTTCTAATCATGGCTCCTCACAGTAACCCATGTTGTAATCAAACTTCACACAGTTCTAATCATGTCTCCTCACAGTAACCCATGTTGTAATCAAACTTCACACAGTTCTAATCATGTCTCCTCACAGTAACCCATGTTGTAATCAAACTCCACACAGTTCTAATCATGTCTCCTCACAGTAACCCATGTTGTAATCAAACTTCACACAGTTCTAATCATGTCTCCTCACAGTAACCCATGTTGTAATCAAACTTCACACAGTTCTAATCATGTCTCCTCACAGTAACCCATGTTGTAATCAAACTTCACACAGTTCTAATCATGTCTCCTCACAGTAACCCATGTTGTAATCAAACTTCACACAGTTCTAATCATGTCTCCTCACAGTAACCCATGTTGTAATCAAACTTCACACAGTTCTAATCATGTCTCCTCACAGTAACCCATGTTGTAATCAAACTTCACACAGTTCTAATCATGGCTCCTCACAGTAACCCATTCTGTAATCAAACTTCACACAGTTCTAATCATGTCTCCTCACAGTAACCCATGCTGTAATCAAACTTCACACAGTTCTAATCATGCCTCCTCACAGTAACCCATGTTGTAATCAAACTTCACACAGTTCTAATCATGGCTCCTCACAGTAACCTCATGCTTCCTCACAGTAACCCATGTTGGTGTGGTGCAAGCAGGAAATGTTACCATGCCACACAGACTGTAGGTGCAGATGGATGCACTGTGGTGTGTGGTTTGAACTGGAACTGAATAACCACAGCATACATCATACCTGCATTTCCAAACTATTTACTTGCTCAAATATGTAATCCTACCAGTCAAATGTTATTTTATTTCTGCCCTCCTACTTTGCCCAATTACAGTAAGCCCACAGGGTCTCCTCTCTCAGTCCTGAGCTTTGTAGCTGGAGAGTCTTTTGGCCATGTGAGAATTAACACTGCCTGGTGAAATGTTTATTTCAATGGCGGCGGGTCAGTGTCTCAAGGGTAAACATGGGGAATGTGTTCATGACCTTTAGACGTTGTGCCATATACGGCTGCTGGTATACAGCACATAATGACAAAGAAGTCATTCATGCACAGTAGAAGCCATTAACCGATAACACTTAAACCAAAGCATGTAGAATCAACTACAGTAATTATTAGAAGGTACACCCCAAAATATCCGGAATTAATTTATGATTAATTGTTACTCGCTGTGTCCATTAGGAGGGCTTTATACATTAGATTGAAGTGGCTGAAGCTGTCTGTAAACCTATTGCCATGGACTTGTTCATTAGCCAAAGTTAATGACAAAGCGCTTAAATAGGTCATCTGATACCATCCTGTTGCTGCTATTGCAATGACCTGTTCGTCTTGCTCAACCAGAAAAACAGAAGTTTCATCAGACGAATCAACGTGCAGAATGTGATGTGATGTGATGTGATGTGATGTGATGTGATGTGATGTGATGTGATGTGATGTGATGTGATGTGATGTGATGTGCTGGGTGAGTGAGTGACAGTCACAGGAGGTCAGCAGGAATGACTAACTCTATGACCGTCTTCTTCCCTCTGACAGATGGCCAAATTCCGCAGCCTGCTCTTCTCCGGCGAGGGCGAGTCCGACTGCTGCATGCAGGACAACTACCGCCCTCCTCAGCCCCTCAAGGGCCGCAACGTCCGTGCTTCCTACCAATAATACCCCCACTTCCCCCCTGCCCCTTTAGCCCCTGCTGCCCTCTCCCTTGCCCCTGCCCCTTTAGCCCCTGCTTTAGTGATACTCCCAGAATTAGCTCTCTTCCAGTGAGCCACAAAGCACAACATATCTCTCCGTCCAGTTTGTTTTTAAAAAGAAAATGTAATTCCTGTCGCCCATTCCTACAAAGCTGGGCTGTCTTACTGTGAAATGGAGCGCGTGCAGCATCAGCCGTGTTTGTCTGTATGATAAGAAACCAGCGGAGACATTTGGGTGTGGACGAAACAATCATATCTCCATCTGAGAGGAGGTCAAGGTGCAAGGCGCCTGCACATCTGAGAGGAGGTCAAGGTGCAAGGCGCCTGCACATCTGAGAGGAGGTCAAGGTGCAAGGCGCCTGCACATCTGAGAGGAGGTCAAGGTGCAAGGCGCCTGCACATCTGAGAGGAGGTCAAGGTGCAAGGCGCCTGCACATCTGAGAGGAGGTCAAGGTGCAAGGCGCCTGCACATCTGAGAGGAGGTCAAGGTGCAAGGCGCCTGCACATCTGAGAGGAGGTCAAGGTGCAAGGCGCCTGCACATCTGAGAGGAGGTCAAGGTGCAAGGCGCCTGCACATCTGAGAGGAGGTCAAGGTGCAAGGCGCCTGCACATCTGAGAGGAGGTCAAGGTGCAAGGCGCCTGCACATCTGAGAGGAGGTCAAGGTGCAAGGCGCCTGCACATCTGAGAGGAGGTCAAGGTGCAAGGCGCCTGCACATCTGAGAGGAGGTCAAGGTGCAAGGCGCCTGCACATCTGAGAGGAGGTCAAGGTGCAAGGCGCCTGCACATCTGAGAGGAGGTCAAGGTGCAAGGCGCCTGCACATTCAGAGAGATGCAGATCCACAGGACACACACTCATCCTGCCAGTCTGTCTAATCTCTGACCGCCTGCCTGCCGCAGGGTCACTGCTGCTTAATCAAACATGGCGGCCGCTTCCATCACACCCGATTGACTCTGAAAATCCCCCTCTGGCACACACACACACACACACACACACACACACGCACGCACGCACACACACACACACACACACACGTCACACGTACTGTCTCATGCAGACATGCCTATAGGCACTGACCTGCTTATTGATTTCCATTCTGTGTACACCATAGCAACATAGGACATGCTGCTGCTCGTGCTAGCTACTGAGCTCCATCATAACAGTTTATTTCTCCATTTTAACAGCCATCTTCAAAGCTTCCTTTGATGTGTTGTCATCCCATGTTGTATTTTTAGTAACATCATGGATATATTTTTTAGTTTGACAGCTTATGCAAAAAAAGTGATTCCTGATTTTGATTTTTTTTACCGAACACTCCTCTGTATTTTTTGTTGTCCTGATGATAGCACAATAGAGGGGATAGGCTTAAAAAGCACAGTGATGCCATAGTGGCTAATTTAATGTAATTGCACAAAGCCAAGAAATAAATTGACCTGCCAACCGATAAGCTTATAGTGTCACCATGCTGTCAGGCCCTATAAACAAAATTAAAAGATCACGTGAAGTCACCTTCAGTTTTGGGACCACAGAATCTTGCCCTGTCAGCATTTCTAAAAGAATGATGAAGTTTGACAAAAATCATGTACTTCCAGAATGGATAATTGTGCTTGATAATTAAACTTTAAAAAAGGGGGGGACGCCTTATGCCAATTGTTGTAAGGGCCATCCTGGGAGTATGTCTTGTTGTTATGCTATTTTGGAAGTGGACATTTTATTAGTTAAATAAATATATTTTATGAGTAATCTGTGTCAGCTTTATTTTGTCTGCACTCTCGTGTTTCTTACATCTTTACAATCCAGTAAACTCTACACTATTTTCCCCCGCAGTGAGTAGGAGATAGCTAGGCTATAATTCCTACCTTATCCATTGTATATGTTATTTTCCTTTTCTTTTTCGTAAATATGCTTTCAGAGATAATGAAGGTATTGTATTCTATAAGTGTTTCTCTTTTAGTAAGTGACATTGTATTAATTATTAAAAAAAATATTATGGTATTATTATTATTATTATTATTATTATTATTATTATTATTATTATTATTATTATTATTATTATTATTATTATTATTATCATTATTATTATTATTCAATTCTATTCAGTCTGTACAGCTAAAAAGCTTTGCTTAGCACTCAGTCAGCTGCTCTTCCCCTTACTTAGTGACTCCATTTTGACCCCTGAACCCTGACCAGCAACAGAGTCACATGACTGCATGATTAACGCCTAACATCTGACCTCCACCAACTGTCCTCTGAAGCATGACCCAATTTTTCCACCAAAATAAGGGATTCTGGATCCCACCCCCTTTTGGTTTAATAGTGGAGCAAAATGATTTTTTTGTAAAAAATAAAAATAAAAGCTAATTTTTGCTTTGTTTTGGAGGGTTGTATGATGCAATTCTCTATTTGTTGAGGTGGATTCTGTTTAGCTTAATTAGCTTAGCATTCCAGCTTTTTGTGGCACAAAGATAAACGGATGCCTGCATCATGGATGTTTGAGAAATATTTTGTTATAAATTCAGTAATCTGATAAAATATGTAATACATTTGTCAATTACACTTCCATTATTTCGCTCATTTTACAGTAAGAATAGAACAATTGCAAATGTTTCCATTCATTTTTCACAATAGAAAAAAAAGAAGAGAAATGGAAGAATTATTCACATAGAATCAGAAAGCTCCAAAAAGAGGACTTGAGAGGACAATGATGCACATATTAGATGTTAGATGTTTGACAGCACCAATCAGATGAGGGGTGACGGGTGATGATGTTATACCACCCAGATGGAGGCCAGTAGGAAGAGGAGGTGATGGGCTGCTTTCACCTCAGTGTATTGAAGACTCCAATCAGCAAAAGCATTTCTCCCTACATCAACCATGGTCACACATCTCTGATAAAAATAAAAATTGACAGGAAGACGAGACAGATTCTAATCAAAGAGGTGTCAAGTAACTTCCACGAAGGTGAGAGCTTCTCAATTTCTTGGTATCTCAGCCAGGCTTCAGTCTCTCCTGAGGAATGTGTTTCATTTGAACACACAAAGCCCTGAATAGAGCTGGCCTCCATTCAGCCCCCAGTAGAGCTGGCTGGTCCCCCGTGTACCCTCAGTGCTCAGTCACCCCAAATGTAGCATACGTCCACAAAAAGGAGTATGAGCTATGGCCTACTGAGAACATACAAGTTAATTCAAGATTCAAGATTCAAGATTCAAGATTTTTATTGTCACTCCGTAGTACAAGTATCACGTGTGAAATTCTTGTGCTGTGAACTCCGTTTACAACATAGTACAAATATAACAGGGCATATGAGTGCAAAAACAACAAGAGACACAACAAGCAATAAGGCAGTATAGTGATAAGACAAGTCAGAGACAGTGGCATATTCACTGCACATAGGTGCACATGTCCTGTGCATACTTTAGCCGTGCTTAGACATTTTAAATTCGGCGTATTTGACGTACAGGTGCAAATAGCATATACCTAATTAAACATACAATTAAACATTAGACATACATAATGGTAGCATCTACAGTGCGATACAGTACAGCTACTACACTATTTGTGTATGTTAAGGAGTCTTGTGTCCTGCGGGAAGAAACTGTCCCTCAAGCGATTTGTGCGTGCTTTTGGGACTCTGTATCTCCTCCCTGAGGGTAACAGGGAGAACAGGCTGTTGTGGGGATGGTTTGTGTCTTTGATGATCTTCAGGGACCTCCTGAGGCACCGCTGGTTATACAGTTCCTGCAGTTCTGACAACTCACATCCTGTTACGTGCTGGGCCGCACGTCTCAGCGGCAGCGCCCTGCGGTTAAACCTCCCTGCCTGATAGAAGAAGTACATGTATGAATGTGCACATGTGGGTGTACACACCTACAGTCTGTGTCCTTCTGCATTTTCATTTTGGGTTTCTCACTGCCTACCCAAGCAAACAAAAAAGACACATGGATTGGACTCGCTATAATAGCTGTATTGGACAGAGTTTTGTAATCAAGCAAAGGTAGATTTTAGTGTGGTGTAACCAAACCAATTCATTTCCATTCCCTGTTGCTTTAAGCATGATGGACTTGTGTGCACTCTTTGCCATAACTTACCTTTATAGCAGTTCAAGAACACATGGAGAAAGAGCTGAATATGAGTAGGCTATCAGTCCAGACTGCAGTTACCTTCGGTTCATTTTGGTATGTTAGCCTTTCCGCCGAGTAACTGCTAGCTACAGGATTTCAACATTCGTCCCCTTGGACCCATAAAACCTTGTGTTTTTGGGTTGTTTCCTGTAGTTCGTATTACATTCTCAATCCTAACGAATGCTAAAGTTTCCTTGGAAGAGGAGGACCAAGTCCGAACTGAAGGCGTAAATGCTCCAAACACCCTTGGTATATGAGCTGTATCCATTATCCTCCCCGCTGGATTTTATAATTAAAAAAAAATCCCTCACATTGATCTTTTATCCCCTACTGCCATTTCAAAATAGCTTCCCTCTTCCGCGGGTTAGTTATCTCACCGCTGCCGGCTCTTATTGTTTCTTTTCATTTCTCTTGTGTTGTGACAGCTGGGCAGGAAAGATCCTGCTGGCTGCCATAAGACAACAGTGGCCAGCCACACTTATTTGCATGTTTTGTCTCCTCCATCACATGCCCCCATGACATGATGAGAACATAACGTTTTGTCTCCTCCATCACATGCCCCCATGACATGATGAGAACATAACGTTTTGTCTCCTCCATCACATGCCCCCATGACATGATGAGAACATAACGTTTTGTCTCCTCCATCACATGCCCCCATGACATGATGAGAACATAACGTTTTGTCTCCTCCATCACATGCCCCCATGACATGATGAGAACATAACGTTTTGTCTCCTCCATCACATGCCCCCATGACATGATGAGAACATAACGTTTTGTCTCCTCCATCACATGCCCCCATGACATGATGAGAACATAACGTTTTGTCTCCTCCATCACATGCCCCCATGACATGATGAGAACATAACGTTTTGTCTCCTCCATCACATGCCCCCATGACATGATGAGAACATAACGTTTTGTCTCCTCCATCACATGCCCCCATGACATGATGAGAACATAACGTTTTGTCTCCTCCATCACATGCCCCCATGACATGATGAGAACATAACGTTTTGTCTCCTCCATCACATGCCCCCATGACATGATGAGAACATAACGTTTTGTCTCCTCCATCACATGCCCCCATGACATGATGAGAACATAACGTTTTGTCTCCTCCATCACATGCCCCCATGACATGATGAGAACATAACGTTTTGTCTCCTCCATCACATGCCCCCATGACATGATGAGAACATAACGTTTTGTCTCCTCCATCACATGCCCCCATGACATGATGAGAACATAACGTTTTGTCTCCTCCATCACATGCCCCCATGACATGATGAGAACATAACGTTTTGTCTCCTCCATCACATGCCCCCATGACATGATGAGAACATAACGTTTTGTCTCCTCCATCACATGCCCCCATGACATGATGAGAACATAACTTGTGCCGGAGTTTTGCCCAATTCTGCATCTGCGGCAAGATTTGCATGTCCATCATATTTTGGGCTGTTTTTACTTAAAAACAGGGAGATGCAAACTTGGCAGGTACAAACCGCCAAGATTTGCATCCCCCTGAAGAGACCCCGTGGCCTGGAGGTCACCTCTACCCAGATTTTAAGCACCAAAGTCGGCCTCCATGAGCCAGGAGAGACTCCCCTGGCCTGGAGGTCACCTCTACCCAGTTTCTACGCACCAAAATCGGCCTCCATGAGCCAGGACAGACGCCCCTGGCCTGGAGGTCACCCACAAATGAAACACTAAATTCGGCCTCCACCCTCCACCTCACCCCGATTTAAGTCAAAACTACCAAAATATGATAATATGATGAAATAAAGTTAATAACTATAAACATGAGATCATTTCTCATCATTGATGAACACCCACAAAGAATATGATATAATTTTTAAACAGTATGTTGCTGTATAATTAATTACAATGTGCCCCCGAGGTGGGGATGCAATTCTCACCGGGGATGCAGAATTCGCCACACTGGTCATTTCTTCTGCAGTGTTATAAACCCATTTTAATATGTTAATTTTAATGTCCTATAGTATTCTATGTACTATAGGCCTACTAATATATTTGTCTATGTTCTTATCTGTATTGTATTTTAATGTTTCTGTACTATTTCTAATCATAATGTTCATGTGCGTTCTGTTTTAACCCCAAAAGCCTAGAAGGCTGCAAATTTGCCTTGGCTAGAAACCTGCATCTTACATAATGAAAGAACGTTTAATGCATTTGTCCCTGTTAAATAAACGAGTAAATGAATAAATAAAAAATGTCAAGGTCAGAAACAATGCCAGGCTCATGTTGGATTGACTGGCCTTGGGGCAACACTTAAAATGCATGAGGATGATTGCACAGTTTTTTAAATAGATTGTATTGAACTTAACATGAGGGGGGAGTAAACAAATTGGGGCTAACAAGTCATGTCGTAATTCTTCAAGTGCTTTGCCCGATTGTGCAGCTTGTCACACAATCTGTGACTAGTGACACATAATAACCAGAGAGGAACTATGCACACATTCACACTCTAGTTGCCAACTGTCTCTCTTACGCACACACAGAGAGAGGGGGGAAACCATCCGCATGTGGTCAATTGGTCTGACGTTGCACTTCTGTGTGATTAACAACCAGTGGGAAATACAAGCTGCAGTCAAGGACAGCTGCAGTAGGGACAGGGACAGGGAGAGGCCTTTTCCCCAGACGCAGAGATCAGCCTCCAGCACTGCAGCAGAGACACAATATCACCCGCTTCATCAGGGATAATATAAAAACATGTTCATGTTCATGTTCATGTTCATGTTCATGTTCATGTATTGTAATATCTTACCTTAATCTCATTGTGTGGATCATGAAAATGCTTCTATGAGATTATTTTCTCCACACTAAAAATTCAATAGTATTGAATATGGTAGTGTATGTATGCAGCATCGATTACAAGCCGACCCTGATTTCAGATTTCCGCTTGAATCAATCGTATTTCCTGCTGTTATCTTTGACACTGCTTCAAAGTGTCAAAGCTAGATGAACACCATATTCATATCATATCATTGCTTCAAAGTGTCAAAGCTAGATGAACACCATATTCATATCATATTGTCACAGGTCGAGATGTGTGAATGATACCCCCTGTTTAATTTGTTAAGTGATTTATGATTGCACAAGATTATCACACAGGAAGTTGGAGTTGGCTTGATGATGGTTTATATGACGGCATTTCAGGTGCAGGCCCCCTCTCTCCCCCAGACCTAGATGAAGCAAGCCACGGATTCTCTGTCACCCCTGTCTCTAGAGTCTTTCATTTGTTTTCATGTAGGGGTGTGAATGTGTTGAGATATTCTTTTGTCCATCACCAAAGCTGTAGACGGAAGCTAATTCTAGGTAGCCTCCACCCCAGAGACTGGGCTATCCAGTGAAGCCAAGGTTCTGCCTGTCATCGCCCCGACCTGTCCCAGGTAAGATAATTCCCGTTTGTTGACTTCTCATATGATAACTCTTGTGTTGTAGCGGGTCTGGTTTGTCTAGACGCAAGCTTGATTCTATTTTGAGAACCGATCTTGTTACAATATGAATTGTCACTGTATTTTATCATGGCTACCTTTTCAGGTCAAAGGAAGATGACTCCTTCATTTCCCCCCAGATTATTATAGAGCAGGTATTATTTAGTATCAGCAATATACAGCATCAAAGCATGTTGTGTTGCGTGGTATTCTCAATGAGCCCCAGCATACTGAGCATCACTACCTGTATTTAACTTCTTTGACATGAAATGAAGCCTGCGTTAGTTCATTCAAGACATGATGTCATAGGCTACGCCCCAGCTGTACCAGCTGACAGCCTCTGTTTGGTTCACCGTTTAACCAATTCTCCAATCACAGTCATTCTCACAACAAGGCGGTCCGTTTAAATATGGCAGCCTCTCACTCACTGATCTGTTCCCCACCTTGCTGATCGTTGCGGCTGCTGGCAAACGCTTTGCCCCCTCCACCCCAGCCTCCACCTTTTAGATCAATGCTATCATGTATTATAGCTCTGGAGTCTGCATGGCTCAAAAAATGAATATGTTCCCATGTCTTGCTTTTAGGCTCCCTCTTTTACTTCTATGGTTTAAATGTATCTGGAATATTTTATTCCCATGGGGGATTCTGCTTGCTCTCCCTGCTCGGCGTAGCATGCTGCTGAGCCGAGTTCAGGGAGAATTAAATTAATTAAATATTAAATTAAATATTAAATTAATTATAAGAGCGGAGCCTTCAACGCCAAACATAATTGTATGCATTGTATTCATAATACAATAAATGGTTAATTCTATGACTTGAGTGTTCTTGAATGAATGAGAAATAGAAGAAGATGGAGTTGTTGTGGACATGCTTTATCTCACAGGGAAATGGAAATGTTTGACTTGCAAGCATTGTCACATGTCATTGTCACAGTAAACTTCCAAAAGTATATTGAAAAAAAGCCATTGGCTGAAGGTCAACATTCAATAATTCTAAAATACAGACACTTATTTTGTCAGCTGAGGACTTAAGTTATCTTCGATTATATTTGTGGTATGGAGAATCAACATCACTTTTTGCAAATGGTGAAAATCTTATCTTGCAGCAAAACTCCTCGAGTCAGTTCAACGGCAGTATTCAGGATTGGAAGCTCTGTACTTATTAAAATAGCGAATGACGAATCTGTCATTTCCTGTCCTCACCCCGCATTGCCGTTCATATGAAGCTCAGCGGAAGTTCAGACAGAGAGACTATAATGTGTTGCACATTTCATTTTAATACACTATACTGCTCTGCACATTTCCCTTGCATGCTCTCACATACCCACTTCAATGGGTGTCAATTGACTCGTCAGCTGCTCACATCCTCTGGTCACTTCTATCCAATAGCATAGGGCCACACCTCCATTGCACACCACCATGGTAGCCAATCATCACACTGCTGTCATTTAAAATATGTGTCTGTCTACCCACTCTAGTCTGCACAAACTTTATGCCACTGTCAATGCAGCGAATGCACACCCCTCCACCTCCCTCTCTCCACCCAGTCTTCACAGATCCATCAGCTTCATCAGCTTCATCAGTCACAGGAGAGTCATCAGCCATCACCACCACCAGTGTCTAGACTCTATGAGGGATATATCTATGCCCTTCGATTACAAAATCTCCCTGCAGAGTCTGAGCGACAAAGACGTATTGAGCATAATTAAATTGCATTATAGCATCTGCATTTCAATGTATCCTCTGTATAATAAATCATCATTTTACTCATTCACTGTCTCTCCTGATTGAAATAAGCTTCAGTCTCAACACTCCCAACCACTGTGTGGTTTCACAGAAATATTTGTATGACCTGCAATCCACTGTGATAACAAATGTGGCACATTTCATTTTCTTTTTCCGTTTGCTTAGGAAATGAATGTTAAAACACACATTGCCCTTTAACCTGGCAACATAAAGCATGAGACATTTCCAATTTAAACAAATTTATTATACCACATAGGCCTAATCCTTAGAACATTGTGTAATTATGTTTCATAGCCAATGAAATATTATGGGCAAGGTCTAAAAAGTGTGAGAAGTTGGCGTATTTCATTAAATTAGTTGAAGATGAAAGAAAATGATCCATCAAAATAATTATGCATGGGTACATTTTCATTACAAGTTTAGAAATATAGCTACCGGTATGTTGCGTCCACCAAGCCAGCTGCTGTGGTAGCCAAGGGCATGTGCGGACAGTAGGATATGTGTCTCTTGTTTTTACATGTTAATCCATGGGAATGATACGGATGGCAAGAAAATCAACCCAACCAGAAACGTACTCTCTGTCAACAAGTGAAAAGAAAATGTTAAATATTTGTGGAGTGACATTTCATTCATAAACCACTCTATTAAATTTCTCACGACAATAGCGAATAAGGAAAGGGAATTTACCAACTGTAGCTGTATTCATAGATCATATTTGTATCTTCATTAAAGCTGCAGTAGACAGTTGTAAACAAACAACATCAATGCAGAGACAATGCAGCAACATAGCAGAGAGTAGAACCCGAATGGTCCTTGTTTGTGTACTGTGATTGGCTAGTTATGTTCTAGCTAACCCTGATTGGTTGTTGGTTTTTTGTCAGACCTACCACCAAAATTAGAATGAAATAATATTGCCTACTCTGCATCTTTAAACAGAAGCCTAAAAATTAATCGCCTCACATCCTCTCCACTCAATCATTGACATACAATCAATGGTCTCAACCGACTGTATTGAAGTGCTGTGTTGTAAATGTATTTAAAACTAACTGATTCCCACTACAATAACCCATAACTTAAGATCAAATAGCTGGTTGAAATTCAAAGTGCCAACTATGCGAACAGAATCTGGAAAAAAGAGTCTCTCCTACTTTAGTCCCTGGTCGTGGAACGACCTGCAGTCCCGTTTAAAACTGGTCTCTTCCATTCCTCTGTCCAGTTTTAAACATGCTCTATCTGAAGTTCTTACTGCAAGCTGCTCCTGCAGTAATGTCTAGTTTTACTTTGCCCTTTTTGACCTGTTAATTTTGTTTTTAGGCCATATGTTTTTACGTTCTTGATCCTGTGTTATTTATTACCCTTGAATGTGGTATTTTATGATGTACTTGGTTGTCCTTGCTTTTTTTAAATGTTTCAGCTCTATAGCCCTGTTTTTATGTTTCCTTTATATGTAGGCTACTGTAGTAATTTATGTTGATTGTAACCTGGCTTGTAATTGCTGCCTTCTTGGCCAGATCACATTTGCAAAAGAGATCTTGTATCTCAAATGTCTTATCTGGTTAAATAAAGGTTAAATAAAAATAAACAATATAAATAACAATGAGAAGCTATTTCTTTCATAAGGAGCACTGACATTTTTTGTAGAAAGTTTGATATTCTTGATGTAGAAGAAATAGAAGATAGAAATAGGGGAAGGCTGTATTCGACCACTCACTATAGTAACATTACAACATTACGTATGATAAGTCCACAGCTGTAACATTAATGAGATCATTGGATAATGGCTGTTAGGTGGAGGGTCACTCTACTGCTGAACCAAACTAATGCTGTAGCGCTATTATCTCCACACAAGAAGACTGTGCTCTGAATGATTGCTCAGTTCATTAGAAACTGTTATAATATGGGCTGTACAACACACATTGCTCAACATCTTTCTGATATTGTTCATAATTTGTTTTAATAATTAATCATTCATGCTGTGGATACAGGATAATTAGTTAATTAGTTTAGGTTAGGCTGTACATTAGCTACAGACTAACTGTAGGCTGTAGATGACCAGAGCTGAACCTCTGAGCTGTTTCTTTTTTATTGTTATAGTGTTCAGGCTAAGATTAGATTAGCTTAGATAGGTCAGGACTAACCTCGCGGCACCAGAGAGCCTGGAGAGCCTGGTACGCGTTACCACAGGCAGGAAGACAGAAAAAGACCCGCCCCCTCTTCCCGATGGTCCGCAGTGTTTTCGTTCCCCCATAGAAATGCAGCAGTAGGCAGCCTAACCTCACCAGTCGCTATGAGTAAGAAGCATGGACATGGACATACCAAACGAAATATTCAAAGAAGTACTTGAAGAAACTTGTCGGATCCATAACATAACGTCTAAACGGAACGCAAGAATTAAGCTGAATATTTTCCACAGTCTTCCGCCCATAGCCGGAAGACTGGCAAGGTTTTTCCATCCAGGCTAGGTCAGGACAGGGCAGTCTAGACTTTAGATTCGTTAGATTCCTTCTGTGCTAGTTAGTTCTGGTTAATGGTTAGAGTAGTTAGATTGTCTGCAGCCGCTCCGCTGCCGGTTCTAGTGTGCCGCTGCTACCTTGGCCATTTTCTGGGTCATCTATGGACGACCCCGACCTAAAGTTATCAAAGGATTTTGGATACGTCAAACCGTTTTGAAATGATAAATGTCTAAACTTATATCGAAACACGCCCTGACACTAAATTGGCCATAACTCATAAACCGTTGGTTGAGTCCTGCCCATTCTTTGACTACATGTTCCCCATATGGCTTTACCGTAAAATACATACAGAAGTTTCAGTTGTACCACTAGGGGGCGCTACAGCTGTGAAAAGTTTATATCTCATTATTGGCCAGATGTATTCGTACGAAATTCGATTTCCATCATCAACGGACATGAACAAGTCAATATCTAAAATATCGTAATGAATGATTGAAGTGGGCGTGGCTTATTACAACAAATAAAACATTTCCTATTTTGCAAACTCCTCCTAGACCGTTAGGCCAAATCACCACAAACTTTGTCTGGGTCATCTCTGGACTACCCTGATCTAAAGTTATCAAAATTATTTGGATACGTGAAACCGCTTTGAAATTATAAATCTCTAAACTTTTGATGAAACACGCCCTGACACTAATTGTCATAACTCATTAACCGTTCATCAAATCCTGCCAGATTTTTTTTACCACATGTTGAGCAGAGTTGCTTTAACTTAAGGACACACAATTTGAGAATTGTAAACCCAGGTCACCAATGTTTACATTGCAAAATGTATCACCAAGGCATTTTACATGAAACAGAAGTGGGCAGGGATTGTAATCCTGCAGTGTGACTGATAGCACTCTGTAGGCTAGCTGTACCAGGTGCACTCAATCAATCAGATGAATGGAGATGGTGCAAGACAGTTGGCAGTGTAGAGGAAAAGTGTTTAACATCCAATTCAACCTTATTTTTGAAACCTCTGAAAGCCAAATCGGTGAGTATAAAGGGAAGTTTACACAATCTGAAATATATTTTCATTGTTATGTAAAGGGCCGGTATGAAGGTAATTTTAAGTGATAGTAATGTGTTGATGTGATTTGAAATGTATTCCTATCCTTGTGTGTTTAATTAATGCCAACTAAGAGATGTTAAGAGTTTTGGGCTGAAAGGGACAACAATGTTGATTTACTTTGCACATAATCTCACACAGCCGAAAACTGTAAACAGTTTTGCAGACATTAATTTCGTTTGACAGTTATTATTTATATCTGCGTGTTCCTCTGTGTGTTCCGTGTGTTCCGTCTGTGTGTTCCACAACGCCCTGACTGACCACAACACCCATACTGACCACAACACCCTTACTGACCACAATGCCCTGACTGACCACAACACCCTTACTGACCACAATACCCATACTGACCACAACGCCCTTACTGACCACAACGCCCTTACTGACCACAACGCCTTTACTGACCCCAATGCCCTTACTGACCACAACACCCTTACCGGCCACAACACCCTTACTGACCGCAATGCCCTTACTGACCACAACGCCCTACTGACCACAATGCCCTTACTTACCCCAATGCCCTGACTGACCCCAATGCCCTGACTGACCACAGCACCCTGACTGACCACAACCCCCTGACTGACCACAACACCCTTACTGACCACAACACCCTGACTGACCCCAACACCCTTACTGACCACTACACCCTTACTCACCACAACGCCCTTACTGACCACAATGCCCTGACTGACCACCACGCCCTTACTGACCCCAACGCCCTGACTGACCACAACCCCCTGACTGACACCCTTAGTGACCACAACACCCTGACTGACCCCAACACCCTTACTGACCACTACACCCTTACTCACCACAACGCGCTTACTGACCACAACGCCCTTACTGACCACAATGCCCTTACTGACCACAACACCCTTAGTGACCACAACACCCTGACTGACCCCAACACCCTTACTGACCACAATGCCCTTACTGACCACAACACCCTGACTGACCACAACCCCCTGACTGACCACAACACCCTTAGTGACCACAACACCCTGACTGACCCCAACACCCTTACTGACCACTACACCCTTACTCACCACAACGCCCTTACTGACCACAATGCCCTGACTGACCACCACGCCCTTACTGGCCACAACACCCTGACTGACCACAACACCCTGACTGACACACGATGCCCTTAGTGACTTGATAAAAGCCTTTAAAAAAGGGTCTATAGAGTACAACAGGTGGTGACATCACGATCAGCCAATAACAGGCCATTTCTTTGTCTGATCAGCCATGGCAGCTATGCTAACACAGTTATTCTGTTTAAAGCGCTCTTGCTGCTGTTGGAAAAGTAAGTCCTGTGTGTGTTACTGTGTTCCTTGCTTTGTCTTCTCAGCCTAATAATTTGTGTATTTTCAAGTTAATGTGTGCTTAATTTGTGTGTAATATGCGGTGTGTGAACTGCTAAGGTGTATACAACAGAAAATTTGCAAATCTAAAAGCTTTCATGACCTCAATGTAGTTTGAATTGCAAATTGTGTTAAACCAATCAACAAAGCAAAATGTGAAAATGTCATAGACAATCTTTTATCCAGCTGTTTGGTCTGAGGTCACACTATCTCCTGACTATCATCGCACTATTTTCTATACCAATAACAGAAAGAAGGGGGTTTGACCGATAAAAGAGGGGTTTGATAGCAGAAGGGTGCGGCACCTTCGGAGGACACCCTGTTCCCTCCGCGGTGCAAGAATAACCGTATCTAGGTCACCTACACCACTGCCACCTCCTCTCCTGGCCACGTTGATAAGAAAGCGTCTTTTCAACGAGGCTCTCGGACAAGCAGTTTGGATTGTGCCAAACCTCTACCAGTCCCAGACATGTCTTTGTCCATTCAATTGCCTCTCTCGTTCTCCCTCGCTCTCTTTCTCTCACAAGGAGACTTTTTGAGGCGGGGAGATGTTTTGCCTGAATACATAAGAACAGTCGGTTTATTCACTTTCCCGTCCCCTCCTTTGTCCCCACCTTCCCATTCACGCAGGGCTGAACAACCTTGCATGACTTCCTTATTCACTGTCTCCTCTCATTATCCTCTGATACCCCCATCGCTTCACTTTTTGAGTAAAAAGTCAGTAATTTTGCTTTTATTTAAGTTAAGTCAAGTCAAGTCAAGTTAAGTTTTCCTTTATTATCCGCATGGGGAAATTCATCTGCATTTGACCCATCCTCGGAACCTTCCTAGAACTAGGAGCAGTGGGCAGCCACAGTGCAGCGCCCGGGACGGAGAACCAGGAGGAAACCCACACGAACACGGGGAGAACATGCAAACTCCACGCAGAAAGTATACTTTGGTTTTACTGAAGTATTCTGTGTCACACATTTTAAAAGTCATCCATACAAATGTTGTGGCTCTCCATAAGCAACAGCAGTGGAACAATCGTAAATTGGTCAATTGTTGAGCCATTCACATGAGAAGGGTAACCTGGTTTTACGGTACTTTGTTTGTGGACTTTATTTCCAGATTTCCCAATTAAAAAGAGTCCATTTTGAGCATTGTCCTCTCGCCATTTTAGAATTGCATGGGAAAGATCACAGCTAACAATGTTGTCGTTTCTAAAAGTAACTCAGTAGATTTTACTCTGAGTCCATTTTAAATGAGCTACTTTTTACTTTTACTTCAGTAGATTTGTACACCATTATTGTAATTGAGTAAAACATCACCAAACAGTGCTTCTATAGGATATTAGCTTTCCACCACCGCTCCTGACCACTGCTTGTCCGACCCTCCAGTTCAGTTTTCCTCATGCTCCCCTGCTCTCTCGGTCGGTGGTATGCTGGCTAGCGTTACCCAGGGAGTAGAGTTTCCTGTAGAGCTGCAGGAGGTCAGCTCTCTCACATTACCACCTGTTGGCAAGCGCTTGTGCTGCATTTCCCTGCATTCAACACATCCACATACATGCAAAGGAAAGTGGAAAAGTAGAGATGCCGACGTTAAGGCAAATTGCTGTTCATCAATCACTCTTTATTTATATAATGACTTTCTAAAACAAGGATAGAAAGATAGAAAGTGCTTTAAAGGAGATAAACGAGCCGTAAAAGACCATACGGTGGAATCGAAGGACATATATAAAATAAATATATAATATATAAATATAATATATAATTTTTATTATATATACTGTATATATATATATATATATATATATATATATATATATATATATATATATATATATATATATATATATATATATATATATATATATATATATATATATATATATATATACATATATATATACACACTGTATGGTCAACAAAAGCATTTGTACTTTGTAAAATGTCTCTTTGCTTGATGGTGTCAGAACTTTGATTATGTTTGCGCATTAGGTTATTTCAGGAGAGAATTGTTAATGATTCATAGTAGGCTAATCAAATTCAACTGGTAGACCATGGCCACTATCAGTATCTAAAGGTGTGTAGGTATTTGTTTTACATTACGTATTAAAGGTCTCGTGTTTGGTTTAGAACTCTCTTGTTACCTCCACCAAGGCGCTTACGTAGCCTATTCGGTGCCGTTTCTTTGTCTGTTAGTTTGTCTGTTTTTAGGCAGGATTACAGAAAAAAACTACTAGGCTAGTTTTCATGAAACTTTGTGGAAGGGTGTAACATTGGCCAAGGAACAACCCATTACATTTTGGAGCAGATCTGGATCCGACTCACGAACAACCCTCACAAATAAGCAATTGACCTTGGCGGAGGTCAGTGCTCTCCGACTATGAGTGCTGTTCTAGTAGCCTGTTGCACCAGCTATCATGTAGATGTAGCCTGGCAAAACCACATTTGAGACTGCTACGGACTCGAAAAGAAGCTTGCTCTAATCTACATTTTACCACCATTCCTCCCTGAAAACTATTTGGCTACAAGTAAAATCGAGCTAAAACCAGATCGCCTAAGATAAATAAGTCAGATCTTAATCCTCACAAACAAAGAGATTTATCAGTGTAAGATGGGCGCCCTAAGATGCTGTGAAACGATGCAGAGTATTATGGTGCCAAACTTGCATAACATGTTGCATAAGAGGTGTAAAACAGTAAAATATGAGATTGGGGCATTTTCCTTTTCATTGATTGATTTACAGTACAAACAACAAAACAGGCAGATGTGCTGTATATTCAACTGTCCCACTCTCTAATTACCTGGTTACTTTGTCAACTAAACATAACCTTTTGTCAACAAAACATAACCTTTTCGTAGTGAAACGTCATGCATTGTTCTCCGCTGATCCACAAATGGATCACCATTTGCAGACACAAAGCAAAGATAAGTAATCAAATGTTTAGCACTCACATAATGCTGGGATGTCTGTCACCACAGCAGCACTTGGACAATACATCACAACAACTGTTGATATTTAAAGAAGCCCTTCCATTTCAAAGCGCCATATGTCTGGCGCCAAGTATATCAGTACAGGAAGGAAATTCTTTGAATGTAAACAAGGATGTCAGGAAAGATCACGCCTTTGATAGGCCAGCATAGCCTCTATACGGGGGTGTCATGGTGTAAGGACATGCACTGTGGGCTGATGGGCTGATAAAGTTCTCCCTCATCATCTTTCAGATTGAAGCTTGCAGAGTCTGCAGGTAGAGGCCTCATCACGAGTGATACACATCTGTGGCCATGACTTGTGTGGTCATGTGAACTATCGCTGCACTATGAACTATGGCTCCATCCCCAAGAGGAATTGTTTGGGAAAATAAATGTTTGCTCCTTCAACCGTCAGAATTTGCAAGGAATAGTCTTGCAGCTAACCCATTGAGAGAGGTTAGTTAATTTGGTTCTACTGTACAACATCCAAGAAAAACAGCAGTAATAATGGAGGATAGATGTTGGAGGAATAAAAGAGGACTTTATATTAACTTCTATCAAATTGATGATGACAAATATGTCAGAGATAATGGAATTTCACTCAATATAATAATAATAACAACCATTCTACTTCAACAGTTGCACAGGCGAGCACGCGACGCATGCGAGGCACGCTAGAAATGGGCACGCGAAGTGGGCAAAATATTTATTTCTAGTTATAATTATTAGCCAATCACTGATACTAATTGTAGCAGTAGGCTACAGCTAGTAGTAGTGGTGGTATCATCCCATCCTGTCTCATTCCCGGCCCAGAGTAAATAAAATCAAATAAAATGTCACATCCCAATCCAATCCTGGTAGAATGACTCCCATCCCATCCTGGGAGCCTACAGAGGGCACTCTGTAGTGCATACCACCACCAACCTTTCTACTACAGAGGGCACTCTGTAGTGCATACCTCCACCAACCTTTCTACTACAGAGGGCACTCTGTAGTGCATACCACCACCAACCTTTCTACTACAGAGGGCACTCTGTAGTGCATACCTCCACCAACCTTTCTACTACAGAGGGCACTCTGTAGTGCATACCTCCACCAACCTTTCTACTACAGAGGGCACTCTGTAGTGCATACCTCCACCAACCTTTCTACTACAGAGGGCACTCTGTAGTGCATACCTCCACCAACCTTTTTACTACAGAGGGCACTCTGTAGTGCATACCTCCACCAACCTTTTTACTACAGAGGGCACTCTGTAGTGCATACCTCCACCAACCTTTCTACTACAGAGGGCACTCTGTAGTGCATAGTCATACCACCACCAACCTTTCTACTACAGAGGGCACTCTGTAGTGCATACCTCCACCAACCTTTCTACTACAGAGGGCACTCTGTAGTGCATACCTCCACCAACCTTTCTACTACAGAGGGCACTCTGTAGTGCATACCTCCACCAACCTTTCTACTACAGAGGGCACTCTGTAGTGCATACCTCCACCAACCTTTCTACTACAGAGGGCACTCTGTAGTGCATACCTCCACCAACCTTTTTACTACAGAGGGCACTCTGTAGTGCATACCTCCACCAACCTTTTTACTACAGAGGGCACTCTGTAGTGCATACCTCCACCAACCTTTCTACTACAGAGGGCACTCTGTAGTGCATACCACCACCAACCTTTCTACTACAGAGGGCACTCTGTAGTGCATACCTCCACCAACCTTTCTACTACAGAGGGCACTCTGTAGTGCATACCTCCACCAACCTTTTTACTACAGAGGGCACTCTGTAGTGCATACCTCCACCAACCTTTCTACTACAGAGGGCACTCTGTAGTGCATACCACCACCAACCTTTCTACTACAGAGTGCACTCTGTAGTGCATACCTCCACCAACCTTTCTACTACAGAGGGCACTCTGTAGTGCATAGTCATACCACCACCAACCTTTCTACTACAGAGTGCACTCTGTAATGCATACCTCCACCAACCTTTCTACTACAGAGTGCACTCTGTAGTGCATACCTCCACCAACCTTTCTACTACAGAGGGCACTCTGTAGTGCATACCTCCACCAACCTTTCTACTACAGAGGGCACTCTGTAGTGCATACCTCCACCAACCTTTCTACTACAGAGGGCATTCTGTAGTGCATACCTCCACCAACCTTTCTACTACAGAGTGCACTCTGTAGTGCATACCTCCACCAACCTTTCTACTACAGAGGGCACTCTGTAGTGCATACCTCCACCAACCTTTCTACTACAGAGGGCAGTCTGTAGTGCATACCTCCACCAACCTTTCTACTACAGAGGGCAGTCTGTAGTGCATACCTCCACCAACCTTTCTACAAAGTTCTGTGGTGTTACATGAATCCACGTGAATCCATTGGGAAGTTAGGTGCCTTTTTGTGATTGGCCATGGCCGTTGACACACCCTCTTTTGGCCAGTGGGCGTGGAAAGTTAATCTTTGGTTCTTCCTTGGCCCATGACCAATTTTTCTACAAAAGTCCATGGTGCTACAGTTGTTACAAATTGAATTTGGCCACATTGCTGCTGGGTTACTGGGGGCGTTTGTTATTTAAATGTTTTCTTTGTTCTTTCTTTGTTCATTAAAAAATACCCCACCCCACCCCCGTTGCCCCGTGACCAACTGTTCTACAAATTTTCGTGCAAATCGGCTTTTGAGATAGCCTGTCAGACGGACGGACAGACAAACACTTTTGAGATAGCCTGTCAGACTTTTGAGATAGCCTGTCAGACTTTTGAGATAGCCTGTCAGACTTTTGAGATAGCCTGTCAGACTTTTGAGATAGCCTGTCAGACGGACGGACAAACACTTTTGAGATAGCCTGTCAGACGGACGGACAAACACTTTTGAGATAGCCTGTCAGACGGACGGACAAACACTTTTGAGATAGCCTGTCAGACGGATGGACAGACAAACACTTTTGAGATAGCCTGTCAGACGGACAGACAGACAAACACTTTTGAGATAGCCTGTCAGACGGACAGACAGACAAACACTTTTGAGATAGCCTGTCAGACGGACAGACAGACAAACACTTTTGAGATAGCCTGTCAGACGGACAGACAGACAAACACTTTTGATATAGCCTGTCAGAAGGACAGACAGACAAACACTTTTGAGATAGCCTGTCAGACGGACGGACAAACAAACACTTTTGAGATAGCCTGTCAGACGGACGGACAGACAAACACTTTTGAGATAGCCTGTCAGACTTTTGAGATAGCCTGTCAGACTTTTGAGATAGCCTGTCAGACTTTTGAGATAGCCTGTCAGACTTTTGAGATAGCCTGTCAGACGGACGGACAAACACTTTTGAGATAGCCTGTCAGACGGACGGACAAACACTTTTGAGATAGCCTGTCAGACGGACGGACAAACACTTTTGAGATAGCCTGTCAGACGGACGGACAGACAAACAAAAACATGACCTCCTGGCCAACTCTGTAATAAGGTAATATTCATCATCGGCATCATGGGCATGTGATACTTGTGAATGTGGGATGCTTGCCAACACACAGGGCATGAACCCAGGAACTGTGAAGGATGCTCTTTCTACTCACTAATACGCCACAATATTAGTTGATCTTGTTATGCCAAACTTAGCCTGTATCTCAGTAGTTGGTTCCCTTCTACAGTATATTCCCCAAATTCTCAACAAGGACCGACAATGACCAGCCCTTCATCACTACGTCTCTTTATCCAACGCAACTCCCACTCAGACTCATTCTGACACGTACAGTACTGTGCATCAAAGGCACACGGATGTGGCAATCCATTTTGGGGAAGTTGGGCTTTCTTTCTCACAGGAATTTGCACACAGTGGATTTCACATGAACTAGACAGTAGAGATAACATTATCATAAAGTGTGCTGAGAAGGTTCAAAGTTAAAAGATACTCCAAAATGTTATGAAGAAGGAAGGACTGCTGGGGTGACATTGATGTATGGATTTTAAATGGGAATACTGCTGCAAATGTCAATGAAAGGACAATGACTTGCTAAAAGGAGATAAGTAAATGTACCCAAGGACAGTCCTGTGTCAGGAATGCAGCATGACTGGTTAGTGGTAATTGCATTACTGTTGTTTGAAAGTGACACACATGGCTGTTATACTGTCATCCGACTGAAGGAAAATGATCAACAATAGGCGATAGCCATGTAAATGATGTTTGATTAATGTGTTTGGATTTGTGGGTGGACAAGAAATAAGATATGTTTGAATATGGCTGAGCACAGATGCTTTGGCAAATAAAGCTCATGAAGAAGCAGCAGTCATCGTTTTATGGTTTCCATTTGACAGTTTACTCAATCAAATGTACCTGTTAATGATGCTCATAAAGCATTTTTAAAGCACTCTGTTTACTCTACCCTGTGCCACACCCTGCATTAACACTTCATTCACTAATAGCACATGTGTATGTTGATGGATGATGTAATTACTGTTAACAAAATTAACTCAATGCCTATGGAGTTATGTAATGGTTTATTATAGGAGTGTATATCTAACTCATTGCCTATGGAGTTATGTAATGGTTTATTATAGGAGTGTATATCTAACTCATTGCCTATGGAGTTATATCATGGTTTATTACAGGAGTGTAACAGCAGATAAGAACTCCCAAAGCATCTTGTGACTTTTTTTAATAGATTTATTTTCATGAACAACCTTTCAATTTCACGTTTTAAAAGCTAGTCAGTGTATCATAGAATTGTTGAAACCCTCTCTCGGCAACTATCAGCTTCACGTTTGTTTTGCTATTTGTTTTCGTGATTTGCATGTGTTTTTGAATTTACAACCCGTTTCCCATTAATACAATTGCTTGGCATTATTTTGCAGTGTGATTAATCTTTTGAAGTACGTTCTCATTCTGCTTTGGATTTTCAAATGTGTTTTTGAATTTGCATCATTTCGGAAGTTGCAGCGTGTTTCTCTTAATTGCTTTGGGCTCTTGCAGGGCACTTGCACCACATACACATATATGGACATAGCCATCACCCATTGGTTTTTGGACTTCCGTTTTGAAGCCTCGAGCTTGGCATTTTCACCATCACCATCTTGGCTATTTGGAGCCAGAAGTGACGTGAATTTGGATGAGCAGAGCCACAGCGTGGCCTGCTATTGGTCCGTGATCAGCACCCTGTGCGATCACTGGACATGGGACATGTCAATCACGCCCCAAAACATAGTCTTTTTTATCATCTATTATTTGAAATGGAACCATAATTAACTAAATGAACATCATGGTGTATTGAAGAAGACTGTAACTACTACCAGGTATTTACAGAGTATTTAGAAACTTGTACCACATACATTTCCAGTGGTAGTGTAGTTTTGACTGTGTTACCTGGCAATAACTCATATTTCCCCTGTAATTCCCAGGTATTTAACCAGTATTTACTAGATACTTACCAGATAGTCTCGACGCCAGACCCATGAGAGTTCTTACGCTGATACACTACGTTACTGCATGCTGCAGTAGTATGCGGAGCACAGCGATTCAACATAATATTTGAGTCTGGGGAGAGACTACTTACCATATAACTCCCAGGTATTTCCCCGGTAAGGTATTTCCCCAGTATTTACTAGATATTTACCCGATAACTCCCAGGTATTTACCCAGCATTTACTTAATATTTACTCCGTAAATCCCATGTATTTACCTGGTAATTGCCCAGTAATTACAATCTTGTACCACATACATTTCCAAAAAGTTATCAAGTAAAACCTCACGAGTTACCCGGTAAGTAAGGTGGAACTGTACTGTAAAAGGAAGCGTGGTTTGTTTCCCTGCTATTACCATGTACTTTTTTGTAATTGTAGATTATAATCATCCACTATTACCCATCAGGCTGTCTAGTTTTGACCGTGTTCCCTGGCAATAACTCAGATATTTCCCCTGTAATTACCAGGTATTTACCCAGTATTTACTAGGTACTTACCAGATAACTCCCAGGTATTTACCCGGTAATTACTTCCTGTTAAGTAAATACGTCTAATTACCTGGTAGTTACCGGGTAAATACCTGGTAATTGAGGACTGTAAAAGGAAGGGTTTACCGAAACGGGCGATTGAGACCATAAGCTCATTAAGAAAGTGTTTACTGTAGTCATTTTCCCATTCACTTCCATGTAATCGGACTTCTTTTGCAGCCAGTGGCGTCGCCCCCTGCAGGCCATTGGAAAGAATGCAGGTTTAAGTTACTTCCGCACTGGCTTCACAAACGGAGCTACAGTACGAGCTAGCTCCTTGGTTTGCACTCAGCAGCCACCACACTCTAGTATTTAGGCTGTGTTTGAGCACTGTCTGTAGGTAGATATTTAAATTATACTCCACTACATATTCATGTTTAGTCTCATCTAAAAAATATGTATTGCTTCAGTTGTATCTGGCTGGAGTGTGCATGTCTGTGCTGTGCAGTGCAGCAAAAGCAGAATCCCCAAAATGTCCTCCGCCCGTTGCCCAGGAGCTGTACAAGGGAATAAGAAATGACAGCTTCACGGTAAATCTGACAAATAGCAAGACATGAGGAAGATCTGGGCTCAAGGGTCAAGGCTGAGGGATCTGGGTGCATGCATGTTTCTGTGTGTGTGTGTGTGTGTGTGTGTGTGTGTGTGTGTGTGTGTGTGTGTGTGTGTGTGTGTGTGTGTGTGTGTGTGTGTGTGTGTGTGTATATGTGCGTGCGTGCGTGCGTGCGTGTGTGTGTGCGTGCATGTGTGTGCGTGTGTGAGAGAGAGCGAGAGAGCTGTGGAATGGTACTGACAGCTTCTCCAGATGGACATAACTCTCTCCTCTCCTTCTCTCTGAGACGCTCCAGAACAGCTTGTTGGAGCAGCTTAGGCTACACTGAGGCCAGTATGTTTCTCCTAGTAATTATCCTCTATCCTATATAGTAGCATGTTCCTCCTATTCCTCACTGCGTATTTTCAAATCTCCAACTTACCACCAATACACGTTGTGATCTGATGCAACAACACAGACACAGACCAAATGTTGTGACACATAATGTGTTGTGGCTGGACACACATAATTTGATGATTACCTCCCTGCACAGTGAAAGCATTGTTTGAGAAGAGCACAAATTGGACATGCCAACAAGTAAAATCACTTGGGTTAGGGTAGGGTAGGGTTAAGATTTTGGTCATGCTTAAATAAGAAAACCTTTTGCTTAAAATGAAAACTGCACTCAAAGCAAAAAGTGTCTTTTCATGGATTGAACCCACCATCAGAGCTGACGGCATGCACCTGCCATCTTTACTTGTCTGCTGCCTGTTTTTGGTTGTTTCTCCTCCATGTTAATTATTTTGTGGGAATATATTGCTCTCACTTTGCATACAGCCTGATACAGGAGAATGTTATTTACACTTAGACATCTGCGCTCATTCCATGAAATTCTGTGAGACCAGGCTGCATGTTACAATCACTTGTGCTATTTGGCTAACTAGAAATGTCACATGTTGAAGGAAAGAGAGATGGGTTGAAGATGCTTGATTGAATTAGGCCCACAGCACCTCCAGAAGGGTCAAGTCATAAGTATCAAAAGAAGTGAAGTCCGCACACCGCATCCACTTAGCTCACAGTTTATTTGTTATAATGACGTTTCGGTCATGAGACCTTTATCAGATGAAGGTCATGAGACCTTCATCTGATGAAGGTCCCATGACCTTCTCATGTCTCATGACCTGAGTTAAGTGGATGCAGTGTGCAGACTTCACTTCTTTTGATACTTCTTACTGCCATTGCTGTCCTGCACCTGCAGCTCCGAGTGGATGTGCGCGCTTTTCCTTTTGTTCAATAGTAAGTCATATAGGCCAGGGGTACCCCATGGCAATATGGAAATCGTCATCTACCGGTAGATCTCAGGAGTAGCTCACCAAAGGAATCCAAAATGTATTCTTTTTTATTGTTTATGCTTAAACTAAATCCCACTCATGTATCTAACTCAGTATCAGTATTTCACATTATAACAGTATTAAATAATGTTAAATAAATTATATAATACTGTTAAAATGTGCTACATATGTTGGGGGGACAAGGGGGAAAGAAGTAGCTCGTGACTAGTATTACTTTTTGTAAGTAGCTCTCATCCTAAAAATGTTTGAGCACCCCTGACCTGACATAGGCTAACCACTTGCAACACTGATGACAGCTATACACTACTGACTACCCCATCTCCCATTAGGCATATACCTACTTTAACACATTACACCCTATTATTTCTAGACTGAATTTTTTTAATTTTTCTTGTTTTTTCCTCCCATCTTCTCCCCAATTGTACTTGGCCAATTCCCCCTGCTGTCCCGGTCGTTGCTCCACCCCCTCCGCCAATCTGGGGAGAGTTGTAGACTAGCACATGCTTCCTCCAATACATGTGGAGTCACCAGCTGTTTCTTTTCACCTGACAGGGACGAGTTTCACCAGCAGGACGTAGCGCATGGGAGGATCACGCTATTCCCCCCACTTCCCCTCCCCCCCAAACAGGCGCGCCCTGTCCCACCCACAGACATGGCCAATTGTGTTTGTAGGAACATTTGACCAAGCCAGAAGTACCGCTACTGGGATTTGAACCCGGGTCCCCGCAGGGGTAGGCGAGTGCCTTTACCTCTACACTGCAGACGCCCCTCTAGACTCATTCTTACTCTCAACAACAGGGTAACAGCATGGCTGCAGGGTAACAGCATGGCTGCTGGCCTTCACATATTTGTTTTCAGTGTGTTTTGGAGTTGTGTGCATTATGAACTTACAGTAACTGCAGTGCCATTTCCCTCAACGGCTTTGACAAGCGCCTCTGATCTCCTTGGAGATAACGATGATTGCAGCCAATTAATGTTCTGTAACACACCAAGCGTTGGAGAGGCCTGGTGTTCCTTTCATCTGGGAGGGCAGCTACTCTTAAATCTGCAGCATACGCCTGCTGACCTCAATTCCATGTGTGGATGCAAAAACATTTTTTTTTTTTGTCATGCAGTGCTTGGGGGCTGTGGCTACCGCAAGAAAGCAACAACAGCAGAAGCATGTTATTCCATCTCAAAATAGTAGCCGATTTGATGTTGGATTTTGTTGGCAAGAAAATGTCCTGTTTTCATTCGATGTTCACTCAAGCCATATAATTCTTGCGGCTGGAACGGCATGACATTTCACTGACCTGTAGTCGTGCTTTCACCGCAGCAGCCACCGTATCTGCGTGGCTGAAAAACCAGATACTGAGTGTGTCTCAGTGTTGGCAAAGCAAACACAAATACCTCAACTCAAAACAGACAGACTATGGGTTGGACTAATAGGCCATCTGATTGCCATCACACTTCCTCCCTAGTGAGCAGCATGGAGGGGGGGTGGGCATGAGGCCTCCTTATGCAACAAGAAATGGTTTGTCTGTCTGGCACCCGTATATAAACGCAAACTGATGCACAAATACAGGGAGACAGGGGAACCAGTTTGTGAAAAGAAAATATTGAGAGGTGTTAATGATCGTAAAGCATCACACACCACACATCCAAACCTGTACTGCAAACACTGATGGCCTCATCAGGGTTTGCTGTTTTAAAAACAGTTTTATGGGTTGCTTGAAGATATTTTGATATTTTGCCAGACAAAATAACCAACCCGTTCTCACTTCGAGGGCGTGCTGTTTTGTCACACACCTTGTGCCTCGGATGTTGACGCACACGGTACCCGTGTGCGTCATGTTTGGATGCACACGAATGCACCTGGTTGGGGTGATGTACAGGGCAACGAGGGGGGTTGGGCTTAGGCAAAGGTCAGTGACACCTTGGGTTTGGGGTGAGGCATGGGGGAAGAGGGGGTTGGGGTGAGGCACGGGGGGTTTGGGTTATAGGCACTGGTAGTCACTTGGTTGGGGTTAGGGTTTGGATATGGTACGGCTGGTTGGTGAGTGTGGCGGGATATTGGAGGCTCCAGGGGAAGGGGCGCTAGTCCCTTCCAGTGAAGGACAGGGGGCTGCAGCCCCCTCCCCACACTAGAAGCTAGCCGAAGGCTCCAGCCTCCAGCCTTGTTGTGGGTTTGGGAGGTTTGTGCTTGTTTCTCTGAATTCGCCACCTGGTTTCCAGGAAATCAAGGTACCGTCACGTGCGCGTCAACATCCGATGCGTAAGGTGAGTGACAAAGTGGCGGTATTTGACAGCATTGGAATGAGAACGTATTGAAATAACAGAAACACTTAATACAGTAATAATAGGTTAATTCCGTGTTGGATTGCTGTCATACAAGGCATGAACAGCGTGTAGAGGGATATTGGACCATTCTTCAAGAAGTCCAGTTCTTTGAGAGAGGAAGAGATAATGATGAATCCTCTTGGATTTACAATATTGCCTTTGTCACATTAAAAGACTGCTAATAGTATGGGGAATTGATCTAAACCTGTTGTGATTTTGAGATTATAATGTCCTTCAGTTTGTATCTAAATCCTCACAGATCACAGCTTAAATCCAGTTTGTTCCCCTCTCACTTTAGCCCTCATTCAGATGCACATGAACCCTGCAGGCTGTTCTCTCTCTCTCTCTCTCTCTCTCTCTCTCTCTCTCTCTCTCTTGCTCTCTCTCTCTCTCTCTTTCTCTCTCTCTCTCTTTCACTCTCTCTCTCTCTCCCTCTCTCTCTCTCTCTCTCTCTCTCTCTTTCACTCTCTCTCTCTCTCTTTCATTCTCTCTCTCTCTCTCTCTCTCTCTCTCTCTCTCTGAAAACACTGAACTTGTTTGAAGTTTTATTGTTATAGTTTACATGTGAAGTAATGATCAGTACAGTGAAGGATGATTTATTACAGTACACTATGTCAATAAAAGCATGAACATGACGGACATACAATAAATAAGGGCAAACTTGTTCTTACACCTTACTGGTTAAATCCTTGTTTTAGAGGCTAATATTTAGACTTACAACAAAACCTTGTTCTCAGCAAGGGATTATAACAACATCCTTCCTTCTTCACCTCAACGCGCCATATTCCTTAAGATGCTTATGAATGAACAAAGGTCTGCATTTATCCACATTTAAGGTAGCTGCAACTGTTTTAATGCTATAGTACTTAGTACTTTGCACCTGAGGCTTATGGTTGCACAACAAGAGGGAAATCTTTATCCCATGCTGCACTGCTGAATTGCTTTTAGGAAACAATGCAAACCATTGTAATAAAATGCTGAGTTGGTGACAGTGTAGGCTATCATTCATGTGTCAAGGTCATTCCTTAAGGTCCATCCTTAGATATCAATCATCTTAATATCTTAATCTATTTTAATATAGCACATGACACCATTAAGCGTCTTAGCAAAAAAAAAAGATACTTTAAAGTTTATAAATCATATGAAGTAAAGTGTATTAGCCAAATACCTAGCTACAAAGTAAACATTTTGCTCACAAATGCATGAACTTGGCCAATCAACAAGCTATGTTCTGCAACCTGCAGATTTAATAAACTACAAATCATCACATCTGTATGACTGTTGCTCAAGCAAAAGAAATAATCCACCATGCAGTTTAGGCCAAACATGTAGCCAGGGAACCTGAGGAATCTGACAGCTCATGTTTTGCTCTAGAATTGGTCTGGCGATGCCAAGCTACCAAAAATGATAACGTTGCTGGAATCGTCACTGGCTTTCAGTCATCAAAGATCTCGCTGTTAATTTCCACCAGCCAGAATTTATCAGTTGTCTGTTAAAAATGAATGTGCATTATGTTCCACATTATGTAACTGATATCAAACATTGTTCATGATCCACCATCTATCCTATTAAAAACCCATTCATGTCTGGGCCTACCTAGAGTGTGATGTAGAAAACAAGGACGTGGATAATCAATATTCATACAGATTTGTGACTGTTAAAGCTGGTCTTTGTGTTGATGTTTTGAAACAAGGCTGATGCACAGATAACGCTGGGGTTTAACAACCTGCCCAACTGCATTCTGTCACAGATAGATGACTTTTGATGACTTTTGATAATGGATTATCTTGGGACACAAGAACACTGAACTTGTGTGTTTTTGCCATGGGAAAAGAAAAGACATTCTTTAATTTGTGCATACAATACATATATTTATTGGTTGAAGGTAGCTATAGGCCTACCGTAACAGTGGACTTTGAAACTACTTCCTGCACACTAAGGTATGTTGAAAGTCTCATTTGAAGAATGAAAGCATTGTTTTAGAATATTATATTCTATATATATATATAGAGAGAGAGAGAGAGAGAGAGAGAGAGAGAGAGAGAGAGAGAGAGAGAGAGAGAGAGAGAGAGAAGAGAGAGAGAGAGAGAGAGAGAGAAAAGAAAGAAAAATCCCTTTTGGACAAATTAATTAATTAGCAGGTCCACTAAATGGTACTAAATGTAAGGGTACAGCAATATTTCAATCTAAGTCCCTGATGGTGTGAATGTTTTGGTTTGTTGTGTAGACATTTTGAAGCTCATTCCACTAACAAGAGAGAATTTACACCCACATCTAGATGGGGTTAACTCAAAGGGGTCTTCGCCTTTGTGTGCTTGCCTTGCATAAATAAACACATCTTGCATCCCCCTCATTGTGCCTGGAAGCCCCCACCCCCAAAGCAGTTGCTCATTCCACCCCAAGCAAACACACACACGCACAGGCACACGCGCCCGCATGTGCACACACACACAGACACACACACACACACACACACACACACACACGCTCACGCACACTTTCCTGTCTGGCTCTTAGGTCTAAGAAAGAACTTTCTCTTGCCAGAGACCCAGAGGGGAGATGGGTATCTGAAAGCCAGAAATAACGGTTAGGGGAATCAGCATGCATGCATGCACACACACGCACACGCACACACACACACACACACACACACACACACACACACACACACACACACACACACACACACACACAGGACAGCGCTGTGCCAAGTCTCCCCTCACATAATGTCTGTCCTTGGTACGCCCCGCAGCGTAGAGACAAGAAGGCCAGCTGCCCCTCATTGTGCACGTTTCTGCTGCAGTCTGAATGAGTGAAAGCAAGGAGAACGACACACATATTGTCCCCCTTTTCACAAAATATGATAAGATGCAAAATGCCTCAGCTTTATCCATACAGTGACATGTGCAGCCACTAATGATCCTTTCTCCACGCTCAATTTGACCGAAGCAAATCAGAATCCTTTTTCTTTTCATCACCAAAATTTGAACGTTTCTCAGCATAATGTAATTGGTTCTTACTTACTTTAGTTCGTTTTTACTTGGTAAAAGTTCAATTGTTTCTTCTTTCAATATTTTCCTAATTTCTTTATGATGATGATTTATCTAGGTATGTGTTTTCCACCAGTGGAGTGAGAGAATTTAATTTAAAATCCTATAATAAGAATGCAAAGTGTCTGTGTGTGAGTGAGTGTGTGAGCAGGAGTTGTGTTTGGCCACAGTTATGCCATTTTACATGTGATCGCACTGAATCTTTCAGGAAGTAAAGAGCACCCCTGACCTGACCCCTGACCTAACGGAGCAGGACTTTTGAATTCGGTAATTAGGGATGACTAAATGGGCAAAAATGGCTAATTAGTGGCCAAAATGAGCGAACACAGGTTCAGCACCTTGGAGAGCTCCGTTCGTTAGCTCACCTGAGTAGAGGAGCACAGCTGGGGGTCAGTTGGAGTCAACCAGGGAAGTGAGTGAGCGAGGGAAGAGAACTATGAAAGTGTGAGTGAGGCCTGACTAGGCCAGTCACACACACACACAGTATTCTGCTAGTATCATGAAATAAGCTTGATAGGTCTGGAAACAAGATCAATTTAGCGTACTTGAGAACTTGTCATGTTTTGCAGTGTGCGCATCACTTGTGCTGTGCAGTGTGCACTGGCCAAATTGGAATTCGCAAACAAAGACCTGAAATGTAAAAGGCAGGTTTGAGCATTCTGCACATATTTTGAACCGGCCCATTATCCTCTCTCTCCTTAATTAAACAGTTTTAAAAGAGCTGTTGTAAACCGAATAGGAACTGTCTCTCACAAGCATAACAGGAATAGTTGTTTGTTTGTTTGTTTGTTTGTTTATTCTTATTTTGTGTTGTATATTGAAATAAGAATTGCATGGATTCCCCCGTTTACAGCTCCAACACAGTGGATATTTTTATTTGTCCAAGCAGCAAAAAAAAAAAGTTTAAAAAAATTGGCTTTGCTACAAAATCCATGCCCATTCACTGTTTGCTGTGTTGTACGGCACAGGGGAGTTTCACCAGGCTCAGGACTAACGTGGTGATTTTTTTCACAGTGTTTGCACAATACCTGTGATATACTAATATATGTAGTCATCTTATTTCTAATTACAG
Source organism: Poromitra crassiceps (assembly GCF_964638095.1). Lineage (NCBI taxonomy): Eukaryota > Metazoa > Chordata > Actinopteri > Beryciformes > Melamphaidae > Poromitra > Poromitra crassiceps. The sequence goes on along the minus strand of NC_139624.1, from coordinate 97,789,301 downwards.
CAGGAAATAAGGGGGAATGGGAATTTGTGATCAAAATGCCATAGTTTCTCTATATACACAGTTCAGTATGTTATTTGTGCAAAGTAATCCTACTTAAGACATGCCACACCCTGCTGGTTTACTTCAAGATCAATTCTCCGCCTTCTTACCATGTGGACAAAGCCAACTGCTGTGAAGCAAATATCCTGTTTGGAGAGGACAGTGGGTTTCTGGCATTAGCATTGACTGACATATACAGTAGGGCTAGAAATAGAACAAGATATAGGACTATCTGCTACTGCAGGGATATGCAACTTCCTTTGCCTGGGGGCCACTTTTAAACGGAAATTTCTGTAGCAGATGATAGGCTTTGTGGGGTGCCAGCCAGAGTTGAGTCTGTCATGAACCTAACCTATCTGAACCACCAAGCAGAATGCAAACAAATAATCAAAGCAATAATCAGAGTGGCAATGCAAACACAGAGAAGTTCAATATAAACTAGCCTATTTGAGGTACAATGAAAACCACTCCCAATAGAAAAATGCCCTTTACAGGCAAGTCCAAATAATCAACCAAACTAGATGTTAGAGAGTTCAGAGTTAAAAACAAACAAACAAACAAACAAACAATAACAATAACAATAACATTAAACAACCAAAGTTAGAAGTTCTGTTTGTTCATTTCAATTCAGTTCTCAAATCAAACCCTCTTCCCAAACAAATCAACATAGGATCTCTCCAAAAAGAAAATTAACCAAACATCTCCGACTAACTGACCGGTCAGTTGGTCGACTTTGTGCACACAGAATAGTTAGTTAGGTTATGTTAAGTTAATACATATAAGTGCCTTGGGCGGCGAGCATGCGGTGATATTTTACAATTTACCTGGAGCTGAGTCAAACTTTATTTAATGTTACTTTTCATTGTGAATTAGAAAATGTGTCGGCGGGCCACTCGGCACCCTATCACAGGCCGCATCTGCTCCCCGCGCTGCAAGTTGAGCATCACTGTGATACTGCATCGACTACTTACATCAATACAATAGATCCCTTACATAACACACAGGGGAGGTTGATGTTAACAATACCTGGACATGGACATCATCTAGACTGAATCTAACCTTCAGTTTGACCAGAGATTACACAACAGGAACTGAGTCTGACTCCATCGCATAGGAAATCTGTCTGTCTCTGATGCATACGTGTGTTTGTGCATTTATGTATGTGTGTGTGTGTGTGTGTGTGTGTGTGTGTGTGTGTGTGTGTGTGTGTGTGTGTGTGTGTGTGTGCGCGCACACACACACACACACACAGGGGTCAGCATCTTACGGTAGCTGAGAGTGTGACCTGAATGGAATATCAATAGTTTTCCACAGACTAAGAACTGGTGACACAGATCACAGCTTAAATCCAGTTTGTTCCCCTCTCACTTTAGCCCTCATTCAGATGCACATGAACCCTGCAGGCTGTTCTCTCTCTCTCTCTCTCTCTCTCTCTCTCTCTCTCTCTCTCTCTCTCTCTCTCTCTCTTGCTCTCTCTCTCTCTCTCTCTCTCTCTCTTTCTCTCTCTCTCTCTCTCTCTTTCTCTCTCTCTCTCTCTCTCTCTCTATCTCTTTCACTCTCTCTCTCTCTCTCTCTCTCTCTCTCTCTTTCACTCTCTCTCTCTCTCTCTCTCTTTCATTCTCTCTCTCTCTCTCTCTTTCACTCTCTCTCTCTCTCTCTCCCTCTCTCTCTCTCTCTCTCTCTCTCTCTCTCTTTCACAATCTCTCTTTCTCTCTCTCTCTCTCTCTCTTTCTCTCTCTCTTTCACTCTCTCTCACTCTCTCCCCCCCTCTCAGCCTGGTGCGGCTCAGTTTCCTTTTCAAGAGACCAGTCTTCTCTCGGTCCGGCTCTGCAGCTCACTTTGTGTGAATGCGTGTGTGTGAATAGCAAAGAGGTCCTTGCACTTCTTTTGCAGCGAACCACATCTCCTTGTGACAATATATAATGACACAACTTGAAGTGGAAACATGTTCTGCATGGTAATACTGAAGGACAATTGGAGACTAGAACTAGTCATGAATAGACTCAAATACATGATATTGTCTATGAGTTAGTAGCTAGCTGTTCATCATCTCTATGTAGGATCTAGGCGTATGGTCTTTATATTACAGTACTCCAAAAATCATGCAACACCGCAGATGACTGAACAACTTTAAATTCAGCCAGAGAGAGAAAGACCTTTGATGTTCTTCTAATAAAACATCACTGTCACTTAAAATACAAAATTAAAATTAAAAAAATTTAAATTACACGTTGCTGCATCGAAAACACCTCCACACAGACCTAACACCCCCCCCCCCCCACACACACACACACACACACACACACACACACACACACACACACACGCACAGAGAGAGAGAGGAGAGACAGCAGAGGGAAAGAGGACCACAATACATTGCACATGACATCACTTCCAACCCCGCACAGTAATACAAACATGATCCCACAACCCAGCACATAGCCATGCAGAGAGAGAAGAGCAACCTTAAGAGAGAGAGAATGCTCAATTATGTGTTTGTGTGTGTTATTGTATCTCTCTTTACACACAGCACCAGCAGTTGTTCAGCATACATTGGCTTTATCTGGTATGCAGAGCAGGGTTTAACACACTGCCTGCACCTTCTCTAATAGCATCTGAGGTTATTGGCTCCAATGCTGTGGAGATGCATGGCAAGCCTCCAAGACTGTGAATGCAAAGGCTGCAGAATACAGATGATTAGCGATGCAGTCAGCCAAACAGTGTCAATAATAATTACATGTATGAAAATATCACTGATATCACTGTTTTTAATCAAAGACCAGAAATTCTGCACAGCAACTAAAGGACCTCCTGCAAATTGGGGGTTGGTTTGGGCTCTATTCATTGAGCACTTTTTAATCCTTTTGATTGCTGTTGAAATCTAGTTTAAACACAAATCAGGATTATTATGTGAGGCCTTACATAATCTAATCTGTGAAAGGAGACCATAGCTGAATTCAATGCTGCATCCTATCATTTTGACTTGTAACCCACAGTGAGAGTTTCTGGGAGATTTGAATTGCCTACAACGCTTTTCAAACCGCAAGGAACATGTGCATGTCTCCATGATTTATACCCTTAACCAGACATCCAGCAAGCAAACACTATCCAGAGGTACAGTTGAAGCTATTGTTAAAGTCCACCTTCATGCACGACTACACGTATAAATCAAAACTCCAATATCTCTCAACCAAATAATTACCAGACCATTCCTTGTGGCTTTGAATTTGCAAAAAGACAGCTAAACATGATCTCAAATACATATCTCTGAAATGGTGTCCAAGTGGATATATGCTGTCATTTAAGTGCAACTGGTTCAATCTAGGAGCCGAAACTTTCAAGCAACAGAGATTTGTACTTGCAATGGAAACCTGCTCAGATTACGTAAAACAGTGTGCCCAATCCAGTTCCTCCTGTATGCTCTGGGCTCAGTCTGTATGATCTGGGCTCAGTCTGTATGATCTGGGCTCAGTCTGTATCATCTGGGCTCAGTCTGTGTATTTTTGGATCCTGGTCTGTAGAGAAGCTGTTGGGCACAGGAAGGGGACAGAAAAGGGTTGGCAGCATGGCTTCAGGGAACTGCACCACTTATTCACCCTTCAAATGTTTTTATTTTCAGGCCAGTCATCCCTGATGCCTGGAGCCCAAACGTGTTCTGTGTTTCTGTGTCGGTGTGTATGTGTGACTGCAATGCAGGATGTACAGTAGATTATATCACTACAATGTAGATTAAGTATAAGCAAGCAAGCAAACAAACAAACAGGGACATACACTTCAAAAACAACAACAACAACAACAACAACAACAACAACAACAACAACAACAACAACAACAACAACAACAACAACAACAACAACAACAACACTGCTTTAAAATTGAGAACAAGAAATTCAAATTTCAAAGTGTTTTGCAGTCTGTTAAATTTCCGGCACTACTTTCGAATACAGCCCACAACTTACAGGGTAAGTACATGGTAACAAAATCTGAATTTACATCGTAAGTACAGAGTATAAAATCTGTACTTACAGTACAGGGTAACAAAACAGTATAAAATCTGTATTTACAGGGTAAATACAGAGTATAAAATCTGTACTTATAGGGTAAGTACAGGGTTTAAAATCTGTACTTACATTACCAAATTTCCTTGCCAAGTTCAGAATGTATGCATGGAGTATACCATATTAAAAGTGCTAATCTGCTAGAGTAAATATAGTGCAAAAACTCTCTTTGAAAACCTACGTAATAAGTGTCACACCAATAATTCCACTACTTATTCCTTTTCAGGGTCACACGGGGGTCTGGAGTCTATCCCAGCATGCATTGGGGCAGAATGCAGGGAAACAGCATGGATGAGTGCAGCAGGGATCAGATTATCCTTGCTGCTCATTTTACCATGGCAGACGGCGGGTACCCACATGTGGGTACCCACATGGCAGACAGCAGTTGCTCACCTGCTGAGCGATTGAGTATGATGCATTAGCTGTTCTGTTTACCACCCAGCACTGTTAAATACGTAGCGAGGCTGCACCTGATCTATGTGCTGGCAGATTAAGCTTTGCAAGACATTGGATCCTGCAGAGTGTATAGTAGAGAGACTCTTAGCAATGGGACATTCTGGATGCAATGACAGTATTACAAGGACGTTGCTGCAGTTTGAATTATTGCTTGATCCTTCGCCTGTTAGCACAATTATCATAGTGATACAGAATAATCCGGTAGCTGGCCCATGTGGAGGTGACTGTACGGCTATGGAATAAATGTGTCATGATGCAAGAGGATGTAAAGATAGCACGGGCTCATATACTCATGAAAGGTCACATGCAACCAAGATATCTCTCTCCATGCTGAGTATCATAAAGCAACCCCAGCCCCCCCCCCTTACCCCCCCACCCCCCCACTAGGCCATTGAAGGTACAATAAGGAAGAATTTTATCATACTGTAAGAATGATAATATTGTGGGGGGTTCAAAGGATTCTTGATCAAGACAAATGACTCAATGAGATTTGCTGAGATTTTGGCCTATAGCCTACCTCTGTTTAGGAACCAAACCGTTGGCATTTCAGGTCCCTCCCAAACACCCCCCCCCCCCCCCCCCCCACACACACACACACACACACACACACACACACTCCCCCACCCCAAACCCACACAGACACACACACATATGACCCCTTGCATTTGTAGCTGCCAAACGATGGCATGCGGTTCTTTACACGCGAGCGACAAGTGACTGGCATCGCGACACATTTAGTTCTTAAGCCAAAAAAGCTAATGTCAAAACAGCATTGTGATAGCCTATAATTTATTATCTCTGCATTGAACCTTTCTTAGATCTGTATTCTAATTAGCTAGCTTGCTCATTTCTATTGTGAAAATGTGACTATTATTTTGACAGTATGACAATTAATCATTTGGTTGATAAAAGGCTGATATTACTTAACACCCTTTTTACTGATTGTTATGCTCGCTCGTTAGAAACAGAAACTTCCTTGAGCCATCTGATTTAATGTAGCCTAATCAAGCAATGGCAACTCATTACATCAGAAGATCTAAAGGTCTAGTCAGTCAGCAAAGCATAATAAATAAAAAATTCTTAAAATCCCACCATGTTACTTCAGATCCTTGGTGTTTAACAACACTCACACACTCTCACATTGAAATATGATGGTACGTCTCACACGGATCCACTGTCATACAGCACAAACTGGAACAGGCCACTCGTCCCCAAAGGGCCACAGTTGTGCAGCACTGACCTACAATATTACCTCGTTGAGATGTTCTATATATATATATATATATAGCTCTGAATGGCTGTTTCAGGGCCTTAATGGCTTAATGTCTCCTCAACTTCAAAAGCAGCACAGTCTAAACTCACCACAGTGCCATCATGAGACCGTTCTGAATGATGATGGACAGAGCAGAACACATGTTAATGAATTGGCCTCGGTGCAGAAACACACCTGCTGTGCTTTAGTTTCCCAAAGTGGCACAGAGCCTTGCTGCCACCCAGATGAAAGGGTCAAAGATCAAAGGGTGTTTCTTGACAGGTTGGAGGTGGGGCATCTGCAGAAGATGGATTATGGAGGTGGGGCATCTGCAGAAGATGGATCACATCACCTCATGTTTGTGCTGCAGATATCTGGGGCATTTCTGGCGGCGCACATCAGAGAGCCGAGGCAACGTGTGGTGGGACGATGCATTGGGTTTGTGGTGAGATTCACTTGCACTCAGAGAGAAGTTGAGCAAAATGAGGAGAAAGAACACAGAATCATTAGTCATTTTCTCTGGAAGGAGCGGTCCAGTTCCACTCCTATATTATATTCATCAGCCTGACTCATTACTCCAGTGTAAATTGCTTGAGATAGCGTTTCAGCAAGTGAGTTTCCAGTAAGGGCAAGGATAATTTTCTGGACCCCTTGAGCATACTGGTGGGGTTGAGTTGTATTTGGGTGGGGGGAGAGGCGGTGGGGGGTGCAACAAAATTAGATTCCGGTCAATTCCCAACTATGTTGCACCACACCACACCACACCACACCACACCACACCACACACAATGCCAAAATAGATAACTTATTATAACCAATAGAAAAGTGAGTGATTCCCAATTTAGTCCATATAAGACCGTGGACCGCCATTTGGTGAGGTTTTGGCTCTTGGACCCAAATCTAAGAATATTTGTATACAATTTTGTCCAGAATCTCACAGCTATGTGTATTGTAGGTAGAGAAATTAGCTGGGGATCCCTTGGAACCCCTTCAAGGACCCCTGGTGGTCCTCGGACCACATGTTGAGAACCACTGCAATAGATCATACACCACAACAAATTACAAAGTAGACAACAGCCGACGAACACATCCAAAACCAGGCGACACAAAGTAATGACAGTGGGAAAATAGATGACTTTCCAGTTGACCAGAGGGCAGCACATGAAAAGGTTCTAAGCACACTGTACAGGAGCCGACCTCCACATACATTCACACTGAACGTATTAACACAGAAGTAATCGTCTCCCCTGTGTAGATGTCAACCATCTTTTCTGGTGACAGTCCTCTGGTCAAATGCTCAATATGAAGGATAGCCAGTGATATAGGGATATTCATTTTATGAAAATTCAACCGCTTAGCTAGTAGGCTACTTTGATTTCACCAAATCTAACAAAGAGTGATGTGCCACATAATGCAACACACACACACACACACACACACACACACACACACACACACACACACACATGCACAGGCGCACAACACTACAAGTCAATGTGGGAAGCAAAACTGGAGTTGCAGTCTTTCAACACTGGGGCAGCAGGGAAAACGTGTTGTAATCCGCCCCCCCCCCCCCCCCCCCCCCCCCCCCCAAGGCCACCCTGCAATCTCTGCCTATGCCCTTGACCTAAAACTGCATTTCTGCATGGGCAGTGCAGCCTTTCACTGAATACACTTTCAATGGCTGGAATCTTGTTGAACTATATGAATCAAGTATAGTATTCCAGAGAGATTAATTACATGGCCTGTAATCTAATTTTTGTACTACATAACTGCCTGACCACAGCTTCTATATTTATACCCCCCAAAAAAGTACATTTGAGACCATGAGGGGGGAGGTGTTATATAACGCTAACCGTTACGCTTTGTATGGTTGAGATAAAGGCCTGTCTGGGACCAAAGGGAGGAACTTTTTCCGGCCCCTCAAAAAGATTAACTCTGCGCTGCAACAGCAAACAGGAGAACCTTTAGATGCCCTGACAGTTTTTGCTCTCTCTTTTTTCGTGAAGGTTGTCCGGGTATCTGTAGAGAAACACGGAAACGAGAGCGTGTTGACTCCAATGTCCCTGCTGTCACCCAGTGTTGCATTTAAATGACCCGAGAAAGAAAACGGCTGAGGAAAAAGGCCTCAACCCTATCACCAAGGGAACCAATGTGGCATGCTTAGAAGCTACAATGTGTGTCAGTCAACGCTGCAATGATGAGAGGAAGGGTTAGGCTCCTCTGGTGCATAATGACTACTATACAGCAAAGGGACTCGCAATTATCAAGGTATAGATTGGTATCTAAGGGAAATGGCGCTGCAGTTAAAAAAGCCATTAGAGATTGGATCAGTAAAGGGGGATTGAATATGGGCGTTTATGTGTTACATAACCGCTCAAAGAGGTGAGGAGGGAGGCTTCAGAGGGCGACAAACCAAATTCATGGAGGAGAGAAGGGGGGGGGGGGGGGGTGGCGGGGTTACAGATAAACACACAGACAACAAGAAATAGATAGACTCAACAATATGGGCGATAGTGACAGAGAAGATTGTTGCTTGGAGATGTTTTCTGAGATACTTTGTCGTTTTGTAAATGAAGGTTCAGTGCAGAAAGCAGACTGCTGGCTGCCTGCGTCTCTCAGGCGAGGCAGTGGGGGAGGTTGTGCGTCTGTCAGGCGAGGCAGTGGGGGAGGTGTCTGTGGGGGAGGTTGTGACCTTGGGAAGATATTGTTATAATGTAAACATAGGGCTGCTTGCTCTGCCAGCTTACTGTTGACCTGTGCTAAAGGGCAAAATAATTATTTTTCTTTCTATGTTGTTTCTATGTGTCTCAAAAAGTCTCACTGATTTGTTTGTTGATTTTTATCTTTTTATTTCTATTGTATTTTTTTCCAACATTTTTAACATGCATACTGAATGTTATCGAATAAATAATTAAACTGATAACTTTTTACTTATTGCATGGGAAGAGTGCCTTGGATACATTTTATCTGTCGAAATGTTGATGTACAATTGTGATAATGTACTTCTGCAGAATTATACATGAAGAACAATAGCATATTCTATGTGTCAATTCTAATTGGCTGGTAACTTTAAAATCTAGCAGCCATATTGGCAGGTGGTCAAAAAAGCCCTGAGAGCAGGTGGTGACATAGGAGTGAGTGAGAAAAGGATGAAATATTGGTGGTTAAGACTGAATAATGACATCACAACTGTTAATTTAAAATAAGTTATTCCTCTAAATGTGGCTTCAAATGCACCAAATTTTTCACGCTGGCGCAGTTCGGCCCTCAGCAAAACCTGGTAGCAAGGACATTTTTTGTGGCCCTCTCTATCATCAAAGTTACCCATCCATGGGTTACGGCATGACAATATTTGTTCGGCCCCCAGCAACAATCTGGGTTTCTCATGTGGCCCCCCATGAAAAATAATTGCCCACCCCTGCTCTATAGGACCACAGACCCATGTGATGAGATTTTGTCTCCCGGGCCCAAAGGACTCCTGCAGATACCTATGAGCCCCCCCCCCCCCCCCCCCCATTATATGTAAATGTATTTAACTTAAAGGGACAGCTCACCCTAAAATCCAAAATATATATTTTTCCTCTCACCTGTAGTGCTATTTATCCATCTATATCATTTTGGGATAGTCGCCTGAGTTTTGCCGATATCGGCTGTAGAGATGTCTGCCTTCTCTTGAATACAATGGAACTGGATGGCACTCAGCTCGAAGCACCAAAAAATACATTTGAAAAACTCAACAGCATTCATTGTCTCTTTCCAGAAATCATGACCCGGTTACTCAAGATAATGCAACAGACTGTGTTGTGAGCAGTTTCATGTAGGAAATATTTTCTTTTGCAGTCTCTAGGAACTACCTAGCAGCTAGCGGGTGTAGTTCAGTCAAAAGAAAATAGTTTCTCCATGAAACTACTCATAACAAGGTCTGTGGATTATCTTGAGTAACGGGGTCATGATTTCTGGAAAGAGACATTGCTGTTGAGTTTATCAAATGTATTTCTTTGGCACTTTGAGCACCACAAGCCGAGTGCCATCCAGTTCCATTGTATTGGAGAGAAGGCAGAAACTATGCGGCCGATATCTCCAAAACTCAGGAAAATAACACAAAACGATATAGGATATAGCACTGCAGGTGAGAGGGAAAATATGTATTTTGGATTTTAGGGTGAGCTGTTGCTTTTAAATTGAATACAATTGGCTAGTTAGATCAGGGGAGCTCAACCTTTTGTAATTCAAGGTCCACTTCTGATTGTTAAAACATTTCTGAGGACCTTCTCAAATACATGATAGGTATCATTCTGATATCTTGATGTGAGCAGTCATCCACAGCCCACTATGACACTCTGATGCCTGGATGTGGCTGCGAGAGAGAAAACGACAGATAGACAGAAGACAGAGAGGTGTTTGTGTGTGGATGCAGGACACAATTAGATCAGCCCTGATTGGAAAACAGCAGCATTTCAAGGCTAAATCAAGTTTGTATGCACCTCTCCTGATTGCATTGTTTCCTCCCCCCACTCCACTTGAACTTCCCTTTCCGTGTTTATTTAAGCAACAAGGACAGTAAGTGGTGGCAAGTGGCCACAGATAGATTTGTATATAGTACAATGTGACTTGCTATGGATGCCTCACAGTAAATCATCTTAATTATGTGAAATATGAAAATCAGTCAAGTTATATGAAGATAGGATATCCTCTCACATTACAAGGATATACTGTATTTTATGTTTGTGACCAAATAACATCTCTGCTTATATGATTTGCATTTCCTCCCCCACCTTTATATTTGCTATTGTTGATAGGTTACTGTTTGTCATCATCAGTGGCTAAGAACATTAGCCATAACAGTTTACTTAAGAGTGCTGGAGCCACACCAGCACTTCCCAGAGGCCAGAGACAATGGAGAGGCAGGAGGATGCACTGTTCTGGACCTGCTGAATAAACTGTGAGAACAATCCTTTAGCTATAATGGGACTATTCATATTTGTTTATCCAATCTCTGGCAGCTGCAAAGCCAAAAGGATGACATTTGTTTTATTGGTATACAGAATGGAAAAACACTAATAAACAAACGAGACCTGACAGTTGTTTCCTGAATCGATGTAACCCTGAACTGTCCTGGTTGATTAATGATAGTAACATGGCTCTTTTTGATTTGTGCTCTATATTTAGGACATAAGCCAGCTAAAGACTCTCGTAATACAAAGATATATTGCTGAGACAAAATATTTGGATTAGCTATAAGCTTGAAATTCCTTAGGGAGAACTTGTGTTATTCCAACAGACTTGGCATATAAATATATGCATCCTGGAGTAAAACACATCCAAAATCAGTGTATCATCTCCCAGTCATCACAGTTTTGAAGACATCATCTACACTACAGCACTTGTTCTCAACGTGGTGTCCAGGGACCACCAGGGGTCCTTCAGGAGGTTACAGGGTGTCCCCAGCAAACCGATGAATTGTTCAAGTTAAACATTATTTCAGTTAGTTAACACAATCAGAGAATGTAGAATAACTGTTTTGATCATAGTTTCACTGTTATTTCACCTACAATATACCGTAGTCATGGAAGTCATGGGTCAGAGCAAGGGGCCCAAGACCTCAGGGCTCCCCCTAAGCCAGAGCCTGATACATGATGATGATGTCACTAACTTTACATTTACTGCCCTGTAGACAAAGGGCTTTGTCATTTACTATCATTTGCCCCATAATGTTGCCTACCACCCTGTATAAGATTGCCTTTACTTGTTGCATTGTGGTAATGGGGGGGCGGGGGTGTCTATAAAATGCCTATGAGGTGTGAAGTGCTTCATATCCTCTCCGCGTCTCTGTATTGCTCACTGGTTTCCTCTGCCTGTCAGTCTCTCTCCCTCCCTCTCTCTCTCTCTCTCTCTCTCTCTCTCACACACACACGCACGCACGCACACACACACACACACACACACACACACACACACACACACACACACACACACACACACACACACAGTCCTTTGGTGACTGATCTAGCAAGGCAAGGGGAAGGAAATGTTTGCTTAGTTACACACAATCAGCTGATGGCCGGCACCATGTTTCCTGGTCTCCTTCTGCCCACTGAATTTAAGAGAGGGAAGTGTGGTCCTACTGTAGTATCATAGGGTAATAATGCATCTATGTGAATGAACCATTCATGTTTTTGGGTGAACTCTGGATGCATGCATGAGTAACCTAGCCTGATATTCAGACTGAATTGTCAACTTAAGAACAGCCAGATCCACAACTGTGGAGTGGGCATGGCTTAGTAACCTGTTCCTGGGTAGAGAAAGACTTCAGCCTTAGCTTTACCCAAATACCAGTTTTGGTCTAGGGAAAATAAGGTTTGACCTTAAACTAATTGCAACAGAATTTATTTTCACATTTTTATGTTTATATTGATGCCCGAAACACTATATTAAAAATCCCAGAAAATCCCATTAGTGGAAATATGTTAAAATTACATTTTTTCAAAATGGCTGCCATTATTAAAATGTTGGCCATATCTTGACTCCAACTAGACCTAGAATTACAAATTTGGTGTCTATTTCCACATTTTTGGGGGCAAGGAATCCACAGAAATGGTTGTTGAGTCTCTAAGTAGAACAGATTTTTATTTTCTCATGTAAGTATGTAGTCGTAATACTACATGTCATTTCTCACAATGTTAGCTACAACTTCGTATTTGTTAATCATACACATTTTGGGTGATACCCATTACCCTTGAGCATATTGAAGTGCTTGCCATTGAAAAAAAAAGTTTGTTGTTTCATATTTCCAATTAAAAATGTGTTACGGTAATGAATTTATTCCCTCATAGTGTCTCTAAAAGTGTCTGGAAATACATCAAAAATGAGCACATCTATCTATCTAAGGGAGCTAGGGCTCTGTTTGTTTGTCTGTTTGTCTGTCCGTCCCACTGATGACATCATCTCGAGCAATTGTGATGCCATCAGTGATGTCACTCGAGCAATTGTGATGTCATCAGTGATGTCATAAATCCTTCCTGGCTCACCCTATATAAGTGGAAGCAGTGTGTCTTTTTACACGCAAGCATCCAGTCCCATAAAACACCACCAGCAAGCATCCAGTCTGTTTATAAGACGAAAAAGCAGCTCCTGCTGGTATATCAGTTGTGTGACCCCACAGACCTGCAGCGTAGGACCGAAGAGATACAAACTCCCCAGGTGGCTATTAATCGCTCAGCCTCCCTCTCCATCTAACATCAACTCCACCAGTACCTCATCCACGCTACAACAGTGAGGCAACAGGCAAGTAACTACTACTTTTGTTTGTGAATATACTGATTCCTACTTGTATTGTTGTGAGATGCCTCGCAAACAAAAAACGGAATCAGATGATGAAAAAGCTACATGCTGCAAAGAAACCTGAACCTGCTTTGAATCCCTTAGTTTTAGCTATGCAATGTTCTAAGCAGACTGGATGGCATGCAGCAGAAGCAGATGATAGAACGCTCATCCATAAGAGACTTGAGACTTGACTTGGACTTGTGACCAAAGACGTGAGACTTGACTTGGAGTATAGCTAAAATACTTCAGCCTTGACTTGGGGACTCTAGCTCAAAGCCTTGAGACTTGCCCGGCCACGACCCATTGCTGCGCAGCAGCTATAATTGTTTATTTATGTTTGTTTATTGTTTATTTGCACAAAGAAAATGAATAACAACAGATAGTACCTTAGAAAGTATCTTAATTAGCTATTATTAAGCTATACCTATTAGTAAGCTATTAGCTAACTAGTAAGTGCTTATTAAGCTAGCCTACTTTGAATGGTAACACACAAAGACTGTCATTGGTAACAGACGATAAATGGCGGTCAACTTATCCATAACCTTCGGATATGGAGAATACTTAGCCTACCTGTCCACTCGTCTGCATGTTTGAGCTACAACTTGCGCTGTGCCTTGCCAAAATCAAATTGCCTCCAATGCGAAGCAGCTGCTTGTGCAAGCTGCAGGGCTAGCTCAGCGAGCTGCAAGGCAGGCGAACTCGCGTAGGGTGCAAGATGCCTAGTGGATTATAATTTCAATTTGAATGGTGAAATTAGATCCTACTTGATATCTTTGAGTTTTGCTATGAGTTGTACCATGTTCATGAGAATCCTCCCATAGGACATGGATGAAAGGCCAGGGCGTCGCTGATTTCGGATATTGATGTGTCCAACTGCTGCTATGTCACAGCTATCAGAGGTACTGGTTTGGCTCTCTGGTGTAACTCCAGCTATAATGCCCATAACATGGAATGTGTTGTGGCCATCAATGGTTCTGATGTTATGGTCCAATAAGTGGGCGGGCGGTGTGTGTGCCACAATTGTGATGTCACGGTTGTCATGTATCAGTGATGTCATCAGTGATGTCACTTGAGCAATTGTGATGTCATCAGTGATGTCACTTGAGCAATTGTGATGTCATCAGTGATGTCACTTGAGCAATTGTGATGTCATCAGTGATGTCACTCGAGCAATTGTGATGTCATCAGTGATGTCACTTGAGCAATTGTGATGTCATCAGTGATGTCACTTGAGCAATTGTGATGTCATCAGTGATGTCACTCGAGCAATTGTGATGTCATCAGTGATGTAATAAATCCTTCTGTGGTGTTTTATGGCAGTTGGCATCCTTTATGTTGCATTACCGCCTGGCTGAGGCTTTATAAGTGGTTGGAGTATAAGTAGGGAGAAGAGCACAAGTGGTAGGCTACATCATCTCCAGAGTAAGTGTTTATTGTTTATTTATGTTTGTTTATTGTTTATTTGCACAAAGAAAATGAATAACAGATAGTACAAGTATCTTAATAAGCTATTATTAAGCTATACCTATTATAGCTAACTAGTAAGTGCTTATTAAGCTAGCCTACTTTGAATGGTAACAGACAATGACTGTCATTGGTAACAGACAATAAATGGCGGTCAACTTACCCATAACCTTCGGATATGGAGACTTAGCCTACCTGTCCACTCGTCTGCATGTTTGAGCTACAACTTGCGCTGTGCCTTGCCGAAATCAAATTGCCTCCAATGCGAGACTCGTGAATGACATGACTATGAAGTTATGGTTTGCGATGGCTGTCTGAGGGAACAAGATGTGCATGAAAACTCACCCTTTTCCACTAACTATTAGAACATATTAGCCACACTTACATTTTTTATGTTTTGTTTTGTTATGTTACAGTATGTTTGATAGAGCTTTTCCCTAGCCCCACCCCTTTCCTGACCACACCCCCTCCCACCTCCCACATACCTCCCACATACCTCCCCGATACACCTGTCCATGCCCCCTACCCACCTCTCGAATCCAGACTCTCTACGACCTTCCTATCCCTAGCAATGGACTCTTTTCCCTAGCCCCGCCCCCTCCATTGAGCCGACCCGGATCAGATCCGCTCCAAAATGTAATGGGTTCTTCCTTGGCCCATGCTACACCCTTCCACCAAGTTTCATGAAAATCGGCCCAGTAGTTTTGCCGTAATCCTCCTGCTAACAGACAAACGGTCAGACAAACGGCACCGAAAACATCACCTCCTTTGTGGAGACAATGCCAATTTTGAGAATGTTCCACTACTGGGATTTTCTGGGATTTTCAGTATGTTAAATTGGAAGGTTTCAAGAGCTGAATACAACACAAATAATTTCTGTTGCAATTTGTTTAAGGTTGGGTCATTTTTTCTCACAGATTCCCTAGACTCTGTCTGCAGTGTGTATCAAGCAGGCTGATCCAGCTGATTGATATGGTGACAAATGGGCATAGGTCGCCACCTGGTGGAGAGAGATTGAACGTCTGTGGAATGATGATGAGAGACTTTTCTGACTGTAGTATTTTTACTAGATGCTTCAATTTATAGGCTTTAATTAATTAATTAATTAATTAATTTTAAATACTTACAGAATTTTTCTGTTTAATTTTTGAATTATATCGCTTGCATCCCATGTGTTTTAAAAGTAGGCCTATGCATATTATTTCCATAGGCCTATCATTAATAGCATTATTAATACTCACTATATTAACTATTTTCCTGTTTCCAGGTATGGGATATTGAATTATTTTGCTTTTGTTTTTCATTCTACAGTACTTTCAGTAGGCTACATTCTACCAACACAGTCTACTCCAAGGTTACAGAGAGCAAGGTGTAGTCCATTTTTATTTGGTTTTTATTCGTTGCATATTTATTACCTATATATTTTACTTTCCTTCACAAATTCGTTCTTATTAAGGAAAGGTCATACAAATACTAAGTTCGCTTGGTGCACCGGGTGCACCCCGCATTCACAATCGAACGCACACCACATGGGGCTGACCCAAAGCAATGAAGGTGCACCTGATTGGCTGAAATATTAGCCTATCAACTATCAGCATTTCTCCACACACTTCCTCAATCCACCGATTTCAACAAGTGACGCTCCCTGTTTGTTATGTTTATGGACGTAGGAGGTGTTTTCTTTGAGTTTCAGTAACGTTAAAGTTGTTGTTTTTTAGGTGTCACAACAACACTGCTGTAGGCCTACTTAATCAAAATGCAGGCAATGAGGTGAGGAATTCTTATACATTTATGAAAATAATATAGAGTTACACATTGCTTCTCTCATCCTAAATACAACTAGATTTAGGCAGTTATGAAACCAATCTCGTGTTGTTTGATTGGACTGCTGAATCACTGCCGATCTTTCGGAAAAGACTAAAGACTCACCTTTTCAGGCTCCATCTGGGCCCTTCTTGATCTAACTTCTTTGTCTCTCTTTCTATTAAAAAAAAGAAGAAATCCTAAACTAAACTCGTACCACTGTTCCTTCAGGATTTGTAGTTGTCATAGACTGTGCTCCATAGTTGATTGCTCTATTGCTGACAAAAAGTGTGTTATTGTAAGTCGCTTTGGATAAAAGCGTCTGCCAAATGACAAAATGTATTGTAATGTAATGTTTGATACTAAAGACCAGCTAGACATTCAACAAGTTGATGGCTGATTCATGTTCAAGTTCAAACGTAGGCTATTATTTGCCTTAGGTAATAATGACAAAGCAAATTGGTGTGTGTGTGTGTGTGTGTGTGTGTATGTGTGTGTGTGTGTGTGTGTGTGTGTGTGTGTGTGTGTGTGTGTGTGTGTGTGTGTGTGTGTGTGTGTGTGTGTGTGTGTGTGTGTGTGCGTGCGTGCGTGCGTGCGTGTGTGTGTGTGCGTTTTTCTGTCCTTCCGTTTGCCTGTCACACCCAATGGTCACACCCTTCTGCCGATTGCCAAAGTTTGACTGATTTCTCAATGCCTACCCCAGAAACCTCTTCCGGAGACGGAGTCCATGGTCCTCCGATGCACGACTAGATGATAAGACTGTGGTCATCACCGGGGCCAATACTGGGATTGGCAAAGAGACAGCACTTGACCTGGCAAAGAGAGGTAGCCTGTATACCATACAGTACACTGATTGTATAGTCTCATCGTAACCTATAAGACTACACGCCCATAGTGATCCCACTGGTAAAGCCACGTCACTCACTACAGTGACTGACTCAGCGTCTTTGTTACTGGGTCTTGCACCATACATGCATGCCATAGTTCAGTGTGTGTGTAGGTTACATTCCCCAAGAGCCTGATTAAGGGAGAAAGTCTCACTTTGTATTCTGTGAGGTGATACTGATGTATATCCATAAAGGACTGCAAATAAATGAAAGTTCAAGTCAATAGTTTTCTGAACATGAACAACATGAACAGTGAAATTCATCTATTTGTTGACTTTAATCCACTCCTTTGTTGACTTTGAATTTGAATGAATACGAGACTCGTTTTGTGTGAACTCATTCATCTGAACCTTTCAAGACGGGTCAATTTAATTGGATTCACCATTAATTATATTCTCCTCTGAGTTCCAATTGAGAAAATGTATATCCTGATTTTCAGAAAGTCAATTTGGATGCTGTCCCATTCACCATATTTTCAACGTCATTCTCTGTGGAGCTCTACAACAAATAAGTGTGATATTGATATCGATGATATTGTAGATGACTGGCCTAGCTGGTTTTAAATCAAAAATCAATATAAGCCTAACACATTTTAACTTCAGTAGCACACACTGTGCCATCCTATACGAGGGATCAGCCGAGCAGCATTTTGATAAACAAACTGCGTCACTGGGTGGCAACGGCAATGGAACCCTATGGAGCCCAAGTGGCGCGAGGCGTGAGTGTCTGCTCTAGCCGGCTTGACTCTGTTTACATTTTAAAAACTGCGACAGTTCACACAACTTTAACACGACATGCATATATTATACATCAAACTCTTGAGCTAATTCTGCTCTCTGTATAGTTTTTGAGATATTAACGTTTGTTCGGCACAACTCATAATATTAACTGCCACGGGGTTCTGCATTTCTGGGTGTCAAGTGACGTCGCGCTGATTCCTCCTATAGCATTACTTTTGCTGAATCAGAAATTGTGTGTACAATACAGTATTATAGAGCTTAGTTGGATATTAGATCCGATTCAGATTCATACTTTATTATCCTCTAGTCTAGTCTAGAGACTGTGGAGAATGAAAACTAATGTCCACTAGAGGACATTTGTTTTCACAGTCTGTACATCAAACATTTAAAACAAGTAACACACAGAGACAGGGTTTAGGCAAAAAAGAAAAACATCACAACACAGGCAAGTCTGTTACTACAGTATGTACACAGGCTATTTAAGGCAGTGATTTGCTGAGGGCACAAAACACCGCATCCCAAAACACAAACAAACCATTAATTTTCCTTGCAGCAGTTTCACTGAGTACACTGGAGTGGTGTTAGAATGCAGTTTCACTCAGTACACTGGAGTGCTGTTAGAATGCAGTTTCACTCAGTACACTGGAGTGGTGTTAGAATGCAGTTTCACTCAGTACACTGGAGTGCTGTTAGAATGCAGTTTCACTCAGTACACTGGAGTGGTGTTAGAATGCAGTTTCACTCACTACACTGGAGTGCTGTTAGAATGCAGTTTCACTCAGTACACTGGAGTGGTGTTAGAATGCAGTTTCACTCAGTACACTGGAGTGCTGTTAGAATGCAGTTTCACTCAGTACACTGGAGTGGTGTTAGAATGCAGTTTCACTCACTACACTGGAGTGGTGTTAGAATGCAGTTTCACTCAGTACACTGGAGTGCTGTTAGAATGCAGTTTCACTCAGTACACTGGAGTGGTGTTAGAATGCAGTTTCACTCAGTACACTGGAGTGCTGTTAGAATGCAGTTTCATTCACTACACTGGAGTGGTGTGAGATTATAGATTGCAGTCTCGAAATCAGTTGTTCATGTCCTCAAATACCGGTACTCTTTTTACTGATCCACACCATAAGAACAGTGCCAATGTGAATTTGTAAGTTGAGTGGTATTCCCTTTACGAGCCCATCTTGTAATCAGCACTTGTTTTCTAAGATGTTTAATGAATATGGACCCCAATTAATTTAGTCTATTGTCAATGTTACAATGTTACTGTGTGTTTTCCCTTCTAAGAAATATTACACAACCTGTAGATACTAACTAGGCTATAGCCTTCTTTGACATCAGGTGGCGCTCATTACCCACATATTACCTGTATATCTGGTGTGTGTGTGTGTGTGTGTGTGTGTGTGTGTGTGTGTGTGTGTGTGTGTGTGTGTGTGTGTGTGTATTTTCTTTTGTGGGATCCATTTGAACGGGGCATAGACTTTAGCTAATAGAATTCTCACGCGCTCATTACCCACATATTACCTGTATATCTGGTGTGTGTGTGTGTGTGTGTGTGTGTGTGTGTGTGTGTGCGCGCGTGCGTGCGTGCATTTGGGTTTGCATGCGTGTGGTGTGTGTGTGTGTACTGTGTATGTGTGTGTGTTATCTTGTCTTACAGTATAACTGCATCTGCCGACCTGCCATTGTCATCATCATGTGTTATTATCCTTTGTGTATGCATTATTGTGGTTGGTTGCCAATTAGGCACGTTTGTAACTGACTGACTCCCAATATCTGATTGCATTATTACTGTTTATGTCCTTTGCATACTTTTATTTATGTGGACATAAATAAATCATTCATGTGTGTGTGTGTGTGTGTGTGTGTGTGTGTGTGTGTGTGTGTGTGTGTGTGTGTGTGTGTGTGTGTGTGTGTGTGTGTGTGTGTGTGCTCGCGCGTGTGTGTGTGCTCGCGCATGTGTGCATGTGTGCATAAATTGTTTCTCATATTTTTATTCCACTGCCATTTCTATTTAGGAGCAAAGATCATCATGGCATGCAGGGACATGGAGAAAGCGCAGGGTGCAGTGAAGGAAATCATTGAAGGCTCTGGAAATGAAAATGTCACTTGCATGAAACTCGACTTGTCAGACACCAAGTCCATAAGAGAGTTCGCTGAAGTCATCAATAAAGGTATGGAGCTGTGCTGCACACTGTATATGTGGGGGGGGAGTGTCTTACTTGGAAATGTCACGTCTTCCTCGGATTATTAAGTTGGGAGTTCTGAGAAAATGTTGCTAACCGAGTTTCAGAGTTTTGACACAAAGGTGACTGACCTTTAACCTTCTCAACAAGGTGAATAAATCAAGTTGTATGTCCGTCAACATTGGGGGTAACCTGCATACATGCAGCTTTATTGCTAGTTTGTTTTCAGACTAACCTATCATTTCTTTGTTTCATCAAATTAACTTCAATGATAAACACATAATGAGACTATAAACCATATCATATATATATATACTGTATATACAGTATATATATATATATATATATATATATATATATATATATATATATATATATATATAAACCATATCAATGAAATACTGACTTCTTTTCTCCAGAAGAGACAAAACTCAACATCCTCATCAACAATGCCGGGGTCATGGTTTGTCCATATGGGAAAACAGCGGATGGCTTTGAAATGCAGATTGGTGTCAATCACCTGGGTAAGTAAAACCATGTCAATGATTTTCTTACCATCCTTGAGTCATGATACAGCTAATGTTTGCTTTATATTGGCAATCAGAACTAGGCATGGGTCGATATCCAGTTTTACCGGTTCTGTTCAGTGTACGAGCCCAAACCGGTTTGATCACCGAAAAAAACGAAAACCGAAAAAGAAAAAAAAATGTTTTTTTTAGGGTTAGGGATTTTTCGTATTAGCCTCTTCTCAAGTTGCACTAGTAGGGAAAAGTCTTATTTGGTTTATTATGTTGATGTTTGAAGAAAAGTTAAGCTGAATAGTTATGAGAAATAAAAACAGATTGTTGTTACAGTTAAATGGTTCTGCTTATTTTTATTTAGTGTTAGTGCTGGTTGGCAAACCAGCTTAGAGGTGCATTATCACCACCAAGTGCAGTCGCATTACAGTCATTTATGGGCTACAATAAAAAAAAAAAAAAAATTGTGTAAAATTTGATATAACGGTTTGATACGGTTTTTTGGGGAATATCGAACCGGTTTCAAAATTTTCAAACCGACCCATGCCTAATCAGAACGTCGATTGACATTAACAGGTTATTTTATAATCAACCATGAATGAACTGCAGCAGATATTTCTCTTTTTGTAAGCAGAGTTAACTGTATGAGTGAAAATCTAACTGTATAGTATAGTCAGTGTGTATATATATAACTATGCTGCCAACTCGGAAATATCCACATACATGCATATGCATGTACTATTATTCCCACAGCTGCAACATTTAGTCAATTAATCGATTAGTAAATCGACAAAACATTACTCACCAACTATTTTCTTTATAAACGATTAAATGTTTAGACTCATTTTTAAGAAAACTACAAAAATTCTCTTATTTCAGATTCAAATTGGAATATTTTCTGGTTTCTTTGGTCTTTGTTCTATGACAGTAAAGTGATTATCTTTGGGTCAGTGGTTGTTGACTGTTGTTCAGGACAAAAGAATACATTTGAGGACGTACTCGACATGTTTCACCGTTTTGTGACATTTTATAGACCAAACGACTAATCTATTAGTTGAGAAAATACATGTAATTGAGATGAATCAATAATGAAAATAATCATTAGTTACAGCCCTAATTCCCACATGTCCTACTTGTAATTGACCACTAGGTTGCGAAGTTGGCCTCCTTTGCACTCCAACACCTTAACCTTAGGTGCCGGGGCAGGAGGGGACAAAGCAGTGTAGTTGGTGAATAGGCATGGTTATAGGAGAAATTAGGCATGTGGTGGGGTTGCAGCCTGTGGTCTCTCCACCAGAGGATGCTGTGGTACCATAATTGGGAGCAGCTCTTCCTCCTCTGCTTGGGAGGGGGAGAGGGGGACTTGGCATTTCGATGCCCTGGCCTTCACTTTCTCGCTGTAGCACGTTGCCGGTGTCGCTGTTGCCTTTCTCCTGTGCTGGACAGCCTTATTGTGGGCCTCCGGTGCATTAGAGTAAGCAGGCCACGGCAGGGGTTGTTGAAACATCGGTACCCTCTTTGACAAGGCTGATGTGAACGTGTTTAAATCGAATGTAGCGTGAATGCAGCACTACTTCCTTATGCTGTAACTGTTTGACAGGGTTGCTGGGAAATGGTTATTTAGCAGTTTGCTGATAAATATTGTTGGTGTTCCAACTGCTTGCTGAACTGCTGTCCGATAAGGCAAATAGTCCCCCTGTAAGATAAAGAGCCTCTAGTAGTTTATCAGTGATTGACTACCGTACATTTCCTTCCCTGCCCTTGTCTGTTATTTTGGGTCACTACAAAAATGTGTGATAGGCACATAACCAAACGATGCAGTCAGTAACAGACCATCGTCTGATCAAACAACCTACAAACACCTGTACACACACAAGTCACATATCTGTTATTAAGTCATGCAGAGATTGATAATCTTCCACCTAAATCTTTATCTGATCTAGAATGAAAGCTTTGGTGTGGGACAGACTAGCAGTGTCCTCGGATCCCTCCTTATTCATAATAATGCTCCATATATTTCACTGTTAGCAGGTAAGCATGGCAGGGTGAGCTAGTGTTCCAGTACTCAAGACCAGTCTTGGTCTCAAGACCACATCTCCCGGTCTCATCTCGGACTCGCCCTCCCTTGGTCTTGGTCTTGACTCGGTCTCGGACAAGCCAGACTCGGGATTTTATTTGAAGACCAGTCATGACCACAACTGCAGTGACATCATTCTGATGTTTGTTTTATTTTTACTGTGATTGGGTGTAAAAAAAATACCCCCTTCAATTGCAACCAATAACTTTGCAGTTTGAAACAGACTTCCCTCACGCCCCAAGGAAGACAACGTCACACAAGGAGAAAAGGCATGGCAGAGTGGCTGCAGAGATGTAGTCCAAATCATCAGTCAGACGATTTGCTTATTATACGGCCACAAAGAGCTTCTTTGCAAAACAAGTGCAAAGACAAATTAGAGTCATATGGTCTTGAAAATGGTCGCACATTGGTCTGGTCTTGGTCTTGATCTCGGTCTCGCCCCCCCATCAGTCTTGGTATTGATTGACTCGCTCTCGGTTTAGGTGGTCTTGACCCCAACACTAGACTGAGCTATTACAGACATTTCTATGGGGCATAGAAATTCCCATGCCATGAAAAGTGCTTTCACTTACCGCAAACCTTTCCCCCTCTTTGATGTAAACTTAAGGCTGAAGATCGCTATGAATTACTGTGAGAGAAACTGCTGGAACATGGACTAAAACAGCTAATATTTTTGTCAGATGTTTGAACCAGGATACATTTTGTAACTATGATCTATTTTATTTTAGATATTCAGTCTGCATTTTGTGCAGAATTGTCACTTCTATCATACATATATATGATATATTTATATATTTTTTCTCATCAAACATTATTATGAATGTTAGTGTAAACAAACATTAACATTGACAAGTTACAGTATTTGACATACAGTAACTAATGCAGCTTCTACTCAATCTGGGCACCCAGAGTCTATCAGTCACTGGGACAGACGGCCGATAGTTCGTTGTTTTCCGGTGTTGAGTGGATTTTTAACAAGACTTCCGCTTCCATGCGCTCTACAGCGGAAACCCCCAAATATCGGTTGTCTGTCCCAGAGTCTTATTAGTCATCAGACTTCTGGGTTCCCAGATTGGCTTTTCCTTTTACTAGATTTGTTAGCTAGTGTTCAAGTCAGATGTAGGCTAATTATAACATGACAGTGGTTAGCTAGCTTACCAGATACTGTTAGCTAGCTAACAAACTAACATTATTGAAACACAAATCGATAAGATGTAAAAACGGCCCAGAAATGAACTGGGCCTATTTAATTCTGTTGAGACCACCAAGTTCGAAACACATCAGCTGTGGACCTCCAATAGATACAGTGGTAACATTACTCCTTTGCGCCACAATACCTCCAAGAATGCCCTCTTTCTCCTCTCTCAAACTCCACTCTTTGAAAGTAAATGTTCCTCCTTGACACTTACCCAAAGCACCCTACCTTGTTCTCTAGGTCACTTCCTGTTGACGCATTTGTTGATTGACCTGATTAAAAGATCAGCGTCAGCCAGGATCGTCACTGTGTCTTCCATGGCTCACTCCTGGGGAACCATCAACCTAGAAGACATCAACAGCGAGAAGGCATACGACAAGAAGGCTGCCTACTACCAGAGCAAGCTCGCCAACATCCTCTTCACTCGCTCGCTGGCCAAGAGACTAGAAGGTGTGTATTATCCGCTCCCCAGAACAACTTTTCAAGTGGATCCTGTCACGGTTCACTGTTGCGCACCCGGGCGCGGAACGGAAGGAAATGCAACGTTCACACTCATCAAACGTTCAGAAACTGGGGTCAATTTGGGGACAAGTGTGCTCGGGAATGATACCGGGGCACCAGTGAGAAATCACCCTTAGTTTCCATAGTTGTATCTGCAGTGTACAGATACATTTAGATACTTTTTTGCCTAACTTGGTCCTGTCACAGACTCTTTTTTTTTTTTTTACTTTGTACAATAATAAAACTTGGTCCTGTTACAGACTTTTTTTTTTTTACTTTGTACAATAATAAAACTTGATAGAGCATGGAACTAGCTGTCAAGTTTAGAGGTTTCCCACTCGTGCTACTGTATCATGCTGTAAAACCCTTTGGAAAAAAGCATCCTAAATGGATCATGTTATGGTCACTTGGTATTGTCTTGTGTTTCAGGTACAGGTGTGACGGCGTACTCTCTCCACCCCGGGGTCGTCCAGACTGACCTGTGGCGTCATCTAAACGGCCCTCAGCAGCTTGTGATGAAGATGATCAGTCCCTTCACCAAGACCTCCATCCAGGGAGCCCAAACGAGCATCTACTGCGCTGTGGAACCAACACTGGAGACAGAGAGTGGCGGATACTACAGGTAGCTTTGTGTTGAAACATGGAAAATAAGATATAAAGGCTCATGTAAAGGTTCCATGACAGATTTCCTTGTCAACCACGTCATGGAGGTCCACAGGAGAAGTGGTTGTGCGCAAATAATGGCTAAATAAATACACGACTAAGATAAAAAAAAGAGATGTAGCCTACATGGAGAAGATTGCTATGGTGTGGGTAAAGGTCTATTCAGTAATGTTGGAAATAAAAGTGGATAAGTCTGATAAGGTAGATTTGTTTCCAAATTTTGGTTACCGTGTACACAGAATTATTTTTTCTTTTTCTTTTTCTTTTTTGCTAGGTAGCTAACTAGCCAGCAGGATAAATGTTAGTGTAAACAAACATTAACGTTAACAAGTTACAATATTTGACATACAGTAACTAATGTAGCTTCTACTCAATCTGGGCACCCAGAATCTATCAGTCACTGGGACAGACGGCCGATAGTTCGTTGTTTTCCGGTGTTGAGTGGATTTTTAACAAGACTTCCGCTTCCATGCGCTCTACAGCGGAAACCCCCAAATATCGGTTGTCTGTCCCGGAGTCTTATTAGTCATCAGACTTCTGGGTTCCCAGATTGGCTTTTCCTTTTACTAGATTTGTTAGCTAGTGTTCAAGTCAGATGTAGGCTAATTATAACATGACAGTGGTTAGCTAGCTTACCAGATACTGTTAGCTAGCTAACAAACTAACATTATTGAAACATAAATCGAAAGATGTAAAAAATGGCACAGAAATTAACTGGGCCTATTTAATTCTGTTGAGACCACCAAGTTCGAAACACATCAGCTGTGGACCTCCAATAGATACAGTCGGTCTGTGTGGGAACGCCCACAAAATGCTACTACAGCTGGCGCGCGAGACTAGACGCTGGGGGAAAAAAACCCATATGTCTCATACTGTAGACGTCTGTTCAGATGTGCATTTACTGCGGTGGTTGAATCCCCGATCCTGTCTGCCTGGGCTGGGCTAGCAGCTAAATGCTAACTATGCTGAATGGGGAAAACGGGAGGATTTCCCCCATGCTGACCCATTGACCACGCATCTATGACGAGACACCCAATTTGGTGAGCTCCTTCCTTTGACATAATCAGATACATATTGAGCAATAGTGACCCCAGGAGAATTTGACTCCTAATCCTGGCATTGTTAGTGACACACTGTACCCATTGAACTTTTTAGGGCCCAAATTCTTCTGAATCCTGTAAGACATGCTGTGTCTCTCTGCCTACAGTGGCTGTGCCCCTGCCACCCCCTCAGCGGCTGCAACAAACGATGACGTGGCGCAGAAGCTGTGGGAGCTCAGCTGTCAGATGCTGTCTGTATCATGGGATTGAACCTCTTGGGATGGAAAATGTCACCTTTCCATTTACACTTTACAGTTTGTAATGGCCAAACACAAGTGTTTCTTCACAAGTTACAATATATCTTAATTTCATGACACTCATTTTTATAATCACAGCCTGACCATACAATAAATGGGTTATGCGTTAGATTAGTGTGATGTCTGATGTGGCTCACAAAACTATATTTATCAGTTTCCGTATTTATTTGTTAGCCAAATGAACACATTTCTACAATGTTGTTGTTTTTTGCATTAATAGAGTAACCGGAGGAATGAGTCCGGAACACGTGGACGCTAGCACTTCTGACTCGTAGGTGTAAAAGGCAATGGGATTTTTGTATGGGGATTTCTGTTAGAAATTCAGTAAAGCTTGGAACATGCTCCAACATCAGCCTCCACTTGGAACCTTGCAGACGGCAGCTAGACCTAACCTATATACTCGAATGTCAGCTTAACAAGGGGGTCGCAGGCGATTCCGCAGCAAAATGAGTAAATTGTGTTATTTCACTAGGATTTCAATGACTAGAAGTTAGCCCAGGAGAGAACGTAGTGCATATACTTGGTAATAGCTTTCACTCGCTCCTGTTATCTCCCCATCTACATTACATTATACTTGTGCTGTTTGCGTCAGCTGCGTCAAGTCGCAATTTTCGGGGAGGTGCACACCAACTGTGCCGGCAGGCTCACCAACTGTGCCGGCAGGCTCACCAACTGCGGTGCATTTGGTGAGAGCTTTGACACTGTAGCATGTTTTCTGCATAAGGTCTGTGGTTAACAAAAGTTTATGAAACGGCTCAGCAAAAAAAAAACGCATTTACGCTTCAAAAGTCATAAAAGTGTTACTCATTTGTGAAGATGATCTTGCTGAACACAGACTTCGCTATTTCGTACATTTTGTTAACCACAGACCGTATTTCATGCATTTAACTGAAATGACCATACAAAAATCGCATTGCCTTTTACAGCTACAAAGGGGACTTCTGGGTAAGCCTGCAAAAAGACTTCATCCTGCTCTATTATAATGCATCTACAACTAAAGTTCTAGAATAATTTTCACAATCAAAAATGTTCTGTGTATTTTGCCAATACTTTTTTTTTTTTTTTTTTTTTTACCTTTATTTATACAGGGGGAGTCTCACTGAGAGCAATGCTCTCTTTTTCAGGAGTGCCCTGTTCACATTCACACACACATTCATACCTGGAAGCTGCCCAGTACAACCACAGTCTGATCTGCTGGCCACTGAGCAGCTCCACTGGAGCGGTTGGGGTTAAGGGCCTTGCTCAAGGGCACCTCAGTGGTGGTAATGAGGGAGGGGCAAGCGCTGCCTTTTTCACTTTCCCCACCCAGATTTATCCTGCCGGTCCCGGGGATTGAACCGACGACCTTCCGGTCACAAGCTCGCTTCTCTAACCATTGGGCCACCACTGAAATTAATATCTGGAATAGCCTTGTTAACCTACTTACATTTAGAGGAAAATAACCTTTTCAAATAGGTCAATATAACACTATTTTTCAAAAGACATATTTTCTGATATTAAACTCAATCTTGCAACCAATAGATTTGCTCTTGTCTCTGTTTACATGGATACAGGAAACCACCATCTTGGGTCCTTATTAAGGGGTAATTATGATGGTCTATGAGATATCTGCACTATTCTATGCTCAGTTGTCCTATAGAGTTTTGTTTTACATCATTTGGGGAAGGGGGGGGGGGTCACAACAATTATTCCATATCCATATTAAAGGGTTTTGAAAAGGTTGTTTGATGTGTTGGGAATTAAAAACCTTGGCAGATTTTAATCACTCCTTTGTTTTTATCTATGGGTCTTGATGGGAGATTTTAGTTCTGTGGAGAATATAACACATCAGTCTTCAGCACTTTGAATTTGCATGGTGATTCATTGAGATTCATAGACAAGGCTAATGAATCCCAGAATCAGCGTTTGATTTGATGCATGAGACTCAGAAAGCTGATGTGTTACCGTGGCAATGACATCATTTGGATGAACACTTCAGTGGCAGATGTGATGAACATTAGCCTGTTATTAGGATTGGGTACCAAAACCTGGGACTGCTATGGTACCGGTACCTTTACAACCGGTACTATGGTACCGAATTGGTGTCTCATTTAGGTGCCATGCCTGAGCTGCTGAGTGAAATATCCACCCTCTGGTACTCTGAAATCAGCACCACATGCACCTTCACTAACATTATCATTTGGAGCGCGCTGCATGAACTCCTCTTTAAATTAAATTAAAAATCCACTTTAAATAAATAAATCGGTTCAGGCACCGGTACCGTTTTAAAAGTATCGTTCTAGCACCGGTATTGGGAAGGAACAAAAACTATACCCATCCCTACCTGGTATCCAGCCCCTATGAATCACAGTTTTCAGCACTCTTTGAATTTGCATGCCGATTCATCATTGTGACATCACTGCTGATGTCACAATGCGTGAGTAGAGAGGGATTTATGACATTGCCACAGGTCCAGGCTTGATTGGCTGGGCTGTGAGCAAGAGTCATCCAATGTATAACCTCAGCAGGGAAGGATTTATGATAGAGCCCTGCACTCTGGCCTGATCCTGAGGCTGTGGGAAAACACTGTAAGATACATAGGTCATAAAAGGAAGACCATGGGAAACACTAAGATATGAGGTTGAATCTCTCCAAAGACTGTGGGAAACACTATAAAAACTGCTGAATATGCATCTCACTGCATATTGGAAAATCCAGTAAGGAAGATATGTAGATAATGCAACCAACAACATTCACTGAAAATCTATTTACTATCTACATGAAAACTTGCCTTATGTAAAACATGTTGATTTCCCTGAAGTACCGTAGTTGAGAAAACTATAATGTTAGGCAATAAATGAAAGTGAAAACAAATCTCTTATAAACACATAAGCACCTTATGCGGCTGATAGCACCACATTGTATTGTTGAATGTCAATTATATGTATTTTCCCCCCCTTCTTTTCCTGTGTCTGAGCCGGTTTGTCTTGTTCGTATATTGTTCTATACAAATATATATATATATTAAAAATAAAATAAAATAAGTGAAAACAATACTTTTACAATATTGAGTACATTTAAGAGTAACAACTTGAGGATGTTATGGGGAAATATAAATAAATGCTCTTTGCTTATTCCTATGATCTTTGGTGTTTTTAGTTGCATAATGCGAGTCCAAAGGTTAGCTTTGCTTACACTTGCCTTTATAGACATTCCAATGTGTGTTACATGCAGCACATGATCTATTCAATAAAGAACTAAACAACTTATCTGTGTTAATAAGCCTCTATCCATGGTTTGTCAGATAACATTTATGCAGTTTGTCTTCAATGGCAGTAACTACCTCGACCTGAACATATCAAAACAAAACATAATGGCATATATAGGCCATACTCTTACTTAAGCATTGTATACATTATCTAATATTTTGGAATATAGATAACATTGTTTGCTCATGTTTCTGACTTAGTTATGAATAGGTGTGTTACTTAATCTTAAGGGGGGCAAGTTTGTGTGATTATTTGCCTCATTAACCTCACACAGCAAGACGGTAATCAGCCTCATTGAAACAAGACCTAAAGTCACCATATTGTTTGATAAGGTATTGATTTACTGATTAAACTTGCTCTACGCATTTGCAAAGGCACCATAAAGGTGTGCATTGAAGTCTTTCATCTCCATGGCCACGTTCACAGTCAATCATGAATGTTTTATTAAGAAAAACAACTGTGCTATAAGAATCAACTGTAAGTCAGGCAGTGACACCATTACCAAGGTTAACAGGTATGGTTAAGGAGGCACGGGTGCATGACATGACTGGACTAATATCAGAGCTTTTGACAAAATAATTGACTGTGAACGTGGCCATGGAGATGAAAGGTTAGGTGTCTTAATTGAAAAAGGATATTGACTTGATGGTAAATTATAATTCTTGTTTTTATTCCCTTTGCAGTTGTCCTCAGTGATGTACCACAAGCATGGAAGAAGCTGAAGATGGTATTGCTGTGGTGGGCATAGGATGCAATTTTCCAGGCGGTAAGCCATTTGAGTTTTGAATCTTTTCAACCTTTTTAGATTTTCTTTACATTTTAGTGAATAAGTAGCATTTACAGATCTCTCTCTCTCTCTCTCACACACACACACACACACACACACACACACACACACACACACACACACACACACACACACAAGCACCCACACACAGTATACAACAATAAAATGTATGATTTATAGATAGATAGATAGAGAGATAGATAGATAGATATAGAAATGTTATATAGGCCGTTAAATCAACGTTCATAGCTGTTGAAGTATACTGTATATCTTTTCAAACAGGAGAAGGGCTTGAGAATTTCTGGAAGGTTCTTGTGAACGGGACGAACTGTTCTGTGCCCATTCCCAAGGAGAGGTTCGACTTAGCCAGCTGGTATGACCCTGATGACAACAAAGCAGGGAAATCTCGCACAGCTAAGGCGGCTCTCATTGAAGGGTAAGACCTTTAAACCTGCATCTCTTTTTAAATTAAATCAACAACAAATGTTTCATTTGACATATGACTAATTCATGACTAGCATACCCACATCGCTATTAATATGTGAACAAATTATGAAATATGCATATTATGACAGATAATGATGTGCCACCTTAACACATTCACTGCCAACAACGTGTAAACACGTTTTCAGAATCCAGCTGTTGACTGCCAACAACGTGTTAACACGTTTTCAGAATCGATTTTTTTTTTTTGACGGTGGATCGTTGATCTGGCCCTTTTGCATCTTCTATTATACTGTTAGAGCCGCCGGGCGTGTGCAATCCATTCCGCCGACCCACTGAGTGGCGACGGTGCTCAGACTATTGAGTGTTGTTTGGCCAGAAACGCACGCATTCCAGCTGAGCTCAACCGAGGACCCAGAAGCGAACGAGCCTCATTCTCAGGAGCGTCATGCAAACCAAAATTCTGAGGGGGCGACATTCGGCAGCGACCAAAGGTCCCCGGCTAAAAAATGTCAGTGGCGACCGAAAGTCTGAATAGATCTGCAATGATTCAATCAGTCTGCCCAGATAAAGTGTGCTGAATCCACTCATGATTCAATCAGTCCATTTAGCTATATCTAAAATGTTGGCCATTTGAAGCCAGATTTAGAGGAAGATCTCATTTTAAATTATCATTTTTTTATTAGAGTTTAGAGGGATTAGAGTGTTGTGATATCATTATTCGGTTTTAACCATCAATATTTTGCTCCTTTTCTCATTAGGGTAAATACTGTATATGTATTTAGAGATAAACATTCGGCAGTGACAAAAGGTCCCCAGCAGAAAAGTTTTGGTGGCGACCTAAGGTCTGAATAGATCTGCAATGATTCAATCAGTCTGCCCAGATAAAGTGTGCTGAATCCACTCATGATTGATTGATTTATCTATCAATCGTCCATTTAGCTATTTCTAAAATGTTGGCCATTTGAAGCCAGATTTATAATATCTCATTTTAAATTATCATTGGGATTAGAGTGTTGTGATATCATGATTAAATTTTAACCATCAATATTTTGCTCCTTTTCTCATTACGGTAAATACTGTATATTTATTTAGAGATTTCGGTGATTGTGCTTTTATGGTTATTAGCTTAGTCACTTCGACACTAGCTTCTACACTGCTGCCACTTTTCTTGAAATAGCTCAATCTGGCTTCACCCAAAATGTTATTCACATAAAAAGACTATATCCACAATGCAAATTATTTTAAAGAACTGCATCTTGACCTGGAGACATCAAATGGATTTACCTGTGATAGTGGTGGTAGTGGTAAAAACAGCTCACTGCCATAACAGCTCTGGCTAACATTACAATGCTAACTTAAGCTGCATGGTAGTACAAATATAGCCAACTAACTTGCTATGCACCTATAATAACTAATAGCATGAATTTTACTTCCCCCTTCTTTTCTCTTTTTCAAAAAATCTGAGGGGGCAACTGCCCCCTCAGTTTCAATAGGCATGACGCTTCTGCTCATTCTCATACTGTAGGCGAAAACCTTTCACACGGGCGCACGGCGGTGGGGGGTTCCAAAGGTGGACTGGGTGGAAAGCACACTTTGAAGCGCGCAGCATAAAGCCTAGAGTCACACAAGGCTTCGTCAAAGCTCTCAACCGAAAATCCAAGAACGGATTAAGCCACATCCACGCTCGCCGACGAGGGGCCGCCAGAGAGGGAGGCTGCTGCTCACTGCTCAGACAGGCAGGAGAGACTGGCTTGTGACTGACAAACGCTGCTGAAATCCACCAGACACGCCCACGGAGGGAGGAGTTGTAAGGAGAGGGGGTGCGGGTGCTGCTATGGAGGAAATTACTGTTCAGAACTATATTGTTTATGTCTGATGTCTCACTGATGCCAAAAATAAATGGTTAAAGTGACTGTTTGATATTGAATTTCACAAAACTGCGATTATCTCAGCTTTTTGTCTCAGACGCTGAAACCATGCTGTACTCAACGGCTAATATCTACATAACTACTAACTCTACAAACTAACTCTTTTAGACAGAGAAAGCACACATTCTATTAGTACTTTTGTGAACTTTGTGTTCACAAAGTCCAAGCAGAAAATTATCCTTGGCTCTTGTAAAATGAGCCAGAATCCTCAAAAAAACCCTCTGGCAAAAGCTACCTACAGTAAAAAAAAAAAGGCTGGCAGTGAATGTGTTAACAGCAGCACATCAATCCAAATGATATGAATCTGTTAAGCCATCTCATTTTAGGCTAACCACTAAGTGATATGTGAATTTTCCCAGGTTCAATGATTTCGACCACAAGTACTTTGGCATCAGTGATAGTGAAGTAGAACAAATGGACCCTCAACAAAAACAACTCATTCAGTGTGCATACAGAGCTTTAGAAAATGCTGGAATGCCTATGGAGAAGGCCAATGGGACAAGTACAGGAGTGTTTGTCGGTAAGACAGTAAAACTGTGTTCTATATTATTGTGTCCAATTTGGTGTGATATTACTAATGCTGCTTTTTGAGTTTTTGAGTATTTTCCCTGATAGAAGTTTTTACTATGCAAAATGTCTAGACAGCATTAATGAAGTAGCCACTACAAAATGTGTACATTTTCTACATGTGTTTCTGTTACAGGTCTAATGAACAGAGATTATGAGCAATCTGCTGCACATGTGCACCCATCTGTTATCAACCACTGGACTGGCACAGGACTAGCTATGAGTATAGCGGCGAACCGAGTCTCCTACATCTTCAACTTCACTGGACCCTCACTGTCTGTAGACTGCGCCTGCTCATCATCCCTTGTGTGCCTTCATCTTGCCTGTCAGGCCATTAAACAGGGTCAGTACAGTATGTCACGCAAACAATTGTTAAAGGAACACTCTGCCCATTTTCAACCAGCTTTGTATCATTAGAACATCAGTAGTATATCAGAAAACTGTAAACGATTTTGAAGTCTGTCATTTAATTTGACAGTTATTGAGTGTTAAAGTGTGGACCAGTGACATCACTAGTCCACACTAACTCATATTAATAACTCATTAACTCAAATCAACTCTCAATAACTGTCAAACTATTCATCATTCATCTAGTTTGACAGTTATTGAGAGTTGATTTGAGTTAATGAGTTATTAATTTAACACATTCACTGCCAGCCGTTTTTCAATACTGTAGTTAGCTTCTGCCAGAGGGTTTTTTTGAGGATTCTGGCTCATTTTACAAGAGCCGAGGATTCTTTTCTGCTTGGACTTTGTGAACACAAAGTTCACAAAAGTACTAATAGAATGTGTGCTTTCTCTGTCTAAAAGAGTTAGTTTGTAGAGTTAGTAGTTATGTAGATATTAGCCGTTGAGTACAGCATGGTTTCAGAGATTTTCAGAGAGTTTTGAGATAAATGGATTTTTAGAACCACCTCACGTGCCTGTGATTATGGGTGCCCTTGGGCAAGTCTGTATACTGTATTGTGTTTGTGTGTGTGTGTGTGTGTGTGTGTGTGTGTGTGTGTGTGTGTGTGTGTGTCTCCAAACTCCTCCCTCCGTAGGTGTGTCTCTGGTGGCTTTGCAGTGTTTTGTCACAGGCGAGTTTCTGTTGCCTCACAGATCCCAAAAAAAGAGAGGGGAATCGCAGGAGCGGGGAAGAGGAGAGGAGAGGCGAGGGGGGGGGGGTTAGACACGGGAGAGAAATTCCTTCGCGATCCCCTTCTTCCAATCTTGAGGCGTACTCCGCTCTCGGTGTGCTGCTGCTGCTGCTGCTGCTCGTCTGTGCTGCTGCTGCTGGCGGCGCGGCCGCTCTCGGGCGAGTCTGGATTACTGTAAAACGGGCTCGTTCGTTTCTTGGGGTGTCGGTTGAGAGCTTTGATGAAGCTTTTGCGATTCTGGTCTTATTTATGCTCAAAGGTACTCGAGTGTGTGTGTGTGCGCGCGCGCGCGTGTGTGTGTGTGTGTGTGTGTGTGTGTGTGTGTGAAATCGAAAGCGTTTTCGCCAAGCCATTTCCTTGAGAATGGCTTCCTCCCGCTGCTGTTTTTGCTCGGCTTTCTCTCTGTCTGGAGAGCACTGTCGCCACTTAGTTGGTCGGTAAAATAGATTATACACATTCAATACCTCCAATATTTTTATAGGAGACGTGGGGGGCATTGATCCACGTAGCACCGTCAAATTTTTTTTTTTTTTTTTTTTGACGTCTCAACTCGTCATTGGCAGTGAACCGTTGGATTTTTTTTGACGAGTCAACTCGCCATTGGCAGTGAACGTGTTAAGTTAGTGTGGATCAGTGACATCACTGGTCCACACTAACTCATATTAATAACTCATTAACTCAAATCAACTCTCAATAACTGTCAAACTATTCATCATTCATCTAGTTTGACAGTTATTGAGAGTTGATTTGAGTTAATGAGTTATTAATTTGAGTTTGTGTGGACCAGTGATGACCAGTAAAGTCCACACTTTAACACTCAATAACTGTCAAATTAAATGACAGACTTCAAAACAGTTTTACAGTTTTCTGATATACTACTGATGTTCTAATGATACAAAGCTGGTTGAAAATGGGCGGAGTGTGCCTTTAAGCAACTCTGCTCAAGAAGTTGCCTGAACAATCAGAAAGAAACATCTGGTCAGGAAATGTATATTTCTGATGCTGTGGCTCTCACTTTTTTTTTTTACATTGCCCAATCGTATCACCACCATAGCATAAAATATTACTGCCTGAGATTTTAACAAAATAAGTTTTGTCTTATCAGGAGACTGTGAGATGGCTCTGTGTGGAGGTGTCAGCTGCATCATAGAGCCAAGAGTGTTTGTCGCTCTCAGCAAGGCAAAGATGATCTCACCTGAAGGAACCAGCAAGCCTTTCTCCAGCAGAGCGGATGGCTATGGCAGAGGAGAGGGATGTGGAGTAGTTCTGCTGAAGCCGCTGAAAAAGGTCAGAACAAGCAGAAGTTAATGAAAGGACACAAACTGTCTTTACATTAAAGTTGGGCAACAATAGGGATTTTCAAATGTTGCTTGAGATCAAATTTCAGAAGCAAGTACCTTTTTACTTTAAATTGTATTAGATATTAGATCAAAGCGTAGCCAAAAGCTCTATGGTGCTATAGCTCTAATACTCTACAGGCTGTACTTTACTGCTGTGATTTTGAGATGATTTCTGACCACATCACAAGCACATCATTTACTACTAATGCTTAGGTACTATGGCTTTCATTCAAGATGGAAGAATAGGACAAAGCAGGAAGGATACCTTAGCCGATAGCAACCAATTCCATTTTTGATAAAGCACTATTAATTCTATATGGGAATTATCAGTGTGGTGTCATCAGATTATTTTGCTGAAATTACCTAACCTATTGTATTTCAATCATGAGAGACCAGAGGGTAGAGTTTTAACAAGCAAGCTTTATTCAAGTATGGCAGAGCGATAAGATCTATGGCATGGGACGGTATGGCAACTAATTCTGATGGCATGGCAGCATGGCGACTAGTTCTTTGGCGTAATGACTCCGCGCTAAGATGCCTCTCTTCTTGCGGTGAGAGAGGGCATCTGCTCGGACTAGAATAGAGAATCCCCCAAAAGAAAGAAAACCCAAACTGCCGGAATGCGGAAAATGCCAAAATGGGCGGAATGCGACGCTTGTCGCCGACCGGTTGGCTTGGCGGCCGCGACTTACGAAGCCCCCCGGGCGTGGCCGCAGCGCTGCAGCAGGCACTGGGTGGTCGACCAATCCGGCGAGCTTAGGCGCGCTGACTTAGGAAAACGTTAGGGTTGTGCTACAACCCGGGTTTTACGAGTGAGAACGAGAGCTCTCACTAGTGCCTAAAACGCTGCAACGCAGCCCTATGGAAGACTGTAATTTTGCTCCAAAATTACTTATCATTAAAACCTGACCACCCACCCGTAGGTGGCGTGGTACCCCCTGGGGCTGACACGGATCCACGTGACTACGTCACGTCCTGTCAGCCCAGGGATAATCACTCTAATTTCTTCCAGCCGCTGAGATCCGACGCACCCCGTGACGCATCGACACAGCAAGGATGGGTAGTGAGAGCTCTCGTTCTCACTCGTAAAACCCGGGTTGTAGCACAACCCTAACGTTTTACTTCG
The DNA here is from genome assembly GCF_964638095.1 of Poromitra crassiceps. Lineage (NCBI taxonomy): Eukaryota > Metazoa > Chordata > Actinopteri > Beryciformes > Melamphaidae > Poromitra > Poromitra crassiceps. The sequence goes on along the minus strand of NC_139624.1, from coordinate 97,752,197 downwards.
TTTCGAACTCAAGCTCTCACTAGTGCCTCAATTCAACCGACCTTGCTGCCGGGAGCACCCAAAGGGCGACCCGAAAGGCACCGGTGAACCACGGCCATATGGCAACGTTTATGCCTAACTGAATGACATATTAGAGTGGCAACGATACTACTTTCTTGCCACCGACAGCACCGCGTGCGCGAACTGCGAACCGGACACGTCGAGACTGTAGTACCTGACAAAAGTGTGATGAGAGGACCATGAGGCCGCGGCACACATGTCCTCCACTGACACACCACGCAACAACGCAGAGGATGTCGCAACACCTCGCGTAGAATGCGCCTTGATACCCTCCGAGGGAACCTTGCCCACGGCAGAGTATGCCAACGCGATCGCCTCCACTATCCAGTGTGATAAGCGATCCTTGGAAAGTGGTCCGCCCTGGGCCCTTTGCCCAAAGCAAACCAACAGCTGATCTGTAATGCGTAATGAACACGTCCTGGCCACATAGGCCGAGAGCGCCCTTACGGGGCACAGCATGTGCAAACGTCTCTCCTCACCCGAACTGAACGGCGGGGGACAGAATGCCGATAAGTCTATAACCATAGACCTATAGCTGGCATTAATATTCTTGGGCTGGTACGCCGGGTTAGGTCGCAACGTAACTCTCTTTCCTGACGACAAGGCCGGCAGCAGCGCGGTCTTTAACACGTTCACTGCCAATGACGAGTTGAGTCGTCAAAAAAAATCCAACGGTTGACTGCCAATGACGAGTTGAGTCGTCAAAAAAAAAAAAAAAAGAAATTTGACGGTGGGACGTGGATCAATGCCCCCCACGTCTCCTATAAAAATATTGGAGCCACCGAACGTGTACAACCCATTCCACCGACCCACTAAGTGGCGACAGTGCTCTCCAGACTAGAGGAAGGCAAGCAAAAAGCAGTGTGAGGAAGCCATTCTCATGAAAATGGATTGGCGAAAACGCTTTCGCTTTCACGCTGGGAGCTGGCGGTGGGGTTTTGCAAATTTGCATAATAGATTACGGGTGGAACACACTTTGAAACACGCAGCATAAATAAGACCAGAATCGCAAAAGCTTCATCAAAGCTCTCAACAGAAACCCCAAGAAACGAGCGAGCCCATCCAGACTTGCCCAGCGGCCGCCAGCAGACAGGAGCAGCAGCAAAGCAGTGAGCCTGGTGACGCGAGGTTACAGCAGCAGCAGAAACGAGCTTGTGACACGCCCGCTGCAGCCAAGAAGAACACACACGGAGGGAGGAGTTTGAAGGAGAGGGGTGTTTCCTGCTGTTATGGAGGAAATTACTGTTCAAAACTATTGTTTAGATGTCTGACGTCTTACTGATGCCAAAAATGAATGGTTAAAGTGACTGTTCTATCGAATTTCACAAAAAGCTATTTATCTCAGCTTAAATTTTCAGACGCTGAAACCATGCTGTATTCAAGTGCTAATGCCTACATAACTACTAACTCTACAAACTAACTCTTTTAGACAGAGAAAGCACACATTCTATTAGTTCTTTTGAGATATTTTGTGTTCACAAAATCTTAGCAGAAAAGAATCCTCGGGTCTTGAAAGATGAGCCAGAATCCTCAAAAAACCCCTCTGGCAGAAGCTACCTACAGTAAAAAAAAAAAACGGCTGGCAGTGAATGTGTTAAAGACAGAACCCTTAAATCGGCGGAGTCCAAGGGCTCAAACGGATGACCCGTTAGCCCGTCCAGCACCGTAACCAGGTCCGATTTGGGAAAAAACGCACCGCGACGGCGGGCGCAGTTTACGCGCCCCCTTCATGAAGCGCAAGACCAAAGGGTACGCCCCCACGGGGCTCCCTTCAATTCCCATATGGCAAGCAGAAATCGCGGCTACGTACACCTTAAGCGACTGCAGGGACTGACCCGCGTCAAGCAGGCTCTGAAGGAAACAGAGAACTGGTCGCACACTGCAGTTCACTGGATCCACGCCCTCACTTGCTGCATAGTGCATCCCACATTATCAGGCAAGCCCTGGGCTAGCAACTGGTCCGGTTCAGGAGCCAGACCGCTAGCTTCCACCTGCCTGGGGAGGGGTGGAACACCTCCCCCTCCGCCTGGGATAGGAGATCGGCCCGTACCGGCAATGCCCAGGGCGGATCTTGCGCCAGGGAGACCAGGTCCGCAAACCATGTCTGCCTGGGCCAAAACAGACTAAAACGAGCCGTTGGCGCTGTTCCCTCACCCTGTCCAACACCTGACGGATCAAGGGGGTCGGGGGAAACGCATAGAGCCCCTCCCTCAGCCACGCGTTCGCTTTTAGCCCGTCATGACCTAACGGGGGCTGTCCTCCAGGATCGAGAACCACAGTGATCGACGCAGGCGCGACCAACCTGGCCCAAACCTGTTCCATCACCCGAGGGTGGAGGCACCACTCCGTATAACGGGGATTGCCTCGAGACAGCAGGCTGGTCGTAACTCCGCCGTCCTGGCAGATAGACCGCTGACTCTGAAAGGAGACGGGGATACACCAACAGGTGAATCCCCGCTATGGTTCAGCGCCCCCGACCGCACACCGCCCTGTTTGTTCAGGTGGGCGATCGCTGCCCTATTGTCCGAGCGAATCAGCACATGGTGCCCATGTGTGAGCCGCTGGAAGTGTTACCTCCGCAGGCCGGGGGGACTGCGGAGGCAACGTTCTCTTTCGAGTCTGGCCGCACGCGGACTTGTCCGGCAGTGCGGTCCCCAAGAGAGCTCCCAACCAACAATGGGCCCACGGCGCCATTGATGGTGGGCTTGTCCTGAAGCAGAGCCCGGCGAATCGCCTTCAGCTCTAGCACATTTATGCGGCGAAGCTCCTGAGCCTCCCACCGGCCGTTCGCCGAAAAATGCCCGCAAATCGCACCCCCTCCCCAGAGGGAGGCATCTGTGCGAATCACCATCCTGAGCGGGACAGGGCCCCACCGAGTACCTCTCGAGAGGTAACGGGGGTCCGCCCATATAGCCAGCGCCTGCCAGGCCTGACCTGTCAGAGGAACCCTGCGATGACGGTCCCCGGCCGAGTCCAGGCGAAGCCTGAGAACCATATTTGGACCACGAGAGCATGTGTAGCCTCCCTAGCGGGAGCACATGCAGTGCTGAGGCCATCAGGCCCAACATCACTGTGCACTGATGCACTGACACCGAGGGCACAGACCTAACGTCCTTGGCTTGCTGTCCGAACCGTGCGAGCCTGTCGCTCTGGCGAAAGGCTCGCAGGAAGTATAGCTCGAGCCCCAGGAAGGTCGCCGCCTGCGCTGGGACGAGGCAACTCTTCTGCCAGTTCACCAAAAACCCTAAGGTTTGCCGGTGATCGGTCACCACCTTGGTATGTTCCGCGGCACGGACCCTCGAGTCGGCCGCTAAGAGAACGTCGTCGAGATATAGGAAAACGCGGATCCCCCTCGCGCGGAGGGGAGCCAAGGCTGCCTCCACGCACACCGTGAGGGTTCGCGGGCTCAAAGACATGCCGAATGGCAAGACACAGAACTCGTAAGCCTTCCCCAGGAAGGAGAACCTCAGGTATTTCCTGTGTCTCCTGACCATGTGGACATGGAAGAACGCACCTTCCAGATCCCCGGAAGTAAGAAATCCCCCTGTCTCAACTCGTTGAACAGGTGGGGAAGAGAGCATTCGGAACGGGACTTCCTCAGCGTCTTGTTGAGACGCCGAAGGTCCAATTTTGGACGCATGGAGCCGTCCTTCTTGGGCACGATAAAGTACCTGTGGTAGAAAACTCAAGCGCACATCTGCCTTGGGAACCGAGCGAATCGCCCCTTTTGGCGAGGAACGAATAACCTCCTTGTGGAGTATGTCCATGGCCTCCTCCTCCACGGCCAGATCGGGGGTCCCGTCGAACGTGGGTGGGCAAACTGTAGCGCGTATCCCCTCTGGAGGGTGCGCCGTAATGGGGACGGGGAACATAGATGCTCCCAGGCATCGAGCCTGTTGGACAAGATGGTCTCTTGTGGCCAAAGGAGCGGAACCCGCCATGAGCATATTGCTGGGCACCGGGACCTTTTGATCCGGTGCCCTGATGGGAGGGCGGGACGTGAGAGGCTACGCCCCCCCCGCCGCATGGACAGTTCCGTAGAAGCTGTGCATGCTGGGGGAGAACTTATTACGCAAGCTCCGCCTACTGACGCGCTGTTGTATCGAAGTAACCCCCCCCCCCCCTCCCTGCCGTGCGCCTTTCGCAGGCTGGGGGGACTGCGGAGGTAACGTTCTTTCTCGAGACCGGCCGCACGTGGACTTGTCCGACAGTGCGCCCCCCAGGCGAGCTCCCGACCAGCAATGAGCCGTCGGTGCCATTGATGGTGGGCTGTCCTAGGAGCCTCTAGCCGAGGCCAGGCCGTAGCCATGGACCAAGGCGAGCCTTGATGATGGGTATGAGACCCTGGGCGAGCTCCCGACCGAACTCGGGCCTTGGGCACTGAGGACGGTGGGTCTAAAGCTACAAGCCGCAGGCTGGAACTAAGCCCAGCCTTGGTGAGCCAACCGGTGGGCTTGACCTGGGCGCTGCCAACCGAGGCCAGGCCGTGGCCATGGACCAAGGTGCGCTGTGCCCCCTGCCAGGCTCCCTGCACTTGCAGGGGGTGCCCCAACAAGGGAGTGCGACCCATGAGAGCTCCCAACCACCCCGGGCCTTGGGCACCAAGGGCGGTGGGCTTGTCCTTAGAGCTACAAGCCAAAGGCTGGCACTGAGCCCAGACCTTGGCGAGCTGTAAGCCCTGCTGGACGCGAAGTGCCAGCAAGGAGCGGTACGTCTATTGTAGCGGAGGTAGCTCGCGCCCAATGTACTTAGCACACAGATACTAACTGCACGGGTGCACGCCAGCTATCTGCAAAATACTATCGTTCTGTGCTAAACAGTACTAAATATTGCTATATGCACGTATGCAAGGCAAGCTAGCTTTCAAACTCCTTTGAGAGCGGACCTTGGTCCGCTCTCAAGAGCTTAGCTGCGGACAAGACCGAGGGTTCAATGCGCCTGTGCAGCGTGCTCGTGCCCCAGGCAAAACACGCACTTAACGTGCCGATTCATACTCGGCCAAAGTAGTTTTACACACGGCCCATCCCCTCCCTGACTTTCCCTGCTCAGTAGCAAGAGGAAGCAGGAAGCTAATCACTAATAGCAGGCTCCCGCAGGGCGCACCCTATTAGCGGGAGTACTGCTTAAGCAAGCTAGCAGGCTAACAAGAAGCACAGGCTAGACAGTAAGCAACCCGGAGGCTAGCGAACGTGCGTGTGCAATGGTAACGTAAGCGGAAATAGCCCATCCCGAAGGGGAGGCACCAATACCCACAACCTGTTAACCCGAGAGAACAGGCGTGGAAGCCACTAGCTAACCTAGCATAAGCACTGAGAGACAAGCGTGCGCTAACACAAGCCTGCGCACAAGCCGGTGCAGCGAGTCTCTACCCTGGGTAACACGGGGAAGCAAGCGTGACCGCAAGCAGAGGCCAGCGGCCCGCGAAGCTAGTCAATCTCAGAAGAAACTCCTCAGAGGGAGTTACAATCTAGTAGATGCTATTTGCACGAGGCAAGCAACACTTAGCAGACAAGCAAGCTGGTTAAGATGGCGTAAGTACTGAGAGAAGCGGCCCACACAACGTGCGGGGCGAGCTCACCTAGCTAGCGTAATCGCCCAGCTAATATCTCAGAGTGCCCCCTTCGGGGCCGACGCCAGTGAAAGCTACACTACATTTATGTAGGTCCCAGCAACGCCTGTGCGGCGTGCTCCTGCCCTTAGGCATGCACACATTAAATTAATTGTGCCGGTCGTAACCGGCCAGCATAGCCTCAATACAGCACCTAGCTGTTCCCCCCCTCTCTCTGCTAACAGGAATAACGGGGTTACCGTGCAAGCTAAGCCTGCAACGGTAAGATAGCTGGAGTGCTACACAACGCTAGATACTGGCTGCACGGGAGCAAGCTAGCTATCTAGCTAACTGAAGAGCATGGCTTCTAGCTACTACTCTCGCTTAATGCGCGCCCTACACAGAGGTAGCTGGCGTAAAGTACTTAGCACACAGACACTAACTGCACATGTGCACGTTAGCTATCTGCCACAAAACCGGGTGCGTTACCCTGTCTGGGGACGCAGCCAGATAGCTGGAGTCCTACAAGGTAGTCCAAGCTAGCTGCACTGAGCAAACTAGCTAACTATCTAACGCGCGCGCTCTAAAGCCGGCGCCTAAAGTACCTAGCACACGAAAGCTACCCGCACGGGTGCCAAGGTAGCTATCTGTAAAACTGGGCTCATAGCCTCTTTGTTCCTGTGCTACGTGGTACAAGCTATTTGCACGTATGCAAAGCTTAACAGTTTTGAGCGCGGACCTAAATCGTCCCTCAAACGAAAACGCTGCCCCAGCCAGGGGAGCGAAGCAAAGCTACACAGCGGCAGCAATAACCACTACACGGCGGTAGCAGCAGAACTACACGGCGGTAGCAATAAACAGTTAACTAAGGAAGATACTCTTAGCTTTAGATGACTTGTTCCGACGCCGCAGGGTGAAGGGTACAGGGTCGGGTCCCCGAAGCCTGCTTTATCCCGTACACGCAAACCTCTTGAGGTGGGCAAATCAGCCGGAACGAGCCTAGTATCTAAAGCTATGTAAGAGAGCTAACTCAAAGTTAACCGCGGAGCTTTTAGAAACACGTCTTCTTCAGCGGGTGGAAGAAACGGAAAGTGATTATCCCTGGGCTGACAGGACGTGACGTAGTCACGTGGATCCGTGTCAGCCCCAGGGGGTACCACGCCACCTACGGGTGGGTGGTCAGGTTTTAATGATAAGTAATTTTGGAGCAAAATGACAGTCTTCCATAGGGCTGCGTTGCAGCGTTTTAGGCACTAGTGAGAGCTTGAGTTCGAAACGAAGTAAAACCGCCGACCGGGGCGCAGCTGCGCCCGGTCGCGGTTTTACTTGGTTTACTTGGTTCACAGCGGCTTACGAAATCACCGACCGGGCGTGGCCACAGCGCTACAGCGGGCGCTGGGTGATTGACCAATCCGGCATAATTCGGCGCGCTGATTTAGTGTTAAGAAAGAAAACCCCCCTTTTAGCCAAAACCCCCCTAGCATTGAGAACGACAACCCCGGCTTTCAGCCCTTTGCATAAAACTGCCAACCGGTCTGCTTGCCTCAGCGATACAGTGGGCGCTGGGCGGAAGGCGACGCTTGTCGCTGACCGGTTGGCTCGGCAGCACAGCGACTTACGAAAACCACCGACCGGGCGTGGCCACATCCAGTGACCAATCCGGCATAATTCGGCGCGCTGACTCAGCATTGAGATTTGAGAAACCCCGCAGCGGCTTATGAAAATCACCGTCCGGGCGTGGTCGCAGCGATACAGCGGGCGCTGGGTGACCGACCAATCCGGCATAATTCGGCACGCTGAATTGCCATTTAAGCCAGACAACCCCCCTTTTTGCTTTAAGAAAGAAAACCCCACCTTTGCCTAAACCCAAACCCCCCCCAAAACTTTGACTACGGGCTGTTCAACACCCGAACACTTTGAGTAGTCTACCATACTTACAGGCTGTTCAACACCAAACACTTACAGGCTGTTCAACACCTAGAACACTTCGAGTAGTCTACTGGGGTCTGAATTAGTGATTTGCAATCACCAGGCATAATTACCCCCCCCCCACTTTGACTACGGGCTGTTCAACACCCGAACACTTTGAGTAGTCTACCGTACTTACAGGCTGTTCAACACCAAACACTTACAGGCTGTTCAACACCTAGAACACTTGGAGTAGTCTACTGGGGTCTGAATTAGTGATTTGCAATCACCCGGCATAATTACCCCCCCCCCCCCCCAAAAAAAAAACGCCAACACTTTGACTACAGGCTGTTCAACACCGAACACTTTGAGTAGTCTACTGTACTTACAGGCTGTTCAACACGAACACTTTGAGTAGTCTACTGTACTTACAGGCCGTTCAACACCTTAAACACTTCGAGTAGTCTGCTGGGATCTGGATTAGTGATTTGCAATCATTGACTACAGGCTGTTCAACACCGAACACTTTGAGTAGTCTACTGTACTTACAGGCTGTTCAACACCTTAAACACATTGAGTAGTCTGCTGGGATCTGAATTAGTGATTTGCAATCGTTGACTACAGGCTGGTCAACACCGAACACTTTGAGTAGTCTACTGTACTTACAGGCTGGGATCTGAATTAGTGATTTGCAATCACCACGGCATTTGTGAGTCGTTACTACCGTAGGCACTAATTTGCCGGAGCGCTGCTGGCGCTATGGATTCGGGGAGGCCACCACCAATGAAATGCGAAGTAGCGAGCTACTGCGAGGAAACAAGAGAATGAATGCCATGTGCTTACCATTTGACGCCTAGGGGAGGAGGGATCTTTGGGCAGACAGTATGGCGGCCTGCTCCGGTCGGATGTAGGCCGCGTAGGCTGACGAGGACCAGCGGCCCCGGAGAGCTGCAGGGCAGGTTGGTGCATGGAGAGTTGCAGGGCAGGTTGGTGCATGGAGAGCTGCAGGGCAGGTTGGTGCATGACGAGCTGCAGGGCAGGTTGGTGCATGGAGAGTAGGTGCATGGAGAGTTGCAGGGCAGGTTGGTGCATGGAGAGCTGCAGGGCAGGTTGGTGCATGGAGAGTAGGTGCATGGAGAGCTGCAGGGCAGGTTGGTGCATGGAGAGCTGCAGGGCAGGTAGGTGCATGGAGAGCTGCAGGGCAGGTTGGTGCATGGAGAGCTGCAGGGCAGGTTGGTGCATGGAGAGCTGCAGGGCAGGTTGGTGCATGACGAGCTGCAGGGCAGGTAGGTGCATGGAGAGCTGCAGGGCAGGTTGGTGCATGGAGAGCTGCAGGGCAGGTAGGTGCATGGAGAGTTGCAGGGCAGGTAGGTGCATGGAGAGCTGCAGGGCAGGTTGGTGCATGGAGAGTTGCAGGGCAGGTTGGTGCATGGAGAGCTGCAGGGCAGGTTGGTGCATGACGAGCTGCAGGGCAGGTTGGTGCATGGAGAGTAGGTGCATGGAGAGCTGCAGGGCAGGTTGGTGCATGGAGAGCTGCAGGGCAGGTAGGTGCATGGAGAGCTGCAGGGCAGGTAGGTGCATGGAGAGCTGCAGGGCAGGTTGGTGCATGGAGAGTAGGTGCATGGAGAGCTGCAGGGCAGGTTGGTGCATGGAGAGCTGCAGGGCAGGTAGGTGCATGGAGAGCTGCAGGGCAGGGGAGAGCTGCAGGGCCGGTTGGTGCATGGAGAGCTGGAGATGGGTCGGCTGCTGGATGGAGGCTGCAGAATGCCATTTGCCTAGGTGAGGAGGGATCTTTGGGCAGGCAATATCGCGGCCTGCTCCGGACGGATGTAGTTGCAGGGAGGCGGAGGACGCCCCTCGCGCGGCGGTCGATGTGGCCGCGCCGATCCCGAAGGAGTGGCTGGAATAGTGCTCCGCTGGGAGGTCACACATCTGGAGAATCCGCTTGGGGAGAAGAGTGAACCAGGCTTTTGTCATGTGATGGTGGGGCGAGATGAGGAACAGAGGGGCTGATGGGCCAGTCTGGGGTCGAATTTCCGTGGAGCGGGCCATGGAAGCAAAGGGGCAAAAGGGAGAGACTGTGATGATCGGGATGAAACTTTAGATCGGACCGGGTCGCGTTCCGGGAGGGGTCGAATGACGCCGGGCATGTGAACTCGCCAGCGCGGAGGAACCCATAAAAGGCTAACGAGAACCGCATTCTAAGAGAGAATTTTGCAGGGGAGAGAAAAGGCCGTCTCTCGAGCGCGCTGTTGGGGCTTTGAACAGCAATGGATAGGAGGTCAGCAATGACCTACATGTTTAAGGTCAGCAAGCCAGACCATGACTATGATGATGACAACGATGATGTTTTGAGCTTATGGGTCTGGAGTGGCCGCATTGATCAGATGATGAGCGTTGATGAGCTGAAATGAACAATATGATACATGGACTGAATTGCTAGCAGGAGAGACAGACAAGATTCGCCCAATGAAGCGCGCCCCCTAGGCTACTGTGACCTCACTTGGTTTGCCATTTAAAGAGGAGTATGTTTAATGAGCAGCACTGCTTCTGTTTATTTGACTGAATGGCTGGAGCATCATCTCGGAGAAAGGGAAACGATTTTTTTTCTTTTCTTTTAAGTTTAAAACGGAATCTGGCTGTCATTAGGCAATGATTAACTGGATGCTATTGCTAACTGATACCTTGAACATCCATTTGCAATGATTCTGGCTGGATATTAACTATTGTAAATTTGTCACATGAATGCAATTTGAGCACAATGTGTAAATACATTTAATATTAATTGTTTAGGCCTAATTATTTGTAAAGTCGCAACACATTAGAGATGAGTGTAGTTCTTCATAGATTTAGCCTCTTCATTTGCTCTCGAATGCACCAGGTTAACGGATTTTACTTTAAAAAGTGCCAGATCTTGGATGCGAAGAGACATTTAAGGTAGCTCCGCCGTCTTTCTTTCGCTATAGGCGAGGATATAACAACCGGAACACGCAGATTGTCAAGAGTTCATTCATTCACTATGATAAATGCATCGCTACTTGTGCCCAGCTTGTTTCCTTTGCGCGCGACGTGCGCTGTGGATGGTTAGATGATTGTTTTTGAATTACACGCCACATGATTTAAAATTAAGATTTGATTGCTAAAATATATGACACTATGTTATGTATTTAAGAGATGATTACGACTGATTTTATTTTACCGATTTAATACTGAAATGCTGATACTTTCCTCGCGGGTCCTTTCACGACCACGGGTGCCTGGTCCTCCATCGGGCCTTCGCAGTGACGCGGCCAGAAAGAGAGGAGGGTGTGCTCGGTGTGCTGTGGTCGTCGACCCCGTCATTGGTAGAGCAGGTAGTTCTTGAGAGAGGCGGGCAGGGGCAGTCCGTGGATTTCGCTCAGGCGGTCCCTTCCTAGAGCCGCCCGCACTGAACGCCTGCACGGGTCCATCAGAGGGAGGGGCTCCGGATCGAGTCCATTTATGTACCGGATTCGTATTTTGCCGTGTCACATGCTGATAGAGCGAACGGGGGTGAGTGGTACCTCGAACACGAATGGCTTAATAGCAGGATCGGAAGGAATGAGGCAGCTTGAGAATGGCGAAACGCAGCTTTCAGAGAATGGGATGCGATCAGCTCGGGTACAGCGAGCAGAAGATCAGGGAAAGAGAATGATGACCCACAGAGCATGGCTATAAATACTGCTACGTCATAGCCTCGGCACTGACGACATTATCGGTGTCATATAGGCAAGTGCGTCACGCGGACGTCACGCTGGGATTACACTTGTGCTCGTCACACTAGGATTACATGAGGTGAGGTGAGGTCACTAGGATTGCGCGTGGTGCGAGGCAGCGTGTCTGGTCTTCATCTTGAAACTAGGTCGAGACCACCATTATTAGTGGCAGTAAATCAGCTCACCTTTACATGTACCGGACAAGCAAACAGCTCACCCTCTACTGTATGTTGTAGAATGGAATTAATCATGAACTCTCTAATTGAGAATCCATTGATCATGCACACTGATTTTTTCTTGAACTTTATTCTCTGTAACTTTAACTCACTGTCATGTTAATTCACCTAGCAGTTTGTACTAAAGTTGCATTTCTACAACACTTGCTAGCTTGTACCCATGTTTACTATAGCTATACTACATTATGCAGTGGCATTTTGCTCCTTCTAAACATGAAGAATTGTCCTTGTATTCATAACAGTTCATTTTCCATATGAGTATTGGTAACTACTACATGATTCTGTCTCAATTAATTTGTTGTTCAAAATCATTCCGTAATGGGGTTTAAGAGTTCCTATTCAATTTATTAATCTCAATATTTAAATGTGACTGTGTACACAATATGCCATCATAACACAGTATTATAATTTATAGAACTAGGAATCGAGCGCACGTGGAGACTCTGGAGATGATGCGCCATGGCTGCAGTTATGGAAATCACTCGCTCCACGGGCTCCCAAAATCATGACTGACAGACAGACAGACACCGCTCGAGTGACATCACTGATGACATCACAATTGCTCGAGTGACATCACTGATGACATCACAATTGCTCAAGTGACATCACTGATGAGATCACAATTGCTCAAGTAACATCACTGATGCATCACAATCGTGACTGACACCGCCAAAGACACAGCCGCCAACACTTAGCCAATTTTAACTAAGAGATAATATAACTTCTGTATGTCAAACAGGCTATGCAGGACCATGACCATGTATGGGGCATCATTAGCAAAACAGCAGTCAACCAAGATGGACGTTCCGTCACTCCAATCACCAAGCCCTCCATGGTTCAACAAGAGGAGCTGCTGCGCAGAATCTACTCAGAGTCTGACCTTGCCAATGTCCAGTACATAGAGGCCCACGGCACTGGAACCCCAATTGGAGACCGAACGGAGGCAGGGAGCATCTCAAACGTCATTGCTAAAGCCAAACCTCCAGGATCAGAGACACTCAGGATCGGCTCTGTGAAGAGCAACATTGGACACACAGAATCTGCAGCTGGAGTGGCAGGACTCATTAAGGTACTGTTAATGATGAAGCATGAAACTATTGTTCCCTCAGTTTTCTACTCTGAAGACAGTGCCAGTGTAGATGCCAAAGCCCTAAATATAAAAGTTCCTACTGAAGCAGAAAAGTGGCGAGCCTCTGGTGAAAGAATAGCTGGAGTGAACAACTTTGGCTTTGGGGGAACAAATGCACATGCTATTGTCAAGCAACACAAACAGTCATACCTTCTGCAAGACAATAATGGGAAACAAAGGAAGTATTTTGTCATGTCAGCAAATTCTCCAAAATCTCTCACTTTGATGATGGAAGACACCATTAAACAGCTAGATACAGAAGCCATGGTTGATCTGGTTTCTCTGGTGTACACATCAGCTTGCAGGAGGAGCCATCTCAAACACAAATACAGAAAGGCCATGATTATTTCATCTGCAGTTGATCTTAAAGATCAGTTAAAATCTGCCCTAAGCAAAAACATTGCCCCCTCTTACTCAGATCCAAGGTTAGTGTTTGTTTTCTGTGGAAATGGTGTCACTTACCATGGCATGTGTAAACAGCTACTAAAAAAAGAGACTGTGTTCAGAGATAAGATCAAAGAGATTGGAGAACTTTTCCAAAGGTTGTGTGAACTGAGCATCTTGGACAGACTTGAGAGTGAGATTGAGAGTAGTGACTTCACAAAAGCAGATGTTGTCCAGCCCCTCTTGTTTGCCATTCAGGTTGGCATTGCCACCCTTCTCAAGCATTGGGGTGTCAAGCCTGATGCGATACTTGGACACTCTGTTGGAGAGGTTGCAGCTGCTCACTGTTCTGGCCTGTTGTCTCTTGAGGATGCAGTAAAAGTCATCTATATCCGCAGTATTCTCCAGAGCAAGGTCACAGGAGGGAAGATGCTCGTGATCAGCAACATGGCTGTATCGGAGGTTGTTAATCTTCTCCCTCATTACTCTGATAGGGTTTGCATTGCTGCTTTCAACAGCCCCCAGTCCTGCACCCTTTCAGGTGATGCAGATGCAATAAAAAGCCTCCATGATGAGCTAAGCACCTCAGACAAGAGTGAGAATCTTTTCCTCCGTGTATTAGATGTCCCTGCTGCTTATCATAGCCACATGATGGACCCAATTCTGTCTGAAATAGAAGAGAGCATTGGCTCCTTACGGGTGAATGAACTAGAGACAGAGTTGTTCTCTACGGTGACAGGCAAGGAGGCAGAGCAGCCTGATTATTGCACAGGAAGATACTGGGCCAGAAATGTTCGTGAGCCAGTCTCTTTTGAGCAGGCAGTGAGATCAGCAATTAAAGGGAAGAAGAATGTAGTCTTTGTGGAGATCGGCCCAAGAAGGGCCCTCCAAAGGAACATCATGGAATCTCTGGGAAATAACACCCTGGTTCTTGCCTCGGTGCAGCCAGACAAAGATGATGAAACGGCAATGAGCGTTGTGTCGAAGCTGTTCGAACTAGGGGTTCAGGTAGATTGGAACCACTTCTACAGAGGATATGAGACAATGCCATTGCCTTTCCCGAGATACCAGTTTGATTGCTCTCAGAGAGATGTTATCATTGGAGCAGCAAGGAAAAGCACAGCCGATAATCATCCTGTGCTCTGTCAGATTGGCAATGAAAGCAATGTTTTCAGCTGTGATCTGTTGTCTGACTCTTCATCCTACCTAAGAGAGCATACACACAATGGTATACCCATCCTCCCTGGAGCCTTCTATGCCGAGTTGGGTTTAGCCACATTCATGGCCAGCGCCAAACCAAAGGTGCCCCTTAATTCACTCCAGCTCAGTGTCAATTTTCAGAGTCCATTTGTCTTAACCCAGAATGCACCAGAAATGAAAGTGCAACTACAGCAAGCGGGGAATGAAACTAGTTTCACAGTATTCTCCTTATCTGCAGTCTATGCATCAGGCACAGTAGTGTCCAAGCGAGTGAGGTTAATTGAGGAGCAAAGTCTTTTGTTAAGCTCCATCTACAAAAGATGCACATCTGTTGTGAGCTCTGAAGACCTCTATGGATATCTTTCTCAAGGTGGATTTCAGTATGGGGAAGTTTTCCAAAATAAGGGGGATGTGCACTATGGGGAAGAACTGATGGAGGCTTTTTCAGTAGTCAAAGTTCCAGAAGAATTACGGCCTCAATTGCATGACTACTGCATCCATCCTGTTGTGCTTGATCTCTTCATGCAGCTTCTCTCAATTCCAACAGAAAATACATTTGCTGGCAGACAAGGGTTTCCTACTAAAATAGGAAGCTTGACAGTGTTTGAACCCTTGCAAGATGAGATGATTATCTATCTGCGAGCAATTCATGTGGGTCCTGATCACTTTGAGGTATGTGGCTGCTTCACAGATAAAGAAGGCAGAGTGTTGGTTGAAGTTAAGCATGTGGTAATCAAGTACATTGGTAGTCGTTCTCACGTAGTTGAGGAATACTTCTACAATAATGACTTCAATGTTGTCTCTGAAGATACCACATCCACTCCTTCACCTCCTCCTAAGGCCTTGGTCTTCTGTGACTGTTTAGGGATATCTAAAGTCATGCAACCACACCTGGACTCAAGATCTACATACATTTCCTTGACACATGCAAAAGATATCTTGAGCGATGGATTCCCTGCTCTCTTGGCAAATCTCAATATCACAGATATCGAGAAAAACTTTGATGAGGTCTTGTTTGTGTGGGGTAAAGAAGACCTGAGTTTACTGGCAGCTGATATTGTCCTGCAGAAATTGGTGGAGTGCTGTGAGATTTTCCGGCAGATAGTCCTTGAACTGAAGATAACGCGATTTCCGAACTCCATCAGAGCAATAACCTACCGTTCGTCTGAAATCACAGTAGACCACATAAGTCCAGGTTTTGCCCTCTCTGGCATGACAAGATCATTTGCTGCAGAGATACCAGATCTTTCATTTCAGCTGATTGACATAAATTCTGTCTCTGCTAAGGACATTGCAGCTCTGGCTCAGGTCTTAAGACTATATCCTTGCAGTAAGTACCCAGAATTGGTGGTGAAAGATGGGTTGGTTTTGAATCCTTCTATTGTCCGAACCCCTGTTGAAATCACTGACATTTCAGAGGGCAGTGTCTGCTCTACATTGTCTGAGCCCTACATCCTCCTGACAGCTGATGCACATGCAATGACTCAAGTGTGTGCCACTCATTTGAATGATGAACACCAGGCACTCAGTGAGAAATCAGTTGAAATTCAGCTCAGTAAGATATGTGTTCATTCATCTGATTATTTCCCTGTCAGTGCTTCACATTTGAAATTTGGCCAGACACTCTACTGGAACAAATACTCATCTCAGAATCACAAGCTACTTGCTCTTGATTTCAGTGGCACTATTACAGCAGCTGGAAAGAATGTTATAAAATTGAAAGTTGGAGACCACGTTGTTTCGTGTTACCCTGTTGTTGCAGCCAACAAGGTCACAGTTCCAGAGGATGTGTGCTACAGTATCAAACGGTTCCAATTCCTTCAAAAAACACCCTGTGTTTCATACTTTGTGCTGGCATGGGAGATCCTGTATCGAGCCTTGCCCAGAGCCAAACAACATCTAGGAATCATATCCTTGGTTCCTGACTCTGCTCTGATGAAAGTCTTGGCCCTCACATCTCACAAATCAGGATGGCATGTCATTACTGACACGCAGTGCAATGGCTCGTTTGTAGATGTTAATCAAATGGATGCATTTGTTATCTTGCCTCCATTTGATGAATCTCTGATTGGTAAAATTTGCAGCTTTCCTGATGTTCGAAATGTTGTCATCATCTGTGAATTTCAGTCTCAGTGTTTGCTTGCTCAAGATGCTTTCCAAAGTGTGAAGGAAAGTGTTCACATACAGACCATTCACATGTCAACCATCTTCCAGAAGGGGTCCCTGAGTGCACGGAGGCCACACATTCATCACTGGCTCAAGTCCTTGAACTTGGACAGGAAATTTGCCCTTGAGAGCTTTACCTTTCAGAGTGTGACATCAGAAAGCATCAACGCCCTTCCTTCAGGGAAATCAGAATCATACTTCAACTCAAAGAAACTGCCTGTTTTGGCACTGGAAAAAGATGTCAACCCCGGTAAAGATGTCCAAGTTAAACTATCTGACATTCCATTGCTGCCAACAAAAAATGTGCTTTTCCAAACGAGAGCTGTGTACATTGTGGCAGGTGGTCTCTCTGGGCTGGGCTTTGAAACAGTCAAGTTCATTTCTCAAAAAGGGGGAGGAAACATTGTCATATTCTCTAGGAGCAGACCCACACCGGACATGCAACAAGAGATACACAATGTGGAGAAACGGTATGGCTCATGCATCACTTGCATGGAGTGTGATGTATCTGTCTCTGAGAATGTGCACAAGGCTATCCGTGTCATTGGCCAGAAATTCCCTGCTTGTCCGATCAGAGGAGTGTTTCACAGTGCAGTTGTCTTGCATGACGGGCTGATTGAGACCCTTGATAAATCTCTCTATGAGAAAGTTCTCAGACCCAAAGTAAACGGTGTTCTGAATCTGCACCACGCAACACAGCAATGTCACTTAGATTACTTTGTGTGTTACTCCTCCATCTCTGCTTTTCTGGGAAATGCATCACAAACAAACTATGCAGCAGCCAATTCATTCCTTGATGCATTCTGTCAGTATAGACGCAGACTTGGGCTCCCTGGTCAGTCTATCAACTGGGGAGCTCTGAATGTTGGTCTCCTCTTGAACAAGGAGCATTTGCAAAAGTTTCTGGAGGCAAAGGGGATGATGGTGTTGGATGTGGCTGAGATTTACAACAGTCTGGAGCAATGCCTTGTGCTCAACAGACCCCAACAGGCTGTTTGCAGGTTTCACTTCAAAAACCTCAGGTACAACATCCTCTCTCAAAATGCTGCTTTGACCATGCGCCTGTCTGCATTGGTAGAGGAGACTTTCCAAAAATCCAAAGACATTTATTCAGAATTTAAAAAAGCACACTCTGTCCCTCCAAAAGAGTATGTCAAATCACTACTCAGTGAGAGCATAGGTACTGACAAAAGTGAGCTGAATGATGAATCGCCTCTTTCATCCTTAGGCATCGACTCAATGCAGGCTATGACTCTGCAGAATATCATCTTTCAAGAGAGAGGTGTGAATGTGCCTTTGGTTAAACTGTTGGACCCCAATGCCATGATATCAACAGTGGTAGCAATCCTAAGTGAAGGAGCAGAAGGTGAAAATTGTACTGATAACCAAGAATTGCTTCTGATTAAAGACATTGTTGCTGCTTCAACAAGATTGTAAAACTGTCAAATTATGTTATGCATTGCCAGTTTAATCCTCAGTCTAGCATAGCATTATCATATGATAATAGCATTATCATAATATGATAATGCTAGACTAATTGCTTCCCCCCAGATAATTCAATCACAGTTTTGTAAATGTTTGTTTTGTTTTATTTTCAACATTGTATTTTTAAAGTGTGTTTTACATTGGTTATTGTTTTGGTTTGTTTTTGATGTTGTATTTTTAAAGTGCAGTTTACATCGTTTTAACCATAAGCCATGTTATTTTGCCCAATCTTGTATAGACATATCCAATCTTGAATGGATGTTTTGTATTAGAAAATACTTTTACTCATTAACTTGATGAACATGATGAAAATGCTCAACATTACAAATATTTAAACCATAACTGATGTTTATAAATGATTTCATAATAGGCATACCCTAATCTGATGTTTATAAATTATTTAATGGGCAATAATTTATGTAAACATATTACATTATTTTGATGTCATAAATTTGAATCTTAAATCTCATTATGTATTTAATTTTATTTATTTATTTCACATTTATTTCACCAGGCAAGTGATTAAATTCAAATTCTTATTTACAATAGCTAAGCGGCCTGTATGTAGTATATCAGATGGAAGTCAAAATAATAAAAACACCAGTGTCAACACTTTTTTATTTTATGCTTCTTTTCTTCTTCTTTTTCCCACATGCAACGTGGGGGAGGCGAGGTGTTTTGTGGCGAGTCAGTCATTCATAGATGGAAAAGAAAAATGAATGATGAATAATCCACACCCCCCTCCCGTCACTCGAATCACTCGAATCACTCTACCACAAAAGAACAGTAAAAAGGGCAAGAAAAATAATTTCGGACCCCATTCACCCAGCACACCATGTCTTTCAGTTGTTGCCCTCCGGGAGGCGCTACATGTCTGCCCACCAAAACAACCCACTTTCAAAACAGTTTCTTCCCCACTGCCATACGAACACTGAACTCTGACAATCCCCCTACCTCTGCTGTTATGACTAGAGCCTGACCGATACTGGATTTTTGAGGCCGATACCGATATTAGGGAGTAAAAAAATTCCGATATCGGCAGATTTTTTTTTTCTTTTCTTTTTCATCCAATTTTTATCCCCCATTAGTGCTAATTTTTTATTTATTTATCCTGGTTGCTGCTCCACTCTCTGCCGATCTGGGGAGAGACGAAAACTGGCTCCATGCTTCCTCTGAGACATGGGCAGTTAGCCAGCCGCTTCTTTTCACCTGACAGGGGAAGCTTCACCGGTAGGACATAGCACGTGGGAGGTTCACGCTATTCCAACCAGTTCCCCTCCCTCCGAATAGGCACCCTTAACGACCAGAGGAGGCACCACATCAGCAACCAGGATATTGCATGTTTTGGTGAAGGGGTTCCTATATGAAGGAAACCCCCAGGAGGCACGGTGAGAACATGCAAACTCCACACAGAGGGGCCCTCTTGGCGACCCCACCTGGGCGGTGGGCGCTCGAGGACATGCGGACGGGCACGCATTCCTTCAGCATTCACAGCGTCCCAGGTGGGAATCAAACCCAGGACCTTCGAGCTGTGAGGCGACAGCGCTTGCCACTGCACCACCGTGCCCCCCGTAAATGTATTGAAAACAAATTCCACCAGCCTGGATGTGTGGTCATTAAAGTATCTAACCAAAGCATCAACTGTGATGTCATCGGTGATGTAACTCGGACAAAATGTGATGTCATCGGTGATGTCACTCGAGCCACTGTGATGTCATCGGCGATGTCACTCAAGCTACTGTGATGTCATCGGCGATGTCACTCAAGCCACTGTGATGTCATAGATAACAGGATTCAACAGGTATAAGTAAAGGTCCTTACACATCAAGAGCGATGCGACTATACAGCACGAAATTGCGATGCGAATTTTGACCCACCTGTCAATCACAGCCACAGATGTGTACATGTCGGAAGCAAGTTTCTGAAAAATCGACCGTGGTTCGAAAAAATAAATAACTTTGCCGTTGGTATGCACGGTTGCATTGACTGATATAGGTTTGGAAAATATTATTGACGTGCGAATTAATCGCACGGGAAAAAAAGCTCCCAATGTGTAAGGACCTTAAGACCGGCATTACTAGAGCGTTGTTATCAGACTACTGTGTTGTTATTGTTAAGTACAAGATCGGCTGCCTTACAACCAGCTGGATTGGCCCAATGCACGTGGGCCTGGCTGGGCTGGATTTGCCCTTGTTTTATTCCAACCTTTGTAACCCACTGTAACTTTTATGAGCTGGTCTCTCTTTTATTTATTGATTGGTGTAGTTTTGGTGTTGTATAATGGCTCCAAGGTCACTCAGTCACGAATTGAATGAATGATTGATGTTGAGTAGTGTTGTTTAATGTATTTGTTGGTTTATGTTGCCCGCGCACACACACGTTCACACATGCACACACATACACTCACTCCACTTGTCCCATACAAAGGACCACAATGGAAACAAGCCCTTGGGCTTTATTGTGTTTAATTCCTTTTGATCAATATTGTTTATTGTATTGTCATGCACAATCATGTATTTATTGAATCAATAAAGATATCAATCAAAACTCAGACCAAAACCTTGTGCTTTGAATCTCGTTACCATCCGCGACAGCGGAGCTGTATTGTTTTCAACTTGTGAGTCTGTGTGTGTGTGTGTGTGTGTGTGTGTCTCTCAGGTCTTCAACATAGCTATTTTCAACATTCTATTGTGAAGCCGAGCATGTTCACTCTGTGTAGTGACGATTCAGATGTGTTCTCTAATATTCCAGCTAACACTCCTGATGTTGTTGTTGTCAATGAAAAGCGTAGAGCGGTGTTTGTTCCAGAGGTTGGCTGTACATTTTGACCACAGCCTAGAGGAGGCCTTTCTAACCAAGATGCTGAAATATCAATAGCTGGAGCAGACCATTTCACAATTGCTACAATTGTAAACTTTTAGTTTTCATATTTGGCAGCCTGGGTCACGTACATAAGCTGGTTGTGAGAGGCCGTCAGTTCAGATGGCTGGTCACCCAAAGAGAAATATTGTTCAATATCTGCTATTATCGCCTTATCGGTAGTTGCTCAATATGGAGGAGGGGATGCTTTTTGTACCCATGAAGTAGATACTGACAGTTATCATGTTTTACAGTATAATTCATAATTACAGTATATATTCCCAATTTCCCCCCGGGGATCATTAAAGTCTTTCTGATTCTGATTCTGATTCTGATTCTGATTCTGATAACTATTTGTGTTGTTATCCTACAGTATGTATATGCATTATTGTGGTTGCTCTTTGGGCACTTATGTAACTGACTAGTCTCGCTGGCCAGCCTCCCCTCCCTACCGTGAGAAGAGTCTGGCGGCGCAGGTCTCCATTGTGGGATTGCGATGGGCAAACTGGGCAATGGACACTAGTAACTGACTGACTCCCAATATTTGATTGCACTATTAGTGTTTATGTCCTTTGCATACTTGTTTTTATGTGGACATAAATACAATATGTGTGTGTGTGTGTGTGTGTGTGTGTGTGTGTGTGTGTGTGTGTGTGTGTGTGTGTGTGTGTGTGTGTGTGTGTGTGTGTGTGTGTGTGTGTGTGTGTGTGTGTGTGTGTGTGTGTGTGTGTGCGTGCGTGTCATGGCAAAATGTGGTTGTGGAGACACCTAGTGGGGACTGGGCACTACCACAGAAGCCGTTTTGACCTACTTTGACAGGTCTGTCTGTCTGCAGACCTTCCATTTTGAAGGTCGAGTTTGAAAATGGGTGTGATCCAAGCAAAGGGGGCTGGTCCCCCCACAATCCCCCTCCCCCCCACATACCAGCAACAAAACGACTTTATAGAAACTTGCAGTTGACTTCAAAATGAAGGTCAAGTTTGAAAATGAGCGTGATCGGTCCCATGCCTTTTGGTTTTGCCCTTTATTATCTACATTTTGGTCCAAAATATTTGATTGGTACTCCAAGGCCTATAAAGTAACCCTTCAGCCGGAGGCGGAACTTGCCATCTTCGGCTGCTCTGAATCTTCTCTGCTCCTTCCTACTGCTGTGCAGCAGTCTCTGACGCAGGGGACGACCGTCGCCAAGAGACTCATCCTAAGGGAGTGGAAGTCCCCCTCCCCACCTTCTTTTCAGCTATGGCTGTCAGACATGGTTTCAGTTATACGTATGGAGAGACTCTGGTTCCTGAGGACCAATTCACTTAGGAGGTTTTCTACCATCTGGGACCCATTTATGGCCTACTTGGACGAGGTTAGGGGCAACGGGTAACTCACCCAACTGATCTCTCGTTTACTCCTCACACTGGATTCTATATATCGTGGTAGCACCTCACTATGATGTTGTAATGTTGATATGTGTATGCTTTTTCTTTCTTTTCCTTTCCTGTGACTGAGCTTGTGTGTCTTTGTTTTTGTTTTTGTTCTTGTGTGTCTTTATTGCATATTAAAAAAAAAAAAAAAAAAATGCATGCAATGTCAACGCATTGCAATGGCATACACATAACATGGTTTTCACTTTAAAAATAGGTGCAATGTATAAATGCAAAAGTCAAATTTTGTGTGCTGATGCACAGAGTGCTCCAATAGTACCTATGGAGACCGATGCATCTTATGCACATGGCTGTTTCGACCTTGCTTGCTGACGTGTTCACAAAAGCTTGGACCCATCCGAAAATGGATGAGATACGCCCATTGGAATTATCTTTTCACACAGTCACATGTTCAGTGTAATTTAATTTAACATTTGATTTTATCCATTGGACTTGATAGAAGGCTAGGCCACTAATGTGCTTAGTATCAGGATAGAACAGAGTTCTTGTAAAAGTTCTGGGTTGGTGGTTGTAAAAACTGCTGTAAGATCATTACGGTGATATGATCTGATCTCTTCCCCAAAAGATAGGAGAGAGAAAGGGCACATTGTTACATCTTAATGTCACACACCAGAGCACAGATAAGATATCATTTGAGATAATGTATTATCATGTAGCTATTATCAATTTTAAAGAACAGATTTCACACAACACTTTCTGATAATGGCATTGTGATGAATGGTTAGATTACACACAAGTGTGTAACACTCGTAAAAATTCAGACTACCCATAAATTGATAGAATTCATAACTTGCTACTTTGTACAGTAATATACTTGGGTCTGAAGACTGAAGATGTGATGATAGGGTATATCTGATAGGACCGCCTGTTTCTTGTCTAATGGGACTTGGAACATCATCATTGTCCAGCATTCTTTCATCAAGTTTGGCAGCATTTCTTTTAAGAAGAAAAAATCAGGACTCAAAGCTTGGAGCTTCTTGGATCCCAGTTTTGCTTTTAAGATCTAAAAACAAGAATACATTTATGTCTATATTTGATATAAGTAGTTAAAAAACATAACTGATTATTTCACAACATAATGTAGAGCATTAATAAGTGTTTGATTTTCACTGACAATTACTTTGTGTTATGCCTCTGGGGTGAGTGTTCAAAACTATCTAACATTCAATATTAAACTAAACCAAGTAAAATCAGCACTGACGATTGTGCTGCATTCAGTTTCATTAAATGTAAATTAAATTTGAATGATCATGCCTTGTTGTCTGTATGCAAATACATAGAGCAACAACTTTTATTTCTCTGTCTCCTGTATGCTTGCAGCATATTTGTGGCGGTACATCCCAAATAGATTTTGACCACCACAAATACTGCCATATATTAATTTCAACTATAGTTGACTGCAAACTCCTGCTTTAAGGCTTACAGTATATTATTATCTTGTCTGAATCGTCTGAATATTATTCCAGCCAATCATTTAGGAAGTTCCCTTTTGATTTCATTTGACTGTTGTTTTCAAAGCAAATGTTACTTCAGTTGAGTTCTCCCCTGGAAGTGATTTTGGTATATGGATCATTGTATTATTTAAGCAAGCAGAATTCTACCATGTGTAGTCGTAGACTGAATTTCAATCATGGAAGACCAAATAAGGCATTAATAGAGCACCCCATGCTGTCATACCCCTCAGCCCAAATTACGTCACTAAATGACGTCACCATCTCCGACGTCACCTTCTCCATGACGTCACCTTTGCAGTGTGACGTCACCTTTGCAGTGTGACGTCACCTTTGCAGTGTGACGTCAGTTGCCCAAATGACATCAGTTATGACATCATAAATGCCCTTCTCCCAAATGACATCAGTTATGACATCATAAATTACATCAGTTATGACATCATAAATGCCCTTCTCCTGGTACTATATAAAGCCCCCATCACCACAGCTTAAATCACACTTGTGCAGTCATCACTCACCTTGTGTCAGCATCACGCATTCATCCAGCATCTCCAGAGCAAAAAGCTTCATTCAGTCCATCATCATGTCTGAGTCTGAAGACGAGCAGCAAAGGGTCAACTCCGCCGTGGACGCCTTCCTCCAGAGCACGATCAACGCCCCGGCCAGCCCCGGGCAAATCTCCAATCCCCAGGCTTCATCTTCGGCGTCACAAGGGACGCTCCTCTCACCAGGGGCCGCAGCCGCAAAAGGAGATCCAGCGCCACGGAGGTCCAAGTCGTCTCGCCCGGATCTCAGTCCGCGTAGCACTCCGGAGGCCGTGGCCGCGGCAAAAGAGCCAAGATCCCCTGATCGCAACGATTTCATCACTGGTCGGGTCCCTCATCGATGCCCGGCTGAGGACGCTCGGGAGCCCCACGCTCCCCACAGCAGCAGCCCAATCAGCACCGCCCCAGGTTTCAGGCTTGTATCCCCCCTTTTCAGCCGGCATCTCTTCTGTGATATCAGCCCAGCCAGCCCCGCTTCAAAATCCAGGTGTGTGCGCCGCACTCATTGCAGGCCGGGTGCCAATCCCTGAGCAACTCTGCCCTGTTGCATACGGCCACTTCCCTCTCCCGTGTCCAATCGGGTATTATCAAACATGCATTTAGTCCCTGGTTTCAGTCAACGTTGCGGCAATGCTGCTGCACTCATTTCAGGCCGGGTGCCAATCCCTGAGCAACTCTGTCCCCGTTGCCCGCGGCCACATCCCTATCCCGTGTCCAATCGGGTTTTTAACAACATGCCTCTAGTCCCAGTTTCCAGTCAACCTTTTCTTTTCATAGCATGTTTCCTCTCTTATGCATCCAATCCATCGATCCAATCCCAGTCATTTAGATAAAGTATAACCCTTGTAAACTTTTTCCGGCCTATGCTGAGTAGCGCGCTAGCTACCTGGCTAGCCACCGGCCTTCCATGCTATACTGCGCATGCGCGTGGCTGGTTTAGTGTTGTCAGTGTTGCCAGGTGGCAAATGTTGAATTATCGTACCAGAGGGTCAAAATTATCGTTTTTGGAGTGAAATTATCGTACGCCCCCTCCCCAGCGCGGCGCGCCTTGGCGCGCCTATATCGGGGGGGCTGCGGCTGACCACAGGCTACTTTTTGGACTTGGCATGATTTTTCAACACTGTGATCTCAGCCTGCGTTGCAACATTTGGGGGATTTTGGGATTATTGATCGTACATCGTACAGAGGTCGAAATTATCGTACAAATACGATAATTATCGTACGTCTGGCAACGCTGAGCGTTGTATTAGGTCGGTCCGTCTCCCGTTGCTTGCTTTCAGGCAAAATGGCGATAATCATCAGTTCTGCAAAGCTTCAGCAAAACTTATCCAAAAGCCTATCCAAATATCTAAATGTCCGTTTTACTCTCTTCTTTTCTTTTATTTTCCTGTCAACCATTTTATGTGAAGCACTTTGAATTGCCTCTGCGTATGAAATGTGCTATACAAATAAACTTGACTTGACTTGACTTATCCCCGGTCATAGCACAGTGGCTTCAGCAAAGCATACCCCCGGTCACAGCACAGTGGCTTCAGCAAAGCATATCCCCGGTCACAGCACAGTGGCTTCAGCAGAGCACCACCTTGCCTCATCCAAACAGTGCACGAGAGTCGCCATAGTTCCTGCCTCAATTCAGAGCTTTCCAGGGCGAATCCAGTTTTCCAGTTCCATGTCAAAGGCGTCCCTCTAGCTGGGGAAAAAACCTCCGGGCCCTCATCATCTCTCGAATTCCTGGGCATTAATCTTGACACCAAGCTTATGCAAGCTCCCTCCCCCTCGAGAAATTGTCTCGCATCCACGAAATAGCCCAGTCCTATTCAGCAGCCAGCCACATTTCAAAACGAGACCTTCTGTCTCTGCTCGGCCACCTGAATTTTGCCATGCACATTATTCCCCAAGGGAGGTCATTCATTTCCAGGCTGCTCGATTTAGCATCTTCAGTCCCCAGCCTCCTTGACTCAGTTACCCTCAATGAGGGAGGCCGAGCCGATCTCAAATTCTGGGCACACCTCTTAAAAATTGGAACGGAATCTCATTTTTCTATGACGAAATCGTCTCGTCTGCCGACGACTTAAAACTTTTCACAGATGCAGCACATTCACTGCTCCCCCTCCTGCTGGACGTCAAAACTAATCAAAAAGGACATGGCACGAAAACCGTGTGTCTCCACAGCCAGTCTCTGCCTCAACTGAACTAAATCCACCGTACAACAGCTCAGCCGAGGGTGCGGGTGCAACACTCCCAAAGTGACAGTACACGACTGTCAAAACAAATGAAAAAGGCCCATAATAGACATAGACACGCAACTTAAAGTCAAATCCAAGGGGAAAACGTACTTATTAACAATGGTCAGCCCACCTTTAATATTCCAAATGTCAAAATGCACAAATCAGAACGTGCATCTATTAGGAATAGAACAGATAGATAGGAAAACTATGAGAAAAATATCAAGCCAATCTTTGCCTCATACAATTTGGGATAAAGTAAGTGCACAACTAAAGAATATAACATTATGTCTACCCATTTTTAGACATTTTCATGCTATAATAATATAATGCTAAAGGTTAAATATTGCATCTTTAAGCCATTGCTGGCTATGCTCATGCAGGTTGTTGCGACCTTGGTCATTACTGACCTTAAAAATGCAGGTCATCGCTGACCTTTTTTCTTTTGGGGGGGTCCTCCCTTCAACAACTGGGCTGCTGTCTTCATCAGCCTATGCGTCCTACATCCATCCAGAGCAAGCTGCTATATTATCAGCCCAAATATGCCTCCTTCCATGATTGGTAGGAAGTATTAATGCATTTCATTGGTGGTGGTCTTCTCTCCCAATCCCCGTTTGGTGCCCATGCCGGGCAATTTGCATATAACCCCATAAGTGTCCTTGCCATTGCTTAACCTCAGTCAGCCCACGTCCTGACAATTTGCACAACCCATTATCCCTGCATTCTGCTTAAACATCAGTCAGCCCATGTCCTGACAAGTCAGCCCCCGTCCTGACAATTTGCTCAACCCATTATCTCTGCATTCTGCTTAAACCTGTCAGCCCACGTCCTGAGAAGTCAGTCCACATCCTGACAACTTGCTCAAACCATTATCCTTGCATCCTGCTTAAACTTCAGTCAGCCCACGTCCTGACAAGTCAGCCAATGTCCTGACAATCTGCATAACCCATCATTCCGGCATTTGCATAAACCTCAATCAGCCCTTGGCCCCCTTTTCCTCATCTCTCCCCATCATCACATGACAAGATCCTGGTTCATCCTTCACTTCAAGACCACACTCCAGAAATGCAACATCCCTGCAGAGAACTATTCCAGTCACTCCTTCAGGATCGGAGCAGCCACATCAGCAGCCATGCAGGGGGTGTCCTCCGCCTCCCTTCAACAACTGGGGCGCTGGTCCTCATCAGCCTATGCATCCTACATTCGTCCAGAGCAAGACTCCATATTATCAGCCCAAAGATCCCTCCTTCCATGACTAAAGAGGCAACAAGCACTTCGTTGGTGGTGATCAAACTCTCCTTTTCTCTTCAATGCGCCCATGCCCGGGCTATCCACATCCACTCCCTTGCATCCCCGCTTTGCCTTAAAAAACCCTGGTCAGCCCCTCATCTCCCGGCATGCATAAATTCTCCCCCTGTCAGCCCACGACCTGACTAAAGCATACCCCAGGCGAGCTCCATGACCCCCGTTTTCACTCTCCCAGTTCCTGAAATAACTTTAAATTCCTTTGGGGGATGTCCTATCTCATACAGCACCGACGCCCTCTCTCATAAGCAAGAGGAGCGTCACATCATGGAGTCCTATGCCATACTCAAACCGTCTATTCTGATTCAATAAAGTTTGTTAAAATTATATTAAGAGTCTCTCATGATTGAAGTGTAGTCGTAGACTGAATTTCAATCATGGAAGACCAAATAAGGCATTAATAGAGCACCCCATGCTGTCATACCCCTCAGCCCAAATGACGTCACTAAATGACGTCACCATCTCCGACGTCACCTTCTCCATGACGACACCTTTGCAGTGTGACGTCAGTTGCCCAAATGACATCAGTTATGACATCATAAATGCCCTTCTCCCAAATGACATCAGTTATGACATCATAAATGACATCAGTTATGACATCATAAATGCCCTTCTCCTGGTACTATATAAAGCCCCCATCACCACAGCTTAAATCACACTTGTGCAGTCATCACTCACCTTGTGTCAGCATCACGCATTCATCCAGCATCTCCAGAGCAAAAAGCTTCATCCCACCACCTCCCCAGATCACCACCAATGTCATGACTCCTGTTGGAAACAAATCCCCTTAGGGGGGATGTCCTATCTCATACAGCACCGACGCCCTCTCTCATAAGCAAGAGGAGCGTCAGATCATGGAGTCATACGCCATACTCAAACCGTCTATTCTGATTCAATAAAGTTTGTTAAAATTATATTAAGAGTCTCTCATGATTGAAATACGTTTACTTGCATTTCACTTATGGTTATCCGCTTGTGTAAAGTAAAGGTAAAGTCCCACTGATTGTCACACACCTGAGTGTGCGAAATTTGTTCTCCGCATTTGACCCATCCCCTGGGGGAGCGGTGAGCAGCAGCAGCACCGCGCTCGGGAATCATATGGTGATCTAACCCCCCAATTCCAACGCTTTGAGTGCCAAGCAGGCAGGCAAATGGGTCCCATTTTTATAGTCTTTGGTATGACTCGGCCGGGGATCGAACTCACAACCTCCCAGTCTCAGGGCGGACACTCAAACCACAAGGCCACTGAGCTGGTGTAAGCACACAAATTGAAATATATGATGAAATGACAATGGTTTAAGCAAGTGTACTCAAACCTTTGACTGAGTAATGGCTAACTTAAGTTCTGGCCAAGGGACAACAGTTGGAAATTAGCCATCTGGCTAACACTGTCACATTGACAGTGATGTTATGTGCACTGTAGTGCGAAAGCATGTGAACTAAGCACAAGGCCAAAACACATGATGTGTGGCACTAAAAATCATTTTCCAAGGTTGGCAGGTCTGCTGTAGCAAGAGTGAGCAAAATCTCAGAACACTGGCAATTGTACAGGAAAGAGGAAATGTCACAATTAAAAAAAAAAGATAGTGGAATATCCTCAACTGTTATGTACACAAGGCTGAATTAATTCAGTGATAAGCTCAGTGTCTTCTTGCCCCTAACTGTAACTTCTGTTCCAGCTACTAATGTTGGAGAAGACTTGCTGCACTCACTCTCCCGGGATGAAATCAACAATCTTTTTCCCGGTCCTGAAAACTTCCTGAGGCTGTATGGCACCTTGTGACGTGAGACAAAAGGGTCAGTGCAGGGAGCACGTCAGTGCAACACCAGCCCCCTGCAGGAAGCACCAGCACCCCAGTGCAACACCAAGATCACAGTGATAACATGTATGGGTAACACTTTATAATAACGTTCAGTAGTAAGTCATTTATAAGGTATTAGTTAATGATGAACTAATGATGAACTAATCATTTACAAAACATTAATATACATTTGTAGATGATTAATACGTGTTATGTAAACATATCACAAATGTGTTGTAAGTCATCTATAAACTTTTAGTAAATCATGAAATGATCATACATAAATCATTAGTAAATGATTATTAAGTGATTAGTCAATATATTATGGATCACTTGTAAGTCATTCAAAGTTCTTTCGTTATTCCAACAATATCTCTTTGTTAATAATGAACAAATGATGAGCAAATCATTAGTAAATGATGTATAAGCTAGTCGATAGATAATGAATTACTTGTAAGTCATTCAGTTTTTATATTTCAACTATCTGTTTGAATTGTAGAATTCTGGCTTCCCTGGCCAGTGACACTTAGGAATAGTCTAGGTGACAACCAAGTATAGTTTGGTGACAAGCTGGAGAGACAGTTGACGGTCGGAGAGACGACACCCGGGTACGGGATGGGTTTAGCACCCCAGCCTGGCTCTCTCGTGATGGAGAAATCCACAAACGCTACGGATTAGCCTCCTGAAAATCTATGTCAAGATCGGCGCGGCCTGGGATCCTTCAGGCTAGAGCGAGGTGCTCGGCGCAGGCGAATGACGTGCAGCGCACAGGCCTTCTTGAGGCATGCTCTCTGCTGTGGTACGGCATGGTAGGATCGCCTTTTCCCTAGGGAGGGTCTGGTGAGACGAAGGAGGAGCGCGGCCGGGAGTAACCCACAGGGCCTTAGACCCTCCATGCACCAAAGGAGGGTCTTTCAATACTGCGTTGTAGCACTAGCTCTATTGCAGCGGATTGGGCCTGATCAGCCCTTCCGCGGGCAACGTTGCAGACAGAGTTGGAAGGCTGATCCGTGAGCGGCTGTTTCCGGGACACGGGTCGGGGTCTTAATCGGCCTCGGCTGGGTCTACTGGGTGAGGGTGTATGATGTTGACAGACCCGAAACACCTTACGACCCCAGCTAACATCACTGATGACGCGTCCCATCGCATGTATGTATTTTGAATTCTCTCTATCAATATCTATTTTGTCACTATACACATTTGTTAATCATGAACAAATGATGAACAAATCATTACTATATGATCTGTATATAATTTGTATCTTTACTTGTAAGGTAGCATGTTAAAAGCCTCAAAACAATTATGATCAGTGTTTCTGTACCATAAGTACCAGCTATGACCTGTTAGTGAAGCTCTTCCCCAGGCCGACAGAAGCAGTCAGCACTTAGAAGCACTGCAACACAAACTACAAAGTCTTCCTCAACTGTAATAAATGATGTGTAAATCATTTACAAGTCACTTATAAAGCTTTCTGTATCCCCTGATCTAAAGTGTAAACAATTCATCACACAGAAATGTTAGAATTCAAAATCCTTTCTACCAACATAAGTAGCCTGTTATCTCTACTGTAGGCTACTGTACTGTACTGTGCAGTCAACCTAGTGACTACTTGGCGAAAAGGTGAAATGTTATCATATGAGTACATGAGACATGATCAAATGTTTCATGTCCTCACACAAGTCATCTTTGCTTACTTTTATTACAGAATGTGAATCTATCTAATCACTCCTAGTCTACCTCTGTGAGATCTCTAACCAACCATGGTCAAGTGCTGAATCATTCTGGGTGATTTCTTCAGCTGAATCAGCGTCTGGGCATGCTTCCTGTTTTTACCAACTCTTGCTGAGGCTTGCCTTCAGTTCTCCCTGTGGTTGCTAGAGGGGAAGTCTCACTTCTGAAATGATAGTCGAAAGACGTAGATAATGTTTGTTGTGATCATAGTTTCACTTTGATCTCTCTAGCTACAATACAGTCATGGAACTCTGATTCCCGGAACTGGGCCTTGATATGAAAAAGGTCAAGAATCACTGGCATAGGGGACCTATATATATATATATATATATATATATATATATATATATATATATATATATATATATATATATATATATATAATGACATGTAGGCCTAAATTAAGTGGTTTAAGTGTGGTAATTTAATAGCAGACACAATTAGATTTTGATTTGATGCAAGTGGTATTTCAAAACCAGCTGATTAACGTGCCTTTATACTGGGCGAGTGAGTTTAACCAACCTACTCACTAACACTCGGGACTCACGAGGAATCGGCGCTGATTCACTTCGGTTACATACGGTGTGTGTGTGTGTGTGTGGTCTTGCTCTATAAGGCTTATATAAGGCTTGCTGTATCCATTAATCTTGTAAACAATTCATCACACATAAATGTGTTACCAGTGGTCTATGTGATACGCAGGTATACACAGTATACCCACTAGGAAAGCTCCAGGATTTGAGTGTACCCACTTAAAAATGCCCAATCAAAAATGTAACAATATAGTTTTGTGACAAAACTTTCACTTCAATGATTTTATTTCACAAATACCGGGGAGATAACTGCAGGGGAAGGCATCTCCTCTGGTTTTGAAATATCACATGGCTCAAATCAAAATCTAATTGTTGCTATGCTATTGAATCTCCACAAAAATACACAAGGACACATGTTTAGGTTTGTTTATTTATAGGCTGCTTAATTTAGGTCTATATGTCATTATTTAGAGAGAGAGAGATATTTAGGTCCCCTAGGCGAGTGATTCTCAACCTTTTTCATATCAAGGACCCCTAATTTAGTCCACCTCAGGGCCCCTTTGATGAGATTTTGTCTCTCAAACCAAAATCAGAGTTCCATGACGCGATATACACGTTCTCAATACACAGTTTCCGATACCGAGCCATTATTCACATGGAAATGCCAACGTTTTTAGCTCAGACACAGCCTTCTTCAGCTGTGTCATTTTGGGTTTCGACTGCTCCACAGCGCCGCCGCCGGAAGTATCGGTTCTAGATATATTTTGTAGACATTGTTACCTCCTGTCTACATTCCAAATCTAAAATTCAAGATCACAAAGTACATTTATTTGCATTAATTTGATTCCCAATCACGACACACTGGTAAGAATGATTAATATCTAATTAAAAATGCTTTGAAATGCAAAATAATGGCATTTTAAACATGCGATACAAAGATGCGATTAATCGCGATTAATAAAATTAATCGTTTGACAGCCCTTATATATATATATATATATATATATATATATATATATATACTGTATATATATATATATTTAGGTCCCCTATGCCAGTGATTTTCGACCTTTTTCATATCAAGGCCCAGTTCCAGGAATCAGAGTTCCATGACTGTATTGTAGCTAGAGAGATCAAAGTGAAACTATGATCACAACAAACAAAATTATCTACGTCTTTCGGCTATCATTTCAGAAGTGAGACTTCCCCTCTAGCAGCCACAGGGAGAACTGAAGGCAAGCCTCAGCAAGAGTTGGTAAAAACAGGAAGCATGCCCAGATGCTGATTCAGCTGAAGAAATCACCCAGAATGATTCAGCATTTGACCATGGTTGGTTAGAGATCTCACAGAGGTAGACAGCCGCTGGAGTGCTTCTCGCCATCAGCTTGTTATCCGGTCAGAAACCTATGCTGCTACATGCTACAATTGATGTAGATAGGCTAACATGGCTTAACCTGTTAAATTACAGCTGATCCAGGATTCTGTACTGAATTGCCGAGCAACAGTAACTTCTTGTACCACCCCCCCCCCCCCCCCCCCGAAACAAATCTCACTCCAAGCTGAAACCCACATAGAATAAACTAGACTACACCACTGTGTGTTACATATCATCTGTAGATCTTCCACACCTGAAACAAATGATTTGCATATACAGCAGGGCATATACAGTAGATTTTTCTTTTATTGCAACAGTGCAGTAATACGATTTTAATTTTGTCAATTGCTGTGCAAATCTACTGTACAGTAAAACTGTGTACTTTCAACAAAGTAGTAGCCTGATATAATAAAATACAATAAAATAAGAAAATAGATTCACATTCTGCAATCAAATTAAACAAAGATGACTTGTGTGAGGACATGAGGACATGAGGACATGAAACATTTGATCATGTCTCATGTACTCATATGATAACATTTCACCTTTTCGCCAAGTAGCTTGCTGCTAGATGTCACTAGGTTGACTGCACAGTACAGTACAGTAGCCTACAGTAGAGATAACAGGCTAGTTATGTTGGTAGAAAGGATTTTGAATTCTAACAGCTCACAGTTATCTACAAATGATGCAACACATTTCTGTGTGATGAATTGTTTACACTTTAGATCAGGGGATACAGAAAGCTTTATAAGTGACTTGTAAATGATTTACACATCATTTATTACAGTTGGGGAAGACTTTGTAGTTTGTGCTGCAGTGCTTCTAAGTGCTGACTGCTTCTGTCGGCCTGGGGAGGAGCTTCACTAACAGCTGGTACAGTTATGGTACAGACTTGTTTTGAGACTTTTAACAGGCTATACCTTACAAGTAATGATACAAATTATATACAGATCATATAGTAATGATTTGTTCAACATTTGTTCATGATTAACAAATGTGTAAAGTGATGAAATAGATAATGATAGACAGAACAGATAGATAAAATATAACAACTGAATGACTTACAAGTGATCCATAATGTATTGATGAATCACTTATTAATAATGTACTAATGATTTATGTATGATCATTTCATCATTTACTAAAAGTTTATAGATGACTTACAACACATTTACGATATGTTTACATAACACATATTAATAATCAACAAATGTATTGTAGCGGTTCAGGTAATCCAGGTATTACCTGTAATGTGATGTGCAATAGAAGTGTCTAGATTATTAGCTAGGAACTGATGTGTGGGAGTGTTACCGAGGGGGAACACTAGGTTTGTGGGAACGCTTCCGGTGAGAGAGCATGCGGTGGCAGTCTCCGGTTACCACCTAGAGGGAAGCAGCTAGCTAACTATGGCGTAGCAACCGCCTAGAGTTGTAATATGACTAACTATAAATAAAGAACCCTGTACCCGCAAGAAGCCTCTGCCTCTTCAATACCAGGAACGCTACAATTGGTGTCAGAAGTTAAAACGGTGAATATTGCCTCCAGAATCGGCGAGGTGGTGAACAAGTTCCTGAAGAAAAGTGCGGAACGGAGCCGCCGAAGATGAAGAGGGAGATAGGAGAGGCTGAAGCCGCGGTGTGCGCCGAGATGAGGAATACGGTGGAGGGCGTAAGGGGGATATACAGACGGATGAGAGAGGAATACAGACAGATGAGGAAGAGCCTCGGGCGGGAGGAGAACGACGCCGAACAGGACCCCTCTAACAGACAGGGACCCGGGCGCGGAGCAGCGGCAGCCGAACCGGGCCCCGCTAACGGACAGGGACCCGTGAGCGGAGCAGCGAGAGCCGGGGAAGATCCTGTGCAGCTGGCGCCAGTGAGGAGCGGCGGGCGGGGCCCTATCAAGACGCAGAAGTACGACGGTAAACAGAGTTGGGAGGCGTTTCAGGCCCAATTCGAACTGATAGCGGAGAGTGAGGGCTGGACAAAGCAAGAGAAAGGAACAAAGCTAGCTACGTGCCTGGTGGATGACGCGCGGGCATGCTTGCTACTGCTAAGCCCAGGGGAAAGAGGTGACTATGGAGCACTGGTGGGGGCCCTACAGAGGAGATTCGGCCAGTGTGAGCTGCCGAGTATACAACGCGCCGAACTGTGTAACAGGCACCGGCAGCCTGGTGAGTCACTGCGTGTTTTGGCTAATGACATTGAGACTCTATCAAGGAGGGCATATACGGACATGTTGCCAGAGACGCAGAGTGAACTTGCCAGGGATCAGTTTGTTCGAGCTTTGACCCCGTGTTGGCTGCGCAGGCAGACCCAGCTGGCACGCCCAAGGACGCTGCAGGAGGCGCTGGAGCTGGCATCAGAGAGAGAGATCGTGGGGGCGGTGGCCACGGAGGACGGCACGATGGAGGCCGCCCCCGTGGCGAGAATGGCAGGGGAGGCACGGGAGGAGCCAGCGTGGAAGAGTGCGTTGGTGGAGCAAAGCAGCATGGTGCGGGAGCTATCTGAGTCGGTGCGCCAGTTAAAAGAACAGCTGCTCCGAAGCGCGACCCTGCAGCCCACCCTACGAGACAATACCTGGCCCAGGGGGCCCGGGGCCATGCGCTGCTGGACCTGTGGACGCCCCGGACATCGGGCCAGAGAGTGCCGCGGAGGAGCGTGGAACCAGGGAAACGGCGCGGGGCCCGTCTAAGAGGGGCGAGACGGGCCCCCTACGTCATATTCCCTATGGCCACGTCACCGTTGGAGGGGGCCCAGCGGTACAGACGGGGAGGTGGGGCGTCGCCTTCCCCCGAAGCAGACGACATCGCCGGCGCTGTCAACATGCAGAACGGGCCGCACACGATGAACGGCTGCCATGTTCAGGTCCGCCTGCAAGGGAAGCCCTGTGTCGCCCTGGTGGACACGGGGTGTACGGCAACGCTGGTGAACTACAACATGATGCCAGAGGGAGCGCTTCTGGAGCAGCCAGCGGACCAGCTGCTGAGGACAGTATCCGGTGAGTTGATGCCGATGAGGGGAAGGGGGTCCGTGATGATAACTGTGGGGGGACAGACAGTGAACTTTCCGGTATGGGTAGTAGAGATGGCGGGGCCCTGTATCTTGGGGGAGGACTACTTGACGCTAAACCAATGCACAGTAGACCTAGGGAAGAGCACACTGACGTTTGCAGGGGGGCCGGTAGTCCAGATGGGTCACCCTCCCACCGCTCCAGGGGAGCAACCAAACGTCAATAACATCACTGTATACCGCGTCACAGTTGAGCACGGGCCCCACGCGGAGCCGCAAAAGAGACTGTGTTGGACATGTGGAGAGCCGGGCCACGTGGCGAGGTGGTGCAGAAGCGGTCCCGGGAGACGGACCGGGTATGCGGGACAACGACATGGTCAGCAGGGAGCCTGCTGGGCATGCGGCGAGATTGGACACCTGGCTAGAGAGTGTCAAAAGGCTGTCGGGGACCGGAGGGCAGCGGGAGAAGAGAGACGTGCAGGCGGCGGACAGGTGAGACTCTGCTGGACTTGCCGTTCGCCTGGGCACTTAGCCAGAAACTGCACTGCGCCCCCCACGGTTGCTGTGCGGAAAGCCGAGGTGGAGAGCGAGGCCGGTTGTGTTCCCCCTGCTGTCCTGAACACGCCGTCCCCTGGGGAAGGGGGGCGGGAGGACGACCGAGTGCAGGAGGTGGAGGAAGACGAGGAGGACTGTCCAGATGTGGATCTGGAGGACGACAGAGCGACCATCAAGGATGTCGACGTGAGTGAGTGGAAACGCAGGCAGGCGGAGGACGCGGAGATCGGTCCGGTGCTTGCGTGGGTGGCGGCCGGACGCCGGCCCCCTGTGAAGGAGACTCACATGTTTTCCGGTGCCACGAAAGGACTGTGGAACATGTTTTCCGACCTGCGGCTAGATGAAGACGGGCTGTTGGAGAGAACAGAGCACGGGGTAAAAGGGAGGCAGGCGGTTGTACCCGGTTACCTGCGAGAGTTGGCGCTTAAGGGGGCACACAAGGGCCCTGGTTCCAGTCATTTTGGGCCCGAAGAGACACTCACCCGCATCCGTGGACATTTCTACTGGGGCAAACAAAAGGAGGATGTGCGAAGATACTGCGATGCGTGTGAGGACTGTGGGGCACAGAGGGGGGATGGAAATGGGGTTTAAATGAAAAATTAAGAAGTTGCTGGGAAAAGAAAGGTTAAGGAAAATGTGGGGGCTTGTGTTTAATTGAGATGTGGGGGTTATTGTTGAATGGGCTATTGTGTTGAATTGAAATGAATGTGTGAAAAAAGAAGGAAATAATGAAAACTAGACATTACGGAGTGCCTAATGGGAAACTAGACATTATGGGGGTACCTAATGGAAAACTAGACATTACGGAGTACCTAATGCAAAACTAGACATATGGTGGGTGCTGAAAAGAAAAGACTGTTTGTTGGTGAATTAGAATTTGATGTGGTGATGGGAAAAATGTTGTGTTGGGTGTGTTTTGGTACAGGGGGATATGTGTGTGGGTTGTGCATGTCGCGTGGGAGCGACATTAAAGTTGGGCGGGGAGAATGTAGCGGTTCAGGTAATCCAGGTATTACCTGTAATGTGATGTGCAATAGAAGTG
This sequence comes from Poromitra crassiceps, assembly GCF_964638095.1. Taxonomy (NCBI): domain Eukaryota; kingdom Metazoa; phylum Chordata; class Actinopteri; order Beryciformes; family Melamphaidae; genus Poromitra; species Poromitra crassiceps. Next base: position 97,714,480 of record NC_139624.1, on the reverse strand, counting down.
TCTAGATTATTAGCTAGGAACTGATGTGTGGGAGTGTTACCGAGGGGGAACACTAGGTTTGTGGGAACGCTTCCGGTGAGAGAGCATGCGGTGGCAGTCTCCGGTTACCACCTAGAGGGAAGCAGCTAGCTAACTATGGCGTAGCAACCGCCTAGAGTTGTAATATGACTAACTATAAATAAAGAACCCTGTACCCGCAAGAAGCCTCTGCCTCTTCAATACCAGGAACGCTACAGTATATTAATGTTTTGTAAATAATTAGTTCATCATTAACTAATAGCTTATAAATGACTTACTACTGAACGTTATTATAAAGTGTTACCCATGTATGTGGTATTGCATTTAATATACTGTATGCATCTGTGAGTCTTTGGAGGCAAAACTTTGGATGAAAACGTTAGGCCACGCAACAGCTTTAGTGTCTGTCCAGGGATCTTAGTATTCCATTCATTTGTAAGAGTTTGGAAACCTAATATTTTCCAATACTTTTTTCTTCTGATGTAACCTGCAGCCAGCACCCAAGTGCCATGCCGATCTGAAACCAGCAATGCCAGTCACCTGCAATGAGCACCGCAGAGCAACGCCAGGATAGCAGTGATGAAACATGTATGTATTTTTTAATACTCTGTATGCAATATTGCAACAATACATTAGCCCACAGTCCACATACCTTTTGTTTTTGGGTCATGGTTTCACTACGCATTTTATGCATAAGGAGAAAAAAATGCTTCCATTTCTAAAATACTTTATTTTGCTTATTAGCAAAAAATCTATTTCTGGTCTATAATATGAAAGTATAAAAAAACACTTGCAAATGTAAAAGTGCTTCTTAGCCATGACTACTTGTAGGATAACCTAGGTAATAACATTACGAGACATTGTATATTTTATTTTCGAAGCAAATAGATAGCCGGAGCTGCTTTCCTGATAAAACAGGAAATGTCAGGAAAGTAGTCTCTTATGGGGTTGTGTTTCTGTGGCTTTCTCTTTAAAGCTGGAGTGAGTACATTTACAATTGCTGGAGTGAGTCATTTACAATTTGTTTATATAAACAAATGTCCATTACGTTCAAGGCATTGCCAAACAAGTTCCCACAATGCTGTATTTCTCAATATACCAGAGTTTTCAATCCGACACAGTCGTGCCCGAAAGGTAGAAAACTCAGGTTGTCTGATTGAAAACTCAGGTATACTGAGAAATGCACAGAGAGAGTTATGGGTGCAGATAGGCTTAATCAGCATTGTGTGAAGTCGTTTTGCAATAGCTGAATATGTGCATAACATAAACATTTGTTTATGTTATGCACTCCAGCTTTAAGCAGCGAGGCCCAGTCTTTACGGTGAGACTTGTGCAGTATATTGGATAATGCATCCCTACATTATGTTTTGTACTTTGTCATTTTCACAATGACATAAGGAGAAGTGTTCACACTGTGATTTTTGTTTTAAGAGTCGCTTTATTGAAACTTGGTTTCAGTATCTGGTCAGCAAAAAAATTATACAAAATCTTTTTCTCAGATTTGATGTATAATGATTGTTTTAACTGTGATGGTTTTTCTAATTGGTAGTTTTCTAATATTTTACATTGACTTTTGTCATCTAGGTTTCAGAAGACCCAAACGGTTTCCTGCGCCAACAACCTCTATCATCTCCAGTTGTGGTCATCAGTGAGGAAAACTGCATGATCGCCATGGGAGCATGCCAGTGGCGACCTTCGAAAGAGATCGGTTGAAAGAGGGACTTGTCTACCCGATGGCATATTATTATGTCCTACACCTCACTTACTCCAAGTGTGACTCAACAGTGCTCTCAGTACTGCAAGCTGAGATCCACCATGATGCCATCCGTGATGGACAATCAACCCCTTCCTACAAAAAGCCTATGGGCGAATGGAAGGCCTTCATGAGTGAGGTGAGTGTGAGAGAGTGAGGGACAGGCAAATGCAAGGCCTTCATGAGTGTTCTTTTTTGGAGTAAAAATATATATTGGTCTGCCATCACTGTAGAAATGTCTTAAAACCTTGTCAATTGTTGTCTGAGCTTCAGTTCTGTGTTGTAACAGTCATGTTCTGCGATTTCACATTCAAGACCTTTTAAATGTGTTATTTTTCGATGTGAATATATGTGTTCTCAATCATGATGTTCATTTACACTGAGTTAAAAATAATTTGCGTGCTTTTAAAAGAAATAATTTTATGTTACATGCATGTGACATGTGACAGTAGGCTCTTTCACGCACAGATCGCGCAAAAATTGCCGTTTAGGAGTCCCGCAAAGACCGCACCCTCGCCACAGAAATTGCTTTCACACAGAGCCAAGCAGCATGGCCACATTCCCGTGCTGTGGTATACTTTCAGGTGAAATCCCCTGCTCCCGGATTGAAAGGCGAGCGGAGGGATTTCCAGCTCCTCCTAGCCCAAATGAATATTTTCATAGATAGGTTAGTGTAGCCTAGGCTACTGTATGATGAACGAATTCATTCAACAACCAAGACTTCCCTCCTTCTCCTAGTCCGCTGAGCAGGGCGGATAGGTGCACTCGCATGGTGGGCGGGCAGATCGATATGGTGTCCTACTAAAATTGGAACGATACACGACCGCCCGCATATCAAACAGCTGCAGTCTGCATAACGTTCGTCGGGGGAATAGTATAGGCTATAAATGCAAATGACTACTTAACGTTAGTAGTTTTTGTAAGGGAATGCACAGAGCTGATTTCGAGAGGGAATAACCTCAGACCAACTCGCCACAGACAGCTATAGCCCTCTGAAGCTTATTATTATATCCGTTAATTGTACCTACTAATGTCAACATCGTTTAAGCCTAACCGCACGGAGCATTCCTCCTGGCGCCCCTGCAGTCATGATTGTATAGGCTACTTTTTTTACTTTCACTCCTGCACTTTCACTCCTGCAACGACGCTTTCAAATGGAGGCGGGTTGCCTCCATCTGGTGACTTGGTGCAGTCAAAACAACCTGGTGTTAAATGCTCAAAAAACAATGGAGATGATTGTGGATTACAGGAAGCACAAAGCCCCACCTTCCCCCATGACCCTGGGTGACTCCCCAGTCAACACTGTGGAGTCCTTCCGCTTCCTGGGGACCATCATCAGCCAGGACCTAAAATGGGAGCTGAACATCAGAGCTCTCACCAAGAAGGCACAGCAGACGATGTACTTTGTGCGACAGCTGAAGAAATTCAAAGTGCCAAAGGCCACGATGGTGCACTTCTACTCCTCCATCGTTGAGTCCATCCTCACCTCCTCCATCACCGTCTGGTATGCTGCTGCCACTCTCAAAGACATCAACAGACTTCAGCGCATCATCCGCTGTGCTGAGAGGATAATCGGATGCAACCTGCCATTCCTCCAGGACCTGCACGCACCTGAAGCGGTCTCGCAAGATCATGGCTGACCCCTCCCACCCTGGCCACAAACTCTTTAAGACACTCCCCCACGGCAAAAGACTGAGGTCTGCCAAGACCAGAACCACCCGCCACAAGACCAGCTTCTTCCCAACCGCCATCAGCCTCACCAATAAGGCCCGGAAACCCCTTCCGCCAAGGGCCTCACCAACAACCCCCCCCCCCCACACACACACACACACAAACTCACTACCTCCTCCTAAACTCAAATGACCCCCCCCCCCCCCATAAAACTGGAACTCATACTGTATCTAATTTAATGCCTGTCTAACTGGGACTGGTAAATTGATGTAAATTCCCTGCACATTAATGCCTATTTAACTTAGCCTGTAAATGTCATGTACATTCAATGTAAACTCTTATCTAACTGACTGTAAATTCATGTAAATCCACTGCCTATTTAACGTATATTTAACTGTCTGTAAATCTCATGTAAATCCAACGTAAATTCATATTTATCATCCACAGAACACTTCACCACTCATGTACATATTGTATATATTGACTCGATTTGATTGCACTTGCAACCTTGCGATTGCCGTTAGTTATCTTCCTACTTCTTATCCCTGTATATTGATGTAACCGCTACGCTGCATACAGACACTAAGACAAATTCCTCGTATGTAACTTGCATACTGTGTAGTGTTAATTTTGGCAGCAATTTTTTAATTTAGTCTTAGTCTTAGTCCAGTTTCAAAATGTCATAGTCAGTTTTTATCACATTTAGTCAACCTCATTCTGTTTTTATTTAGTCAACTTTAGTCGACTAAAAGTCTGAGCATTTTAGTCTTATCTTAGTCCAAGAAAACAATAACTATCTTAGTCTAGTTTTAGTCAACAAAAACTGTTAACATTTTAGTCGTATCTTAGTCAAACTATTTTAGTCTACCAAAACCAATATTTTTATCTTATCCTTCTGATAAAAACATTTTGAATGATTAAGACCACTGGACATGGAAAATGTGATGTGCAGATTTATTTTTGAACCAACATGATTCAACAATCCATGATACTGTAGCGTGTACACACACACACACACAAATTGCTGTCTAGGTAGGCATGGCATCTGTATAAAAGGTACAATATAGAAAATAATCATGGATGCTGTGAGCCCCTTTTTAGTCCATAACCAATAGTTATTCTGCATGCCATGGACAGTCTGTGTTTGGATTTTTCCTTTTCAGCCAGGTACATTTTGTCCACAAGGTTTGTCATTTTCTTTTGGCACTGTGAGCCTTCTATCTATTTTTTGGATCATCATGACAAAATCCTCATCCTCCACTGTCCGTGGAGGGAGGGCTGTGCGACCTATCCACTGAGCTATCGCCTCTTCTTTGGAACGTTGTTCTTGTGAGTCTGGTTTGTAGGTTGTGGGATAGCAAAGCCCCAGCGATAGCTGGCCTCTGCTCTTTCTTGGGTGGCTGGTATACCGGGGGTTTATCTGAAAGCTGGGACAGGAATAAATACAATGTCAGGACAGGACAGATGCAACATCAAGAAAATCAAGTATTGCACTAAGTATTATACATAAGTAAATCATTGCTGTCTTTTAATTCTTCTTCAAATTAAGATGTTTAGAACGGTGTGTGAGAGTGAGGGAGAGAGAAAATGTATGAGTCTGTAAAATAGTGTTACACACACACACACGCTTTTCTCTCTCCCTCGCTCTCACACAGTTCTAAACATCTTTAGGCAATGGCAACCCCCACCCGATAGAAACACCAACTGCACAGTGTAGCATTGAAGTTAAGCTAGCTAACTTTAGCTTGTTAGCTTGCTGGCTGGGCCTTTTGTCACTAGGAAACCCCGGCCCCGCTGTTGAGAGATGCTAACGCTAGCCCAATACTGAATGCTACGTTGCCTTCGCTGCTCATTTTAAGCTCCTTCACTACGTTAATAGTATAAAACACAGCCTACGTGCAAAACCACCGCATTAGTAACATTAGTTGGCTTACCTCAATCTCTTTGTGGTAACACTTGATGTGTCTCTTCAAGTTTGTAGTGTTTTTCCCTGCTATTTTATGGCCACACGGCTCCCCATGTGATACAGCAACGCATTCGGTTTTTTTCTCTGCGTCATTGTAACGGAAATAAACCCAGATATCCAGCCGTTTCTTCCCCCCAAGCATATCGAGTGCTAAAACAAGTAGGTTAAAATCGAGACCATTAAAAACAAGCTAAAACCATGGAGGCTAAAACAGGTGACGAGTCCTCCTCTGTCCTGACTGCGTGCAGCTGTGATGATTGGCAGCAACGTTTCCTTATATCGACACTGGTGTGCGCAGCACAGGAAACAGATTAACGATTAACGTTAAAATATTTTGTCTCCTCCTTTTTCGTCAACGAAAAAAAAGACAGATTTTGGCACAGTTTTTATTTGGTGAACTACATTTTCGTCTCGTCTTTTTTTGTCAATGATATCCCTTACGAAAAAGTCACATGTAATTCACATGTGAAATCTTCCATTTCACATGTGAAAACTCACTTTCACATGTGAAACGTGCAATCTCACATGTGAAATGAAATATTCCACATGTGAAAATATAATGTGTGTCAAAGTCACATGTGAAACCTGCAATCTCACATGTGATTATGCTTTATTCACATGTGAAATAAAAACGTTCACATGTGAAAGTATAATGTGTGTCAAAGTCACATGTGAAACTTGCAATCTCACATGTGATTATGATTTATTCACATGTGAATAACATTTTCCACATGTGATAATTTTACGTGTGTCAAAGTCACATGTGAAACGTGCAATCTCACATGTGATTATGATTTATTCACATGTGAATAACATTTTCCACATGTGAGAATTGAATGTGTGTCAAAGTCACATGTGACACATGCAATCTCACGTGTGATTATGATTTATTTACATGTGAAAGACATTTTCCACATCTGATAATTTTATGTGTGTCAAAGTCACATGTGAAACATGCAATCTCACATGTGATTATGATTTATTCACATGTGAATGACATTTTCCACGTGTGAAAATGTTATGTGTGTCAATGTCACATGTGAAACTTGCAATCTCACATGTGATTATGATTTATTCACATGTGAAAGACATTTTCCACATGTGATAATTTTACATGTGTCAAAGTCACATGTGAAACGTGCAATCGCACATGTGATTATGCTTTATTCACATGTGAATAACATTTTCCACATGTGAGAATTTAATGTGTGTCAAAGTCACATGTGAAACATGCAATCTCACATGTGATTATGATTTATTCACATGTGAAAGACATTTTCCACATGTGAAAATGTTATGTGTGTCAAAGTCACATGTGAAACATGCAATCTCACATGTGATTATGATTTATTCACATGTGAATGACATTTTCCACATGTGAAAATGTTATGTGTGTCAATGTCACATGTGAAACTTGCAATCTCACATGTGATTATGATTTATTCACATGTGAAAGACATTTTCCACATGTGATAATTTTACATGTGTCAAAGTCACATGTGAAACGTGCAATCGCACATGTGATTATGCTTTATTCACATGTGAATAACATTTTCCACATGTGAGAATTTAATGTGTGCACTGATAAAACAAAAGCATGCAGCTTTTCATTCAATTTTAATTGTATCCACTCCAATAGCTGAAAATTAATAATTTGATAATCTAATATAAAGTTTTTTATTCATATTTATGGTTGAACCATTTTTTATTGTCGGATACAACGTAAAGTGGCAGCGGGATATCAGTCTTTAATTTGTGGTTTTCATCAAGTCTCTAGTATTAGATCAAACATCCATGCGCATGCGCAGTGTTGACAACGGAGAATAAAAGTATCTGTTAATTTCCCTCCAATTCTTTTTAACACACTCCGCAGTTGCACCCATAGATATATGGTTGCACCAGTCGCACGGCACTGGTGTCCCGTGCTGAGTGAAGGCCATTGAGGTCTGAGGTAAGGACAAAACATTTTTACATACTGGTAACGTTTTTCTTCAAAACTGGCCATTCATTTTAGGTTAAAACAACTCGGCCAGACAGACGACAGCTAACGTAATGGGCTCAGTCAGCTCAGAATAGACGACAGCTAACGTTAGCATCTAGCTAGCTAACGTAGTGTGACACCCACACAATGTATTGTCACATTTATGTAGTTGTGTATATATTTTTATTTGTACAATGTTATTTCTGTTAGGGGAAAAATCTAAAATCAGCCATAAGGGTCATCTATAGCCTGTTAGTGAAATGACAGGATTTAATTCACTTTGGAGTTTTCGGTGTTGCCAACAGGGGGCAGTGTGACTTGGTGCGCTTCTCGGACGGACCCTCTTTGTTTTTACAAGCGGACTCTCGTTGGCTTCCTCATTGTGATGAGCGGAGCTGCAAGTAAACATAGCACCTTGTCCGTGTCTCATTCCTTCTCCTGTTTTTACAGGTTGGTAAAGTATTAACACTTGTACAACTGCACATACACGTTGCTTAACATTTAAACTAAGTAGTAGATCGATTTTGCAAGTGTAATGACTGCATTTAGATGGTTTTGTGAACAAGTAGAAAAACGTTTTTGTTTGTACTGTAACGTGATGCAAAATGGCGCCGGCTGTAAACGTTTCTTTCTAAACATGGTAAAAGCCAAACAGGTCTTAGGTTTTAAGCTCCAGCACATTTCGTTTTTGGTAAAGCATTATTGTTTTGGGAACACAACTGTTTTAGTGAATATGTGGTGATGTTAGTTAGAATTTAGAAGCACTGTTAAAAGTTCGTTTTTGTAAGTCAGCTCATATGTTCTCATTGAAATGGCACAGCCATAGTAGCAATGTGTAGTTGCTAGTACTGTTAATTTCGTTTATTTATTTGCACTATGAGAGGTTAAAACCTAGAGATTCTGCATTTCTTAGTAGCCTAATGTGGGAATGTAGTGGTAAATGAAACATTAGCTAACTTTATAGACTGAATGAGGATTTATTCATGCCTTAGTACACTGATTTAACTCAGGAAATGGAACATGGAAAATGTTTGTTTATTTTGAATGTGAATAAGATTGTGACTATAGCCTGTTTTGATGATATTTTTGGATATGATGAAAATGTGAATTTTTACAGTAACATTGAAATATGGAAACAAAATACAAAGAGAAAGAAAAAAAGATATATTTTGCACAATATAAAATAAATTGTGATGAGCGGAGCTGCAAGTAAACATAGCACCTTGTCCGTGTCTCATTCCTTCTCCTGTTTTTACAGGATGTTACCTGTTTATGGGATCTCAGCCCGAGACCTGTAACAGTAGCATATGTCAGGCCTGTCATGTATTAAAATGCAGTTTTCTTGTCTCAGCGAGCAACAACGCCTGGATGGCGACATGGCGCATGTTATATATATTGTCTGCATTGCGTGCCAAATGTTAAAAAACAACTGCTATGGTTTGGTTTAGGGCATCTAACGTTTACTGCATGCTAGCCCCAGCTGCACAGAATAACTTGGTTTGAAGTAGCTAGGCTATCACGTTAGCTTAACCTAGCGTTACATGGTTTGGTTGAAGGGCTTTGAAGGAAATAAGACGAGCACTCGTGGTTGAGGTCATGGTATTGTTATCACAGTTCGCTAGCGTTAGTTAGCTTAATGTTAGTTGTGTGGGAATTGCTGTTAGCTAGCTGTTAGCTAACGTAAGCTATGCAGCATGTAGTAAGCCTGCCATTCATAGATACAATGCTTTTTTCTTCCTCCGTGAGCAACAGTAGTCTATTAGTGCAACGTTAGCTAAGGTCTGCATTGCATGCTGCTAACAGTGCATTGTTTGACACAATTGTGCCATGAAAATGCCTCCAGCACACAGAAAATAAAACGTGAGCTAGCTGGCAGCTTCCCATGCTAAGGAAAATATGTGGAAACATAATCTGGCAAGTGCTGTTTGTTACTTTTATTGTTAAGGCCTGACTTTGTCAAAAGTTAGCTTGCTAAAGATTGAATTTTCCTTTTCTCTTGCAGTGCAACCTCTGGATACATTGTGGTAAGTTCTGTTAATATCATAAGGGTTGTGGTTCTAAATCCCCTCTAATGCAGTGTGCTGCCTATAGTGTAAGTGAATGTGTAGCTATACTTGTTTTATTCACTGTAACAGGGTTCCTTGAAGTGCTTTGATTTTGAGGGGGGGATCAAGTACTGCACCTTGAAAATAGCCTATTTCCAAACCAAGTGCTTGAAAGAGTACTTGAAAGTCTTTAAATGTAATCTTGTAATGTGATGTCTGTATGAACCCTGCTGTAGCTAGCTTTAGCTAAATAATTAGCAGTGGTGCCCATCATATCTATCCCCCTCTGTCTCTATGTGGCCATTTACACCTGGCATTAACATGTGTTTTCTGTGATCAGATGTGATCAGATTGCAATCGGGTAGTGCTTGACCACTTGAAAGTAAGGGTGTAGGCTAAACGTCCCCAAGACAGAGTGAGGATGGATACACACAAGCATCCAGTGTCTGTTCTATCATAGACTGTGCTGTACAGCAACTTTCTTCAAAAATATCTGGATCTCTAATATTTGCCCTATAGTACTTTTGGATACGAATAAGTGTGTGTGTGTGTGTGTGTGTGTGCGTGCGCGCATTAACATTGAAACAATCATTTATGTCCAGTGTCCAATCCGATTTGACAAAAGATAAGCATGTGTGTTTTAATTTTACATGAGTTAATTAGATTAAATAAAATAAAATGCATTTGGTTCAACCGCAAAAAAAATTTACATAGGCTATTTTTTTGTTGCCAGATTTCACAATAACACATAAAGGTCCGCGATACCGTGAAACCGTGGTATTTTTGTCCAAGGTTATCATACCAATATCAAAAACTCATACCGTTGCATCTCTAATTGTGACCACATTGAACACGTGTACATGCAATGCATCCTCTCAATCCACATACAACAACAGTCACTGCAGTTTTTCTACTGCTCTATGCTATGGAGCTTACCTGATTTCAATGTGAACACTGGAGATACATTATTACCAGGTGTAAATTAAATCAGGTTAATGTGGTCAAGCACTATCCGATTGCAATCTGATCACAGAAAATACGCCAGGCGTCAATGGCCTCTATCCCTGTCTCTGCCTCTCTCTCTCCTCTGTGTCTCTCTTTCCTCTCTCTCTCTCTGCCTGTGTCTCCCGTCGTCTCCTGAAGCCACTGCCGTCTCCACCACCAACCCACCCACACACGAAGTGCCGGAGCGGACTGGGACCCTGTCCCCTCTCCCAACAACGGTAGGGTCCTTATTTAGTCCTTACAAAATCAGCACATGGTTCTCATTACATTATTTTGAAAGTTCTGCCCGGCCCTCAAATTTAAGAGAATTGGGTCTGGAAATTCCTTGCAAAGTCTTTGAATTTGATTTTGAGGAGGTATGAGAACCCTGCAAATGTGACTAAAAAACAACTTCAATCAGGAGAGGCCAGTTGGTAGGATTAGACAAACTTTATTTAGCAATCGGCGTGCATGGCAAATGCTTTGGCGCTTGACTCCATTGGCCAGTGGCGCTGCTCTTGAGGCAGAGGAGGGCGCCTGCATGGGCTAGGAGATCCCCCCCCCGTGGGGGATCGGGAGTCAAGACTCGTTGGTGGTGGACTGGGGAGGTGGGTGGGGCAAAACAACGCTTCGGAGGCCGGCTTCAAGGGAGATGGACTGCCGTGGGCTGCTGCTGCTATGATCGGCCAGAGAGAGAGAGGTGACGTAGAACCCTTGCTATATATATGAGGATTAACTGACGTCATGTTTGACGTCATAGCAGACGTCATACTAGGATTTTTTTGACCACGTTGAGATCGGATTACGCGTGAGTGGCCTTCTGCTTGAACTATGGTCTGGAGACCTCACAACATTCAAATAGGCTCTGCAAATATAGTGCAGATGTTCTCAGCATAGTGGTATACAAAGAAGCAAGGATATTAATTTAAATACACAAATACTATATAATATTATTTAGTCAAAAAAATAGATTTGGAATAAATACATTTATCTATTTATTTTTTATATTTTTTTATATTTATTTTTTGCTACTTTGACTCTGATGCGCTGCAGTCTGATCTCAGAAAAAAAATGCATGTTAGTGTCAGGTGATAATTACCTCTATCCCTGTCTCCTTCTCTGCCTCTCTACTGTCTTTCCCTCTGCCTCTGTCTCTCCTGTCGTCTCCTGAAGCCACTGCTGCCTCCACCAGCACCACCCCACCCCTTCCCCATGAAACGGCGGAGCAGCCTGGGACCCGTGATCTCTGTAACAACGGTATGCTAATGTTTTCAAGCACACTATCGGATTGCAATCTGATCACAGACAATGCATGTTAGTACCATCATTTGATGATATAAGTTGAAAAACTTAAATGGATAGGCCACTTTTTGGGGAGTTTAGCGAATTTTCCATATCGCCCCCAATAAACATCGATATACACGTCTTCACAGCAACTGTCCGTGCAGTTTGGAGGGTCGGGGTGTGCAGTAGTTAAATGGACAGCACTAAAACAGGACCAAGCGGATCGCGGCTCAAAGTCAACAAAACACAGTGCCTAAAATATAGTGTAAAATAAATATTCTGGTCAAGAGGTCTGTCTTTTTGTTTTGTTTGTTAACTTAAGTTATTTAATTTAATTTACCTTGAAGTAAATTTGTATTTTGTTGTTGTTCCAACAGACCAAGTGCAAGCTGTGTTCCCAAACACCAGTGAGGTTCTAATCAGACAGTGCATGGCCCAGAAGTTGAAGGATGTGAGGCAGTGCGACAAAGAACAGTAAGTTTCTCTAGTTTTCTCTATCACTGAAAGTGGGTGTAAAACGTATAGAATGTAACCTGACCTTAATTCATGCTTATATTATATTGATATATCTTAATTAAAATTGGCGGTGTCTGTCACGATTGTGATGTCATCAGTGATGTGATAAACATTTTCCTGCCTGAGGCTAAACTCGTGGGCGTTCTGAGCATGAAGGGGTGGAGGGGATGTGCCACAAGGCATCATCCTCTCTGCCGAAAAGCCATTAGAAGAAGGCTAACCTTGCATCTCCAGGCTCTCTCTGAAAGGAGAAGAGCCGATCTGTGCTCAATTAGTGTTCTGGTCTGATATCTGGTGTATCTCTCTGCCTGTATCGCTCTTTTTTCCCCTGCAGTGTTAGGGTTGTATTCGTTTCATAATAGAGCTGTAATTGTAGTCGGGGCGTAGGGGCACAGATTCTGTTGTAGCATTTTCTGTTGGATTTATTGCATCTCCATCCATTATCCATGGCACATTTTACAGCATCTGTTTTAGGGCATAGGGTGTTGCCCAAAATTCTGAGAATGTTGCTCTATGCATCATAGATTTTGTGTAAGTTATGGGACCATTTGTGAATATAAAGTCCTGAATCAAATGTTTCAGTTCACAGCCGGACTACACTAGGTTTGCCTAGTTTTGGTTGTAATACCCCAGTATGTTTGTGAAATTGCCTTGATTATTCTAATGATATTAAAATTTTCACAGGGCTATTCTAATGATATTTAAATTTTCACAGGGGAACCAACAAGATCAGAAGACTTGTCAGCGGCAGATAAGGTGTTCCTGAAAGGGACATGACACCCCCAAGTTCTGAAGTCTCACAGGAAGCTGTCCCTGAAAGGGACATGACAGCCCCAAGTTCTGAAGGCTCACAAGAAGCTCACATGACACCCTAGCATAGTTATTACAAAGGGATAGGCCACTTTTTGGGGAGTTTAGCTCGATTGCCATATCCCCCCAATATACACTGTCTTTACAGTCACTCTCGATGCAGTATGGAGAGAGGGGTCATATTTAGCGATAGAACGGTACTGCCGTTCAAAGGCAACAAAACAAAGTGCCAAAAAGCTCTATGTACATCTTGTGACTCGGGTACTAATCCAAAATGCAGAAAAACAATTTTTTGAGGTAAATAAATATTTAGTAAACATCGCTGCCGGGTGTACAGCGCATGTGCAAATAACGCATGCGTGGAAGCGCTGTCCACAGACAAACAAGGAAGTGACCCGGTATGGATTTACTATGGAAATAATGTTTCATGCAACTATGGATTATTATTTCATAGCATGGTGAATAAACTAGTCACAACATGTACACATGTGCATAGAGCTTTAGGCGCTGTGTTTTGTTGCCTTTGAACGGTAGTGCTGCCTCCACTGTTGTATCGCTTAATATGACCCCTCTCTCCATACTGCATCGAGAGTGACCGTAAAGACAGTGTATATTTAGGGTAAGTGGGGACAAAATGGCAATCGAGCTAAACTCCCCAAAAAGTGGCTGTTGCCATCTTTATTTTTCATCCATCAGAGCTGCAGCTTCACCTGCAATTGTTCCATGATCACTGTACATGCAATCTGTCAATCACTCCCTTTGATTTTGGTCTCCCGTTTGGAGTTGAAGTGGTGGCTGTTGCCATCTTTATTTTTCATCCATCAGAGCTGCAGCTTCACCTGCAATTGTTCCGTGATCACTGTACATGCGATCTGTCAATCACTCCCTTTTCTAGAGATGTATGATAAATGCAGTTATGAAAAGGTGAAGTTTTGTTAATAAATAAGATAATTTTATTCTTGTACATGTGTTGTGTGTTGCAAATAACCTACTGGTATGTGTCAAATTGTATGTAATCTGAAATTATGTGGAAAATGTGTCAAAGAAGGGATCATTCACATGTGGTTGTCTACTAATACATGTGAATGTTCCCACATGTGATCTTAGGACATGTGAATTTGTTGTTCATGTTATTCCATCCACATGGGAATATTCCCACATGTAATGTTGAAACCATGTGTGATTCTATGTTTTCCACATGTGGTTTTGGAGAAATGTGTTTTGGTTTTTCACATGTTATTCCAATTGGCATGTAACACATGTCCCAACAATCACATGTGGTTCAAGATCACATGTTGGAAGGTTCATGTGTTTCAACCACATGTGAATATTCCCACATGTGATCTTGAACCACATGTGGTTGTTGGACATGGAAATTAAACATTTCAACCACATGTTGAATCACATGTGAAAAACCAAAACGTGTGCCAAAACCACATGTGGTCCACAACATATTGAATCACATTTGGTTTTAATATCATGTGGGAATATTCACATGTGGAGGGAATAACAAAACCACGTGTCCTAAAACCACATGTGGTTCAAGGTCACATGTGGATATCCACATGTGAATATTCCCACATGTGATATTAAAACCACATGTCGATCACATGTGGTCTTAATCACACGAAACATGTGTCCAAAAACCACATATATTCCAGAATCACATGTGATTTCCCACATGTGAATATCCACATGTGATATTAAAACCACATGTCAATCACATGTGGTCTGAATCACACAAAACATGTGTCCAAAAACCACATATATTCCAAAATCACATGTGATTTTCCACATGTGAGTATCCACATGTGAATATTCCCACATGTGATATTAAAACCACATGTCAATCACATGTGGTCTGAATCACACGAAACATGTGTCCAAAAACCACATATATTCCATAATCACATGTGATTTTCCACACAATTCCACACAATTAAAACCACATGTCAATCACATGTGGCATTTCAAAATCACATGTGACTTCCACATGTGGCTTGACATGTGAACATCCACATGTGATATTAAAACATGTGGTTGAGTCACACGAAACGTGTGTCCAAAAACCACATATTTCAAAATCACATGTGATTTCCACATGTGACTTTTTCGTAAGGGATTGGATGTTGATATCGTCACAGTTAGTGTTTAATCACGTGGGTACCGTCTCGTCATCGTCTCATCTTATGCTGCCTTCCAGACAACTGGGATGTGGGCGTTTCCCAGTGGAAAAGTCCCACCCCCCACCTCCAAAGCGTTCCTGTGCACACAAAGGCAAAACGGCAAAACGCATACAAGAAAGATGGCGGACCACAACAAACTTTTTTTTGTCTGGCAAGTTAAGACAGCTTAACAGTGAACGGAGCAGCCTCCTTGCATATTTAAATGAAAATGATGAGCGTCAACAACGCATAAGGTAACATTCCATAATACATTTTATTTTACGGCACTTCATACTTTGGAAACATATCTACATTGCCATTCACTGGCCTAGCATAGCATAGCCACGTTAGCCTTCACTTATGCTGCCTTCCAGACAACTGGGATGTGGGCGTTTCCCAGTGGAAATGTCCCACCCCCCACCTCCAAAGCCTTCCTGTGCACACAAAGGCAAAACGGCAAAACGCATACAAGAAAGATGGCAGACCGCAACAAACTTTTTTTTGTCTGGCAAGTTGCAAGACAGCTTAACAGTGAACGGAGCAGCCTCCTTGCATATTTAAACGAAAATGATGAGCGTCAACAACGCATAAGGTAACATTCCATAATACATTTTATTTTACGGCACTTCATACTTTGGAAACGTATCTACATTGCCATTCACTGGCCTAGCATAGCATAGCCACGTTAGCCTTCACATAGCCTACCAATACTGTTGCCACAAATACATCCTTCCCCCACTTTATTTGGATAGTCCGCCTACAGAGTCTACAGAGTATTTAACATTTCAAGTTCAACAGCTTATTAGTTGACATTCAACTGGTTTGCGTTATCTGTAGATGTTGTTTTAACAGCTTATTAGCGTTAGCTGAGATTCACTAAACCGATTCGGCTTGCTTCCCGTTCCCACAAAACCTAGCTGAGCTCAGTGCTAGAATTAAAACAAGCAAAGGGTCCAGAACATTTTGTCCAGGTGTTCGATACAGATAAAGTTTGTAGGAAGTCAGTGGCACACACTTGTGGATGCCTACAAGAAAGATAATAATCAAAGTACAGGGAGGGCAAAACTACTGTACAGTATAGAATATAGATAATCTGTTGAATATCTGTTAAACAGTCAAATGTAAACTAATAAGCTGTTCAAATGTTACAAATACTCTGTAGACTCTCTGTAGGCAGACTATAGAATTAAAGTGTTACCAAATCAGGCTATGACAGTGAAAACAAAGGTGTAAAATGGAATAAGCCAAGGACAAGTATTCACTTTTTAAGAGTATTCATTTAATCATGAACAATCTGTTAATTTAATTCACCTTTTGAATCTTGTGTCTCTCCTACTTTTCAGGAATGCAGTCCTTGCTCATTTTCTGAGGCCACACACCAAAATAATAAAGACCGGCACTGAATGGGAGCTGCTTTTCCACATGGATGAGGCAACATTCTTCAGGCATCTTCGGGTCACCCTCTCTCAGTTTGATTACCTGACATATGTGCTGAAACAGCAGGGTCTAAATGAAAACAACCAGGCCGGAGGTCCTCCCGAGATTCCTCTCTGCCCTCACTTCCTCCTTACTTATCTGTTGTACTTCCTGGTTCACTGCCTCCACATTGTCCATCCTCCTCTCTCTCTCATTTTCTTCATTCATCAGCTCTTCGAAATACTCCTTCCACCTTCTCATAACACTGTCCTCGCTGGTCAGCACATTGCCCTCCTTATCCTTTATCACTCTAACCTGCTGTATATCCTTCCCTGCCTGGTCCCTCTGTCTAGCCAATCGATATAAATCCTTTTCTCCTTCCTTGGTATGAAGAGGATGAAGAGAGGGAAGGCGGTCGGCCCAGATGACATACCAGCGGAGGCCTGGGGATGCTTAGGAGAGTTGGCAGTGGACTTTCTAACAAGACTGTTTAACAACATCTTGGTTAGTGAGGAAATACCAGAGGAGTGGAGGCAAAGTCTTTTCTGAAGTCTGAAGCAAAGTGTACTAGTGCCTATTTTCAAGAACAAGGGAGACGCACAGAGTTGCAGCAACTACAGGGGCATAAAGCTGATGAGTCACACTATGAAGCTTTGGGAAAGAGTAGTGGAGGCTAGATTAAGAGGAGAGGTGAAGATTAGTGAGGAGCAGTATGGGTTCATGCCAGGAAGAAGCACAACAGACGCATTGTTCGCCCTGAGAATGCTGATGGAAAAGTATAGAGAAGGCCAGAAGGAGTTACATTGCGTCTTTGTAGACCTAGAGAAGGCATACGACAGGGTACCAAGAGAGGAGGTGTGGTATTGTATGAGGAAGTCAGGAGTGGCTGAAAAGTATGTGAGAGTAGTGCAGGACATGTATGAGGGCAGTGCGACGGTAGTGAGATGTGCAGTGGGAGTGACTGAGGGGTTCAAGGTTGGGGTGGGATTGCACCAAGGGTCGGCCCTCAGCCCATTCTTGTTCACAATGGTGATGGACAGGCTCACAGACGAGGTCAGGCAGGAGTCCCCGTGGACTATGATGTTTGCAGACGACATAGCAATCAGTAGTGAGAGCAGGGAGCAGGTGGAAGAAAATCTAGAGAAGTGGAGACATGCGCTGGAGAGAAGAGGGATGAAAATAAGTAGAAGTAAGACAGAGTATATGTGTGTGAACGGGAGGGAAGATGGAGGGGGGGTGAAGATGCAGGGAGTAGAGGTACCAAAAGTGGAGGAGTTTAGATACTTGGGGTCAACCGTGCAGAGTAGTGGGGACTGTGGCAAGGAGGTAAAGAAGAGAGTGCAGGCGGGGTGGTGCGGGTGGAGAAGGATGACTGGGGTGATCTGTGACAGAAGGGTACCAGCGAGAGTGATGGGAAAGGTCTACAGCAGGGTAGTGAGACCAGCCATGCTGTACGGTCTAGAGACGGTGGCACTGACCAACAGGCAGGTGGCAGAGCTGGAGGTGGCAGAGATGAAGATGTTACGCTTCTCTCTGGGAGTGACGAGGCTGGACAAGATAAAGAACGATTACATCCAAGGAACCGCCCATGTCGCGCAGTTTGGACAGAAAGTGAGAGAGGCAAGACTGAGATGGTATGGACATGTGCGGAGGAGGGAGGTGGGGTACATCGGGAGGAGGATGCTGGAGATGGAGCTGCCAGGAAAGAGGAGGAGGGGAAGGCCCAAGAGGAGGTTCATGGACGCAGTGAAAGAGGACATGCAGGCAGCGGGCGTGACGGAGGACGATGCAGAGGACAGAAACCGATGGAAACAGATGATCCGCTGTGGCGACCCCTGACGGGAATAGCCGAAAGAAGAAGAAGAAGAAGATGCAAGGAGGGTGCTCTGCTCGTTGTTAAGCTGTCTTGCTATTTGCCAAACAAAAGAAAGTTTCTCGCGGTCCGCCATGTTTCTTGAGCTGTTTTCCCACATGCGCCTTTTACCGCTAAATGACCGGAATGCGGTCTAATGCCTTCATGTGTGAAAGTTATTGTTCCGGTATAAGCGCGACCCCGTCGTCGCGGACATTTCACCAGTTTCGAGCCAGTCAGAAGAGCGGTATGCGCGATAAGGAACACAAGTATAGAACGGGTCCAGTCATTTGCCGCGACACCGGTCCTTGGGCGAGGTGTACACACGTTGCTTAACGTTCACTTCCAGCGTGCATCATCTAATCATTCGCGCACATCAAAGCAAACTACTTCCACATTTCACTTCGTGCATTTGCTTTCTCTACATACATACAAGCGTTGGGCAGCTTGCAAGCCTCTGCCATTCTCGCTGTGTCTGTCCTGTGTGGCTGCTGCGAAGTGCGGAGGACTGAGTGAAGGACTGGCCTCTCTCGAGCAGAGAGGGGAGGGGGGAGCAATATTATCAAAAGAGTGGACGCCGGCTCCATGTTTGTTTGTTGTTTTTTTGTGACTGGCCTCAGTGGCCTGCAGCACAGTTTATACGTCATGACCCCAGGCCACTCTCCTCCGCCCCCCCGCCCGCTCCGCCCCACCCCACCCCCCAACATACCGGCTATTTGACGATTAGATTCCCACATGCGAGCGCTCAGGTGTGAAGGGAAATTCCGGGAAATGTCCGATATTGACTTACAGGTAATTTTCCGGTACGCATGTGGAAAAACGGCTTTGGTTGCGTTTTGCCTTTGTGCTCTGGAATGCTTTGAAGGTGGGGGGTGGGACTTTTCCACTGGGAAACACCCACGTCCCAGGTGTCTGGAAGGCAGCTTAGTCATGGGAAAAAAGGGCGTTGACAAGCTTATTTCGTCATAGTTTTCGTTAACGAAATTAACACTAATACTGTGGCAACGAAAGTGAAAGTGATTCTGATTCTGAATGCCATAAAGATCTACAAGATACTGTGGTGGATTTATTTTAAGTCACATGGGTTTATCACATGACAGTAAAAGGTCAGAAAGAGGGAAGGTATAAAAGGCAACATTTATCCCACTCAGCATCATTACTTGAAGATCCACTTTGTTCCAGTATCCCAAAAGTAGAGGTATGGATTTTCTATTATATGTTTATCCTCAGGTTTGGTAGGAAAATAGCATGTGCTATTGTTGTTTATTTTCACTGTCATGATGAATGCACTGAATAAGATACTAGCAAGTTTTTATTATTATTATTTTATTATTATTATTTTATTATATATATTTTTAAGTAGCTTTGTTTTCCTATTGTAATAAATGGGATGAGTTAAATTATGGAACAATTGTGCAGATGATAAAACAACAAATTTATACTCAGTAATAATAATTGGCAACAGTAAATGGAGTAATCATTTCCCAGAGAAGCCATTCAGGAGATCACCAAGGTCAGATAATTATTGTTTTTATTCCCTTTGCAGTTGTCCTCAGTATTGTTCCACAAACATGGAAGAAGCTGAAGATAGTATTGCTGTGGTGGGCATAGGATGCAATTTTCCAGGCGGTAAGCCATTTGAGTTTTGAATCTTTTCAACCTTTTAAAGGCTTCTTTACATTTTACTGAATAAGTAGCATTTATACAGATCCGTCTCTCTCACACACACACACACACGCACACAGAGTATAAAATAATAGATTGAGATAGATAGATAGATAGATAGATAGATAGATAGATAGATAGATAGATAGATAAGTAGAAAAGTGCAAAACGAAATACAGTACAAAATCTAGACAGCTAGATCTAGAATAACATTACTAAATCTATTGCAGAACTTTTAGTCAAATTCTGAAATTAATTATTTAGAGTCAAACATGTTTTCCTCCCTTGTCCTGTACTTAAGAAGTATACCCCTTACCTGACCAGTTCTTACTAATTGGAGGGAAAAGGGGAAAAAAGAAAAACATAATGACCTTTGTAAAATGGGAACCTGATGATTCAAATGTGGATTAATATTGAATAGTTCAAAAGGGGTGGCCATTTTAAATCAACGTTCATAATATCATGATAGCTGTTGAAGTATACTGTATATCTTTTCAAACAGGAGAAGTGCCAATTCCCAAGGAGAGGTTTGACTTAGCCAGCTGGTATGACCCTGATGACAACAAAGCAGGGAAATCCCGCACAGCTAAGGCGGCTCTCATTGACACCACCGGGTAAGACCTTTAAACCTGTATCTCTTTTTAAATTAAATGAACAGCAAATGTTTCTAGTTATGACAAGCATAACTACTATTGCTATTAAAGGGATAGTTCACTTTTTTTAAGTCTAGCTCTATTTGCTACTTATCAGAGATGATGTTGATTGATAGAGTTCTTTCTCAGCACAATCCATCCTGTTCCTCATAGTATCTCTGGAAAGTTGGGAAAAAATGAATGCAAGGTGAATGGGGTCACGCTCCAAGCTGACTGAAGCTCACTGAAATGTACGTTGTGTGCACTGTGGATGAAAGCCTCAGTCAGCTTGTACATACAGGACTGTGACCTCATTGACCTTGCATTCGCTTTTGCCCAACTTCCCAGAGCTACTATGAGGAACAGGATGGATTTAGCTGAGAAAGAACTCTACCAATCAAGATTATCATTGATAAGTAGCAAATAGGACATACATCTTTTTTGAATTATCCCTTTAATATGTGAACAAATTATGAGTCAGTCTTAGTGTAACTGCCCGCTTACCTCCTATTTTTAGACTTGTGTTTTCCCCATTTGTGTAATTTCTACATTCTTGTTATAAGGAGCTATTTTCCACTTTTCGGTCATTTATTGAACTTGGAACAGCTCAACTGCACCTTTACCTGTAGTGTCCACTAGATGTATTACCTGTAGTGTCCACTAGATGTAGACGTAAGTCAACTGCCCTTGCATGTCATGTCATGTGACATGGAAACCCCCTTCATAAGGGCCCAAAACCAGAACTGTTGCAGGTGCCCTCATGCAGGCAGCAAACATTTGAGGAGAGTTGAATCCGCTCCTATCACACTGCCATGAAGGCTAAATCGACCTGTAAACGCTTGGAGGTATGTCAAGTGTCACTTGAGCTGTGGTTCCTTTTTGAGTTGTTAAATCACATGGATGGTAACTTTTGTTTGCTTTGTTGTTTGGCAGCGAGGTTTGTGTGACCCAATAAGTCAGACTGAGATGCATCAGTAAACCCTCTTGTTTGGAACGAGGTACGCTGAATTTGTTTGCATTAACAGCAGGTCAAATTGTGATGCACTTGTCTGATGTCTTTTAATTCTTGTATGTATTCTAAATTTAGCTGCCAGAATGTAAACCTCACCCTTGAATGTTTGCACTTTATCTGCCAGCACCTTTGACTTGGTTTTCAAGTATTTTATAGTTGTTTAATAAATTCTGTATTTTGTTAATACATTCTATGCACTGTACCTTTAATGTGGAAGCCATGTACTGACATTTTTGTATCTTTTTCATAGTTTTCACGGTGTTTACTACGGTGCCAACAAGACTAAAGACACACCTTTTCAGGCTCCATCTGGGCCCTTCTTGATCTAACTTCGTTCTCTCTCTTTCCTTGTAAAAAAAAAAACGGTAACTTGTACCACTGTTCCTTCAGAAGTTGTAGTTGTCATAGACTGTGCTCCATAGTTGATTGCTCTATTGCTGAGAAATGTGTTATTGTAACTTAAGTCGCTTTGGATAAAAGCGTCTGCCAAATGACGTAATGTAATGTGCCCGATGTGACAATAAATAAACCGTGGAGCATCAGTCGAGACTCTCTGCGTCTTGTTTACTCAAACCAAGAGCTGTTACAGTGAAAACTCGACCCCGGAGGAGAGTGAAAACTCGATCTGGAGAAGGGAGAACGCAACGTCATCTCCATCAACGAACGAAGTCAACCTGTCTACACTCAATGTCAGAACTGAACGTACTGCATCATGCACCACAGATTCAATGAGACTCTAACAAAGGATTGTGAAGAGACCCATGCATATGCATTTCATGGTTTAAAACTTTAAATGGTTTTAATTTCAGTGCTTTGACTTTTTAAGTTACTAAAGTGAAGGTTTGAAGGGGTTATTGGTGATAAGGAACCTGTGGTATGTTAAATATTGTGGTTGTGTTAATGTCTCATAAAACGATGCGTCCTGGAACCTGTCTTTTACTAAAGGTTGTAATTGGGGTGAAATGGTGGAGTTTGAGTTTCTGCAGCACTTAAATGTTTTCCATTGTTATAACTGTATTTGTTGATCAGGCAAATCTTCTCGAGGTTATGCTGATGAAGGTGACCTCTGGAGTCTGATTGGATTATTTGGACGCGGTCATTAAGTGTTCCTCTGAGTATCTCTCACTGATTGGCTGAGCCACCTATCCAAACAGTCTCCCTCTCGGTATAGGGTTCCCTCCTCTCGGGGGGGTTCCTTCATCAAACAGTCTCCCTCTCGGTATAGGGTTCCCTCCTCCCGGGGGGGGGTTGGGGGGTTCCTTCATTAATCACTGCCGCTACACAGAGCTGCTGGACTTTGGATCGCCTCCAAATGTATGAATGTCACTCACAAAGTACTTCGGAAACTCCGATGGCAATTTTGCCAAACAGAAACGGTGCAATTCCCCCTGTATTTTTCAATAAGGGGCCCGAGTGGACCTATAGGCTCCGGTGTGCAGCTTCAATAAACACCGTACTCAGCAGCATGCGTCCTGAACTTCCTAAAGGGTGCAAGGGGTTGACGCAGACGCGACCTCTGGTCACTCCCCTCCAGCAAGCTGCACAGTTCCTGTTTTTCAGCCTCTGTCACCTACAGAACATGCGCACATCCTTCAATAGACTACTTGCACAACTCCACTACTTCCTGAAATGAGTAGGGCGTCTTGGTTTCCTGTCCTACACTATTGGATGAACTGATTAATGTCAGGTGTGCCTGACTGCTGCAGTCACAACAACAGTGATCAGGCACACCTGATTAATCAGTTCATCCAATAGTGTAAGACAGGAAACCAAGATGCCCTACTCATTTCAGGAAGTAGTGGAGTTGTGCAAGTGGTCTATTCTAGTGGAGGAAACCCTACGTGTGCAAAAGGAGGGGGGGAAACGCCAGCTCAGGCCCAGGCAAAACAGCACTCCCTGCTGAAAGTCTCAGTCGTCACGCTCCCCCCCCCCCACATTAGCTGCTATAAATAAACATAAGAAAGGAAAAGGAGGCCCTTTATCTTTATCAACACATTCACATAGGTGACCTTGTTTTCTTTATTGACTTTGGTTGTAACGACAGTATGGCTTTCAATGTGCAACCAATATGAGAAATAAACAACTAAAGAGCTGATTCGGGGGGTCAAAAAGCAAAAGCTTTTGCAAGAGTTCAGAGTTGACTCAAAGTGAACTTCGGCGTCATCCTGCACATTTCCACACCGGTCAGACAGCAACGTTTGAAATGAATCGCAGATGTCCCTCAATTCTTTCATTTGGTGCTGCCTTCTGAAAACAATCTTCAAACCCATTCCACTGAAACACTTAGAATGGCTTTCGACAAATTATCTTCGCTGTTTTCCCAGCCATAGTGGGGGGAAAGAAGCCAAACTAAAAGGCTAAAACTATGCTTTTCTTACCTCACTATCGAGCCACACAATAATATATGAGACAGAAATTGGACTTCAGAGAGCCAACCACCAGAAGGCTTGCATTTCATCTCCTGGGGAAAAAGCCACAGCCCCCACAGACCGCCCGCCGGCTGCTGCCAGCAATGTTCTCACTCTCCCCACAGCAAGAGCTGCACAACAAATGGCCAGCCAACGATAAGGCTGAGCACGTCCATCTGAAACCCCTCACGTTTCAAAATGCATCTGACTACATTTGCCAGAACAACTTGAATTGTTTCTCAGATGTTTTCAGGAGTAGCTCAGTCTCACTTGAGAGAGTCTGAGGTCAGTTAAAGTGCTTTTCCAGACTATCATTAAATCACTTGGCATTCAGTTGCTGCGTGCACTCATATAGGTAGCCTAATGCCCAGAGGTATCAATGTGTTAACTCTTGCAGACTTGCAGAAGATGTGTAGGCGTTGTGTAGGTGGTACTTGCAGCAACCCATGTTAAGGGCTTGTCCAGGGTGGTGGGATACGAACCGCCGACCTTCGGCTTGGGAGTCAAAAACACTAACCACTCCACCAAGAGAGCTAGCTCCCTTGGCGGAGCTGATTAACATGCCTTTATACTGGGGGAGTGAGTTTAACCAATCCACTCGCTACCACTCGGGACTCACGAGGAATCCGCACTGATTCACCTCGGTTACAGATGCATACATGTTGGGTGCCGCAAAGATCTATTTTGGACCCTCTTTTGGTTCTTATGTATATAAATGATATGCCAGCGGCCAGTGTAGGGAATTTGAAAAATATTTTGGGGGCACCTTTTGTCTCCACTGTCTAAAAAAATGGGGGCATTTAAAAAAAGTGACACCATTGCTAGCTGAATTTATTCAAGTAGCCTATCTCCCCATAGGTTGCTATACTAAAATAACAGCATTCAGTTATCTGCCTCATCAGTATCTGCTCCACTTGTTTTTTCCCCACATCCTCTTTTTTCTCTTTCGTTTTGACTTCCAGATAAACTCATTTACTTCATTCACTTTAATTTCAAGAGAATATGTGAATCATACAAGTTTGACGGGAATGAGTCACATACTTGACTTGAATTGAAAGTGAAAGTGAATTCATGTCATTCAAAATTGTCCAGGCCAGGGGATGACATGGAGCCCCTTTAGGGAGGTTTCAATGCCATTGCAAATTTTCCATTGGTTCTTTAATGGATAGGGGTTTGTGGTCACTGCTGTGGAGTAAAGTTTGTCAGGCCTCAGGGGGCCCTAACAGACTGGGGCATCAAGCAGTTTCCTGCCTTGCCTGTTCACAAGCTGCCCCTCTGGAAAGACGTCAATGAAATAGAGAGCACACTGAGCAATGCATTGGAAAGTGACAGAGAGTAATTCTTTTTAGAACAAAGAGAAAGTTGTCTAAAATAAATAGCCTAATGGAGCTGAAATTGTATCCCAAGTGACAAGTGTCTCATATTTAAGCAATATCACACGAGAGGGAGTGCGGTTGTTGGCTAATATCGGCACTGCTGTGATTCGGTTGTAGGCACGAGGCCGCAGGCCGAGTGCCGAAGATAATCACAGCAGTGACGATATTAGCCAACAACAGCACGACCTCGATTGTGATATTGCTTTTATACAACAGTTCTATTAAACAAAGCGGATTAAAAAAATGACAAAAAGCTGAGAAAATATATGATTTCTCTATTTATTCCTCCGCCAACAAAAATAGTCCCCTCAGCTTTCCCTTTGCCGAAAATGTAGCCTAATCAGCCTACCGTAATTAACTGCAGGCTGTTTTGTCATACACATTGATTTGCACGTTTCCATTTATTGTAGCCTAGCCAGTGAAGAGAACAGAGTCTGGTGACGGCATCATGG
Organism: Poromitra crassiceps; assembly: GCF_964638095.1. Lineage (NCBI taxonomy): Eukaryota > Metazoa > Chordata > Actinopteri > Beryciformes > Melamphaidae > Poromitra > Poromitra crassiceps. Next base: position 97,688,474 of record NC_139624.1, on the reverse strand, counting down.
TTGACTGTCGCTTTGCAGGAGGCATGTCGGATACCGAGGATGAGCTTGTTTGATCTGACAGTATGTTGCTCCATCTTTTCCTGCTCTCCGTGAATGGTCGCCAATAACTTTTTAACAAGCTTTCAGACCTGCAAGACAAAAAAGTGTGGCGAAGTATCACTAATCACCGTCCTCGTTGTCATCCCGTCCCCGAATTTGTATTTAGGCGTTAAGCATCATCTTACCTGTGCCCAGGAAAAAAATCCATCTTTGCGCTCTCGGTTACGCTTTGAATGACGTTCAATGTAACGTGGCTGGTGTTTGTTTTGTTGATTACAGTTGCCCCTTTCGGAACTGCTAACATAGCTTACGCGTAAGCTATTGTAGCGAATCAGTGTTACACATACAGTGGTGAGCAATGGTAGTGTCTCGACTACAGATAGGAACTGATGTGTGGGAGTGTTATTGGGGAACACTATGCTTTGGGGATACTTCCGGGGGGAGACTGAGCATGCGCGGTCAGTCTCCACACACTGCCTAGAGGGAATGCTGCTAGCTATGAGCGTGACAACCGCTGAGAGTTGTGATATGAATAACTGTGAATAAAGAACCCTGTACCAGCAAGAAGCCTCTGCCTCGTGAGTTACCAGGAACGTTACACTGGCGTCAGAAGTTTAAACGGTGAATATTGCCTCCAGAATCGGCGAGATGGTTAACAAGTTCCTGAAGAAAGAGCGCAAAAGACTCAAACGTGAGGCGGGAAAAGCAAGAGCCGGGGCAGACTACCAGGCACCCGAAGAGGAAGATGTCTGGGTAGACGCAGCCGCTACCACAGAGATCCAAGCGGGGAAAGCAGCAGAAAGCCTGGGGTCGGTGAAGATAAAATCCGAGCTAGACGGCGCTATCACCGTAGCCACGGAAGCTATCCCGCGGCTCAAGGGAGCTAGCAGGCAAGCTAGCAAGGCGGGAGAAGGAGCGGAAGAACCGGGGCCGGTGAGGGTGAAGATCGAGCGGGTTGACATTGCCGCTGTAGCCATGGAGGCTGTGCCACAGCCCAGCGGAGCTAGCCTGCGGGCCGAGGACAAAGACGGGAAACGGGTCGAGGCGACAAAGGACAGCGGGCGGCGAGGAAGAAAGGAAATCACCCCGCCAAAATTCAACGGTAAAGGCGAGTGGGAGCCATATTGCACAATGTTTAACGTAGCAGCGGACATGAATGGCTGGTCGAGGGAAGAGAGAGCCAGTCACTTGGTGATGTCACTCGAGGGCGAAGCTATAACATGTGTGGCGGCAATGGCAGATACAAAAGACTTAGACGTTGTGATGGCGGCCCTGAGGAGGCGGTTTGGACAGTGCAAAGAGGAAGGCATCATCGTCGCGGAACTGTGTAATAGGCGTAGACGACCAGGGGAGTCGCTGCGGGCGCTGGCTACAGACATTGAGATCCTCAACCGGCGCGTATACAGCCGGTTGCCGCCAGAAGCACTAGACGAGCTAGCCCGAAATTACTTCATCCAGGCTATCGCGCCGCGAGGACTAAGAGAGCAAGTAATGCTGCAACGGCCAAAGACACTAGAAGTAGCGCTGGAGCTGGCGTTTGAAAGAGAGACAGTAGAGGGCTGGGCCATGAACAGCGAAGAGGGGAGAGCTGTCCCCGTGGCGAGAATGGCAGCAGAAAGCCCGATACAAGAAGAGCCAGCGTGGAAGACGGCGTTGACAGAGCAAGGCAACATGGTGAAAGAACTGTCCGAGTCAGTACAACAGCTAAAAGAACAACTGCTCCGCAGAGCGACCCTGCAGCCCAACCCCGCTCGGCAGCCCACCCAGCGGAACAGTTGGGCCAGAGGGAGCATGATCTGCTGGGGATGTGGACGCCCCGGGCATCGGGAAGCAGACTGCCGCCGGGGAGCGTGGAACCAGGGAAACGGCAAAGGGCCCGTCCAAATGGGGCGAGACGGGTCTACGATGCCACAGTCCCCGTAGCCACGTCGTCGCAGGAAGAAGCCCACCGACAGCAACGGGGAGGTGGGGCTCCGCCGTGCCCCGAAGTAGACGACATCGCCGGGGCTGTCAACATGCAGAGCGGGCCGCGCGCGATGAACGGCTGCCATGTTCCAGTCTACCTACAGGGGAGATACTGCGCCGCCCTGGTGGACACGGGGTGTACGGCAACGCTGGTGAACGTCAACATGATGCCCGAGGGGACGCGCCTGGAGCAGCCAACAGCACAGCTGCTAAGAACAGTATCCGGTGAGTTGATGCCAATGAGGGGGAGGGGACACGTAATGATAACAGTGGGGGGACAGACAGTGGACTTTCCGGTGTGGGTGGTAGAGATGGCGGGGCCCTGCATCCTGGGGGAAGACTACTTAACGCTGAACAAATGCACAGTAGACCTAGGAAAAAGCACATTGACATTTGCAGGGGGACCAGTAGTCCAGATGGGCCACCCTCCCACCGTTCCAGGGGAGAGAGCTAATGTAAATAACATCACTGTATATCGCGTCACTGTAGAGCACGAAACCCCAGCCCAGACCCCTGTCCTACACCAAACCCCGCCCCAAGACCACGCCCCTAGCGCACCTCCGAACACTCACCCTCAGCCACCGCCGCAGGCGGAGGGGGAGACAGAGAGGTTAGAGATGCTGAGGGGATTGCACCAACGCCAGAGTGAAGGTTTAGAACCCCAACAGAGCGATGAACTGTGGCAAGTACTCAAAGAATATAAGGACATTTTCGCAATGTCGGATGATGAGCTAGGCTGTACCCACCTGGTGGAACACGAAATAGACACTGAGGGGGCGCGACCCGTCAGGTCATATCCCCGTCGGGTCCCAGCAGCGAGGAGAGAGATAGCGAACGAAGCTGTAGAGAACATGCTGCGGGCGGGGATCATTGAGCCATCAGACAGCCCGTGGGCGTCAGGGGTAGTGTTGGTGAGAAAGAAGAATAGCCCCAAAATGCGATTTTGTGTAGACTATAGGGGGCTGAACAAAGTGACAAAAAAAGACGCATACCCGATGCCCATCATCGAGGAACTGTTAGACGCCGCGGGAGAGTCATCCTGGTTCTCATCCCTAGACCTCCGTAGCGGGTACTGGCAGGTGCCCCTCCGCGACGATGCCAAACAAAAGACCGCCTTCCGCACCGAGAAGGGGCTGTGGCAGTTTCGAGTACTCAGTTTCGGGCTGTGCAACGCACCAGCAACGTTCGAGAGGTTAATGGAGAAACTGCTGGGAGACATTCCCCGAACCGAATGCGTCGTGTATTTAGATGACATCTCGACACACGGGGGCACGTTCCAGGCAGCAGTGGGGGCGCTACGAAAGGTCCTGCAGAAGATAGCAGAGGCGGGTCTGAAGTTACACCCAGATAAGTGCCACTTCCTGAAGAGGAGGGTGGAGTTCTTAGGGCATGGCATCGGCGCGGGGGGCATTCGCACCCTGGAAGAGAAGACTCGGGCGGTCGTGGAGTGGCCCACCCCCAGAAACAAAGGCGAACTCGAGAGCTTCGTAGGGCTAGCCGCATACTACAGGAAATTCGTAAACGGGTTTTCTAAAATAGCGGAACCACTGTTCAGGCTAAAAGAGAAGAACGCAGACTTCCACTGGACGACAGAATGCCACCTAGCCTTTAAAGCCCTCAAGAAAGCGCTGACCGAGTCCCCGGTGCTTAGAGCACCAGACCCCGCACTGCCGTTCCTACTAGACACTGATGCCAGCAACGGGGGTATGGGGGCCGTGCTGTCCCAGGTGGGGCCGGACGGGGAGCGGGTGGTGGCGTACTACAGCAAGACTTTCGATAAAGCAGAACGTAACTACTGCGTCACCCGCCGGGAGCTCCTCGCCGTCGTAGAAGCACTACGACACTTTAGATATTACCTCCTGGGACAGCCGCGGTTCACCATACGGACCGACCACTCGGCGCTGCAGTGGCTGTGGTCCTTCCGAGAGCCGGAGGGGCAAGTGTGCCGCTGGTTAGAGAAAATGGCAGACTACAACTTCACCATAGAACACAGGGCAGGGGCGCGCCACGTCAACGCAGACGCCCTGTCACCACGACCCTGCGCAGAGAGAGGGTGTGCGTACTGCGAAAAGAGAGAGGGGAGAGAGAGAGAGCTCCAAGAGGAAGCTAGGATATGCCCTAACCACACGGGGGATGGACCAGTGTGCAAGAGGCTGCGGATAGCAGAGGCAGCAGATTGGAGGGGCCACCAAGAAAACGACAGGGAGCTGTCGCCAGTACTGCAATGGGTAGAAGAGGGCCAGAAGCCGCCATGGGAAGAGGTGGCAGGGGCCACCGACACAACCAAAGGGCTGTGGGCAGGGTTCGACACCCTGAGATTGAGCAGCGGAGTGCTGATGAAGTCCTGGAAGGATTCAGATTCAGATTCAGATTAATTTATTTAGAGAATGGGACTTTACACATTAATGAACAGTACAGCCGTACAGTAAATATGCCAGGTTATAGCCCAAGGGCTAGTTTCCACCTGTAGTCCCATGGCAGGTTGATGTAATCATGAAAGCGAAAGAAAAATTAATAGTACAAAAAAGAATAAAAGTACAGAAGGTTAGTAAAACCAAAAATGATTAAAACACACACAATTAATAGTACCAAAAAAATGTATAGTATAAAAGGTTAGTAAAACCTAAAATAAATAAAACACACAGAGCATGCTGCAAAACATGGCAAATGATATGTTAAGTATGTTAATTGTGATCACATTGTTGGTTTGATCTGAGCCATATTTTCAACTGGCCTTTGAAGGTGGCGAGACTAGGGCATTCTCTAATCGAGGGAGATAGATTATTCCAGAGAGTGCTTCCCATGTAGGATAAGGTCTTCTGGCTAAAGGAAGTTTTTCTAAAGGGGACCTCACAGACCTTGTTCGTGATGGCCCGAGTGACACGGGTCGAGTTGGCGGTCGAACGATATTTGATAAAGTCAGCAAGAGGAGGCGGCGCCAGTCCATGTAGAACTTTGTATATTAGACAGGCAGAGGTGAAATTTCTAAAGTTCTCAAAACTTAGCATGCCATATTTACGTAGGACATGACAGTGGTGATGAGAAAAGGGTTTTTTATCTAGTATTTTCAGGGCTTTTTTATAAAGTAGTTCGGCTGGTTTGAGAATGGTTACTCCTGTCAGCGACCAGCTATACAATAATTCAGATGCGAAAGGATCATCGAGTGTAAAAATAAAACGCAGCGTCTGTGGACAGACAGCTCCTTATTTGTCTGAAATTATACAGGTGGAATTTAATTTTTTTGGAGATCATTTTAATATGGTTGCTGAACGTTAGGAGCCAGCAACGGGAGAAAACAAGTGGCGGAAAGTAGTGCCGACGACGCTGAGGGAGGAGGTGTGCAGGAGCTGCCATGGAACTGTAGGGGCCGGGCACTTTGGGGTAAGCAAAACCCTCCGTCGCATCAGACAAGGCTTTTATTGGGGGAGGATGAGGAGAGACGTGCAGGATTTCTGTCGACGCTGCGACCTCTGCGCAGCGTACAAAGGTCCGTTAGACCAGTCTCGCGCCCCGCTCCAACAGCTAGCAGCAGGAGCCCCCATGGAGAGGGTGGCAGTAGATGTGATGGGACCGTTCCCACGCTCAGACAGTGGAAATCGATACGTCCTAGTCGCCATGGACTATTTCACAAAATGGCCAGAGGCGTACGCACTGCCCGACCAGGAAGCGGGGACGGTGGTCGACGCACTAGTAACAGGCATGTTCAGTAGGTTCGGAGCACCAGAGACCCTACACAGTGACCAAGGAAGAAACTTTGAGTCACGAGTGTTCGCCACCATGTGCGAGAAACTGAACATTAAAAAGACACGGACCACAGCATTGCACCCCCAGAGCGATGGCCTAGTAGAAAGATTCAATCGAACGCTGAAAAAGCAGTTGGCCATCCTCACTGAGGAGCACCAGAAAGACTGGGACACGCACCTGCCTCTCATCCTCATGGCCTACAGATCTGCCACACAAGAGTCCACCTCCTGCACACCCGCTCTGCTCATGTTGGGCCGAGAACTGCGGACACCAGCAGAAATGGCGTTCGGCAAACCACCAGATGCACTGGACGCGCCCCCGGGGCGAGAGTATGCCAGGAGGCTACAAGATCGATTAGAGTCCGCTCACAACTTCGCTCGGGACCAGCTGGAGAAAGCGGGCATGAAACAAAAAAGGAACTATGACGTGAGGGCAAAGGGAAACCATTTCCAGGGGGGGAAGTTGGTCTGGGTGTACACACCCCAGAGAAAAAAAGGGCGTAGCCCTAAACTGGACTGTCACTGGACAGGCCCATGCAGGGTCATGGAGACAATGGGGGAGGTGGTGTACCGAGTGCAGATGCCACTTGGTGGCAAGAAGGTACTCCACCGAGACAGGTTGGCCCCATACCGGGGGGGGTGCACCCTTCCCCCAGATCTCAAGCCGCCCAGCGGTTTCACCTAGACATGCTGAAAGAAGGAATCTGTTTCCACAGAGAGGGGCGTCCGGCCATGACCGGGCGGCCACCACTCAGGGACTTGAAGCCCCAGAGACACTGCAGGTGGGATCAGCCCCACAGGCAGATTCACAGAGACTAACACGGCCATGGAGAGAGCCAAGGGCTCCGGGACACTTCCAGAACTTTGAGTTATATTAAAAAAAAAAAAAAAAAAAAAAAAAAAAAGGAGGAGATGGTGGTTGGAAATGTTGTAACAAAAAAAGTAAATGATGTGCATGGCATGAGATATTGTGGGGGAGGAAAGATGGGGGAGAAGACTGAGATGGTGACATAAAATGTGGTTAAAAAACAAAGAAGCTGCTAAAAAGCAAAGAAAAGATGTTGGGTGTGTTTTGGTACAGGGGGATGTGTGATGTGGTATCAACGTGGGCGTTGACCTTATTGTTGGGCGGGGAGTATGTAGCGAATCAGTGTTACACATACAGTGGTGAGCAATGGTAGTGTCTCGACTACAGATAGGAACTGATGTGTGGGAGTGTTATTGGGGAACACTATGCTTTGGGGATACTTCCGGGGGGAGACTGAGCATGCGCAGTCAGTCTCCACACACTGCCTAGAGGGAATGCTGCTAGCTATGAGCGTGACAACCGCTGAGAGTTGTGATATGAATAACTGTGAATAAAGAACCCTGTACCAGCAAGAAGCCTCTGCCTCGTGAGTTACTAGGAACGTTACACTATGTTAGCAGTTCCGAAAGGGGCAATTGATTACAGCAGCTGTGAAGCTTGTTGATTAGAGCAGCTGTGAAGCGGAGTGATATAGCCACACGTCTTCTCTACAGCTCTTTACACACCCAACATCCTGCTTACTCCCTACTTGTTCTTGTCTTCTCTCCTTCACTCCTCTTCTCCCTCCTGCTCTCTCTCTCCTTCCCTCTCTCTCTCTCTCTCTCTCTCTCTCTCTGCCTCCTCCCACATACAGTACTCACTGGAGAGCAAGTAAGGACAGCCCCCCACTCCTTCTTTGTCTCTCATTCTCCTCCTCCAACAGCTGCTTCTCTCTCGCTCGCTCTCTCTCTCTCTCGCTCTCTCTCTCTCTCTCTCTCTCTCTCTCTCTCTCTCGCTCTCTCTCTCTCAATTCAATTCAATTCAAAGGGGCTTTATTGGCATGAGAAACATACGTATACATTGCCAAAGCAAGTGTCAAATGAAAACAAAAACAAAAGCAAAAATGTGCGTACAGTTAAAGATATAGAAGAATAAAGAAGTGTAACTTTGCACTCAAATATAATCAGAGATGGGCGAAAATACATCAAAGTATTTTGATACAAATTACAAATACTTGCTCAAAAAATGTATCACAATACAAATACAAAATACTGGTCTGAAAAAGTATTTGAGATACAAATACGTATTTTGTACTTTGAAAATACATAAAAAATACATTTTATAAAAACCGATAAAGAGCTGCAACAATTAGTCAATTCATCAATCCCTAGATATCTGACATCATAACAGTATCCCTGGAGATGATGTGCCATGGCTGCAGTTATGGCCGGCTCCACGGGCTCCCAAAATCATGACTGACAGACAGGCAGACACCGCCCACCCACCTTGGTGCCATCGGCTCATACTACATCAGAGTTGCTCGAGTGACATCACTGATGACATCGCAACTGCCTGAGTGACATCACAGTTGGCAAACAGTTGCTCGAGTGACATCATTGATGACATCACAATTGATCGAGTGACATCACTGATGACATCACTGATGACATCACAATAATGACCCACACTGCCGCCACACACACTGCCACACACTTTTCCAATTTTAATTAAGAAGATAATTAGTTGTGTCTTTCTAATATGATACACTGGTTTGAATATGCAGTAAACCGTTTCATTTGCAAATAGGCCAGTGCATGCAATATCTAATCATCAATTTATATTAGTAATTTATCTCTGGGGGAATTCCCACCAATACAAGGCTTCATACTAGACGTAGAAGTGATGTGAAGTCTGACTCAAGACCCTCCGTACTCTGCCTCTGATTTGTGGTTGAGTTTGTTCTGAGGGTAAGCCAATCAGAGGTAGAGTAGAAGTGACATCTCAAAACATTTTTCTCCACAGTTTAAACCTGTGTCAATGGTAAGAATGTGTCAATTTGAGAATAAAATTACATAAAATTAAAGAAAAAAGTATTTTATGTATTTAAAATACACAAAATACAAGGTCTGAAAGTATCTTGATACAAATTACATCTTATTTTTCTCGGTCCAGCCAAATACAAATGACAAAATACACAAATGTATTTGAAATACGTATTTGAAATACATGTATTTAAAATACTGACCATCTCTGAATATAATACACATAAGTTAGCTTATGAGTATGCTTACAATTAAATATATACTAAGGAGCTGTGTAAACAGCTATGTAACATTGCAATCAGATAATATGCATAAGCGTAGTTAACTTAAGCATGGGCATACAATGAAAGATCTCTCAAGTGTGTAAACAGCTGTACATAAGAGTATAAACATTAACTTAAAAGGTGCAAAGAGAAAATTGTGCTTGATGGTTGTTGAACAAAATATATGCAAGTAAGGGTATAGATGAAAGAAAATACAAAGTAGACACTGTAGTTCAAAATTATATATACAAATACAAATAAACTTGGAATTTGTGTCAACACTGATTTTGTTCTTATTAGAGGTATTTAAAGTTATACAGCAGGAGCAGGAGGCAGACCCGGGGCCTATCCTGCTCTGGGTTGAGGGTGGTTATGTTCCATTATCTTCCAAAGTTTTTTGTTGTCCGTCATGGTTTCAAAGTCTTTTTGGATGTTTGTAATCTGAGCGAAGTATGTGTCTCTGATGTCTTCATATAGTTGGCAGGTGGTTAGGAAGTGCAGCTCTGTTTCCACCTCCTTTTGTGTGCAGTGGGTGCACAGTCTGTCCTCTCTTGGGAGCCAGGTCTGCCTGTGGCGGCCTCTCTCGATGGCCAGGTTGTGCTCACTGAGTCTGTACATAGTCAAGGATTTCCTCAGTTTTGGGTCAGTTATAGTGCTCAGGTATTCTGCCACTGTATACTCTCTGTTTAGGGCCAAATAGCATTCTAATTTGCTCTGTTTTTGTGTTGATTCTTTCCAATGTGTCAGATAGTTGTCTTTTTGTTTCCTTATAATTTGGTTTAGTCTAATGGGGTTTCTGTCTGGTGGCTCTGCTTGTGTTTATGGGCAGAGTCCCTGAACCAGCTGGCTAAGAGGGCATCTCTCCACAGTCTCTCTGTGGGTGAGGGCTTTGTTATGGAGCGTGTCAGGGTCACTTTCTTTTAGATGATAGTAAAATTTAAATGCTCTCTTTTGAATTTTGATAACTAGTGGGTATCGTCCTAATTCTGCTCTGCATGCGTTGTTTGGTGTTTTCCGTTGGACACGGAGAATGGTTTTGCAGAATTCTGCATGCAGAGTCTCAATTTGGTGTTTGTCCCATTTCAATCATGAGAGACTCGTAATACAATTTTAACAATCTTTATTGAATCAGAATAGACAGTGTTTTGGGGGGTCTACCAAGGCCACTGGTTCGCTGGCACTTGGCCGCAGCAGTTTGCCGGCTTGGATCAGTCCTCCGCATTATATGAAATGTACCCGATAGTGGCTGCTTGTCACATACGGGGGCGCTTCTGGGCACGTAAAAGGATCGCAGTCAAATGCGATAATGCTGCAGTAGTTGCCATCATCAATAAGGGACGATCATCTTCCCCGGCCATTTTGCCTTTCGTCAGGCGCCTAACCTGGCTTTCCGTCACCCCTAATTTTATCATGGTCGCCAGGCACATCCCCGGGCATATTAACATAATCGCTGATCACCTCTCCCATTTCAATTTCCAGGCGTTCCGCAGACTCTACCCCGAAGCGGACTCGACTCCGACGCCTCACCCCTCCTTTTCTGCACTCACGCTCTCATAGAGCGCAATCCCCATCTCACCCATTTACTCCACTCGGCCCAGTCCTATATTAGGCAAGGATTGGCCAGTTCCACTATCAAAGCTTACGACGCGGCTTGGCGAATGTTTGCCATGTTCTGCCTCTCCGTCATCCAGCCCGTTCACCCCGTTCTAATTCCCACAGTATGTGCCTTCATTACTTTCTGCGTAGATGTCCGCCTCCTCCGCCCTCCTTACATTCGCAGCCTAGTCGCAGGCATCCAATTTTACGCCAGGTGCCTCGACCCGGCATTTCCCAGTCTATTTTCAAATCCAGTTGTTAAACTACTATTAAAAGGCATTTCAAAAGCTTTTCCGTCTGCCCCCACTCCCGGCGTCCCATTACTCTCCCCATGTTACGGCACTTGCTAACCAGCCTCAGACAAGGCATTCACTTCACATTTTTAGACATCCTCTTAGAGTGCGTATTTTCCCTGGCCTTCATGGGTTCCTCAGAATCAGCGAGTTCACATCCCCCGCCACGTTTAAACCCTCACGCGACATAACTCTCTCCGATTTAAAAATTCTACCCCGACCACTATAGCATCTCCCTGAAACATACCAAAGTAGGCAGAGCCTGCTCTATAATCATTGCTCGCATCCAATCTCCCTTCTGCCCCTTCTCGGCCACGATTCAATACATTAGAATCAGGCCCCCAACTAGTCCCTTGGCCCCCCTCTTCCTCATCTCTCCCCATCATCACATGACGAGATCCTGGTTCATCCATCACTTCAAGACCACACTCCAGAAATGCAACATCCCTGCAGAGAACTATTCCAGTCACTCATTCAGGATCGGGGCAGCCACATCAGCAGCCATGCAGGGGGTGTCCTCCGCCTCCCTTCAACAACTGGGGCGCTGGTCCTCATCAGCCTGTGCATCCTACATCCGACCAGAGCAAAACGCCATATTATCAGCCCAAAGATCCCTCCTTCCATGACTAAAAGAGGCAACAAGCACTTCGTTGGTGGTGATCAAACTCTCCTTTTTCTCCCGTGGATAGCCCGGGCTATCCACGTCCACTCCCTTGCATCCCCGCCTTTGCCTTAAAAACCCCGGTCAGCCCCTCATCTCCCGGCATGCATAATTCTCCCCCTGTCAGCCCATGACCTGACTAAAGCATACCCCAGGCGAGCTCCATGACCCCCTGTTTTCACTCTCCCAGTTCCTGAAATAACTTTAAATTCCTTTGGGGGATCTCATACAGCACTGACGCCCCTCTCTCATAGCAAGAGGAGCGTCACATCATGGAGTCATACGCCATACTGAAACTGTCTATTCTGATTCAATAAAGATTGTTAAAATTGTATTACGAGTCTCTCATGATTGAAGTGTAGTCTTAGACTGAATTTCAATCATGGAAGACCAAATAAGGCATTGATAGAGCACCCCATGCGTCATACCCCTCAGCCCAAATGACGTCACTAAATGACGTCACCATCTCCGACGTCACCTTCTCTATGACGTCACCTTTGCAGTGTGACGTCAGTTGCCCAAATGACATCAGTTATGACATCATAAATGCCCTTCTCCCAAATGACATCAGTTATGACATCATAAATGACATCAGTTATGACATCATAAATGCCCTTCTCCTGGTACTATATAAAGCCCCCATCACCACAGCTTAAATCACACTCGTGCAGTCATCACTCACCTTGTGTCAGCATCACGCATTCATCCAGCATCTCCAGAGCAAAAGCTTCACCCCACCACCTCCCCAGATCACCACCAATGTCATGACTCCTGTTGGAAACAAATCCCCTTAGGGGGGATTTTCTATCTCATACAGCACTGACGCCCCTCTCTCATAGCAAGAGGAGCGTCACATCATGGAGTCATACGGGGAGGGAACTCGGCGCACACACCTGGATTTTGAAGCGGGGCTGGCTGGGCTGATATCGCCGGAAGAGATGCCGGCTGAAAAGGGGGATACAAGCCTGAAACCTGGGGCGGTGCTGATTGGGCTGCTGCTGCGGAGAGCGTGGGGCTCCCGAGCGTCCTCAGCCGGGCATCGATGAGGGACCCGACCAGTGATGAAATCGTTGCGATCAGGGGATCTTGGAGGCCTGGAGGGGCTGGAAGCCTCGTAGCGTCCGCCGAGGAGCCGGCGGTTTTGGTGCGTTTCGCTGGGCCTTTCTTGGAGGTGGACTTCTTGGCTCTTTTGCCGCGGCCACGGCCTCCGGAGTGCTGCGCGGACTGAGATCCGGGCGAGACGACTTGGACCTCCGTGGCGCTGGATCTCCTTTTGCGGCTGCGGCCCCTGGTGAGAGGAGCGTCCCTTGTGACGCCCGAAGATGAAGCCTGGGGATTGGAGATTTGCCCGGGGCTGGCCGGGGCGTGCTCTGGAGGAAGGCGTCCACGGTGGAGTTGACCCTCTGCTGCTCGTCTTCAGACTCAGACATGATGATGGACTGAATTAAGCTTTTGCTCTGGAGATGCTGGATGAATGCGTGATGCTGACACAAGGTGAGTGATGACTGCACGAGTGTGATTTAAGCTGTGGTGATGGGGGCTTTATATAGTACCAGGAGAAGGGCATTTATGATGTCATAACTGATGTCATTTATGATGTCATAACTGATGTCATTTGGGAGAAGGGCATTTATAATGTCATAACTGATGTCATTTGGGCAACTGACGTCACACTGCAAAGGTGACGTCATAGAGAAGGTGACGTCGGAGATGGTGACGTCATTTAGTGACGTCATTTGGGCTGAGGGGTATGACGCATGGGGTGCTCTATCAATGCCTTATTTGGTCTTCCATGATTGAAATTCAGTCTAAGACTACACTTTGTAAAATCTTGGTTGGCAAGTGGACCCCAGACTTCACAACCATAAAGGGAAATGGGTTCTATAATGGAGTCCAATATTTTGAGCCAGATTTGAATTGGGATGTCTAACTTTATGTTTCTTCTGATGGCGTAAAAAGCCCTGAATCTTGCCTTGTCTCTCAGGTCGTTCACAGCTTTGTTGAAGTTACCTGTGGTGCTGATGTTTAGTCCGAGGTAGGTGTCGTTTTTTGTGTGTTCTACGGCAATCGTGTCTAGATAGAATTTATATTTGTGGTGCTGGAGGCTGGGTCCTTTTTGGAATATCATAATTTTTGTCTTGGTTAGGTTCACTGTCAAGGCCCACGTCTGGGAAAATGTGTGTAGAAGGTCAAGGTGCTGTTGTAGCCCTTCTTTGGTTGGAGACAGCAGCACCAGATCGTCTGCAAACAGCAGACATTTGACTTCTGTGTCTACTAGGGTGATGCCAGGTGCTGCAGACTGTTCTAATGTTTTTGCTAGTTCATTGATGTATACGTTGAAGAGGGTCGGACTCAGGCTGCAGCCCTGTCTGACCCCCCCGGCTTTGGGGAAAGAAGTCTGTGTGTTTTTTGCCAATCTTAACAGCACACTTGTTGTTAGTGTACATTGAGTTTATGATGTCATAGGTTTTTCCTCCAACACCACTTTCCAATAATTTGTAAAGCAGACCCTCGTGCCATATTGAGTCAAATGCTTTTTTGAAATCAACAAAACAGGAGAATAATTTGCCTTTCTTTTTGTTGATTTGGTTGTCAATTAGGGTGCTGAGGGTGAAGATATGGTCTGTTGTACGATACTTTGGTAAAAAGCCTATTTGGGTTTTGCTCAGGACATTATTTTCAGTGAGGAAATGTAGGAGTCTGTTGTTGATGATCATACAGAGGATTTTCCCGAGGTTGCTGTTAACACAGATTCCACGGTAGTTATTGGGGTCAGATTTGTCTCCACTTTTGTGGAGCGGTGTTATCAGTCCTTGGTTCCAGATATTGGGGAAGATCCCAGAGCCAAGGACAATGTTAAAGAGTTTTAGAATGGCCAATTGGAATTTGAGGTCGGTGAATTTTATCATTTCATTCAGGATGCCGTCAACACCACAGGCCTTCTTGTTTTCTAGTGATTTTATTTTGTCCTGTAGCTCTTTTAGTGTAATTGGGGAATCCAGTGGGTTCTGATAGTCTTTTATGGTTGATTCTAAACGTAGTTTATCTTGTATGTGTTTTTGCTGTTTGTTATTCTCTATGGGACTAAAGAGACTGGAGAAGTGGTTTACCCAAACATCTCCATTTTGGATGGGTAGATCCTCATGTTTTTGTTTGTTTAGAGTGTTCCACTTTTCCCAGAAGTTGTTTGTTTTTATGGATTCCTCAATATCATGTAGGTGGTTTCTAACATGTTGGTCTCTTTTTTTCCTTACTGTATTTTTATACTGTTTTAATGTTTCACTGTATTGAAGACGTGTGTTCTGGTTGTCTGGGTCTCTATGTTTTTGGTTTGATAGATTCCTTAATTTCTTTCTGAGATTTTTACAATCATTGTCAAACCATTTGTCATTGTTGTTGGTTTTTTTGGCTTTTCTATTGGATGCTTTTAAGTTTGATAAGGAGGCTGAAAGGTCAAATATATTGTTAAGGCTTTCTACGGCCATGTTTACACCTTCACTGTTGCATTGAAATGTTTTCTCCAGAAACTGATCTAAAAGTGATTGGACTTTGTGATGCCTAGTAGCATTTTGATATGTTTCTACACTATTCTCCTTCCATTTGTAGCATTTTTCAATAGTGTGTAGTTTGGTTTGCTTTAGTACTTCATGATTGGGTGTTGATCTGTTCTGGAAGCTTACTAAGCGAGTTTCAGGAGCAGGACCACGCAATCAATCAGGCCTTCACAAGCCACGCCTCCCCAGGTGAACCTAACCTCCTATATAACCTCACCTGGCCCGTTGTCTCCTCTTGGCTCTCGCTTCTGCGCTCGTGCACGCAAACGATTACCGCAACCACAGTAATCTCGCACGCCACGCCGAACGTCTACTCACCCGTGGCCACGGATGCCGCTTGCTTGTCCTCGTCGGGACGACCTCCCCTGGACCCCGGACCAGCCCGAAGCCGATGCCTCTCCCGCCGCAGGCAGCGTCCTGGGGACCCCGTTCACCCGCACCTCTGGCCACGGATGCCGCTTCCTTGTCCTCGTCGGGACGACCTCCTCCCCTGGCCCCCGGACCAGCCCGAAGCCGATGCCTCCCCCGCAGCAGGCAGCGTCCTCGGGACCCCGTTCACCCGCACCTCTGGCCACGGATGCCGCTTCCTTGTCCTCGTCGGGACGACCTCCTCCCCTGGCCCCCGGACCAGCCCGAAGCCGATGTCTCCCCCGCAGCAGGCAGCGTCCTCGGGACCCGTTCACTCGTATCATGGGAAGCGAGTATCTTCCTGGTCATATAGCCACCGACCGTAGGTTACATGGCAAAGGGAATGACAGACGAAATACTAGCTTCTCCAGCAGTACGTGTATGCACCTCGAAAGCTTTCTCACGGCCGTACATCATTTTAACGTAATGCAAGTTGTTTACTTTAGCTCGTTAACAACCACGTGATCCGGATGTCTGCTCATGCAAGAGGTTGGATGCCGCTCCACGCTGCAGGTATCCTCAGATGATTGCAAAACATGCATGTTTTCCAGCAACTTGTGCGATTTTCTCGGATTTTCTAGAGCTTCATTTCGCTTCCTACCGGCATGTCACGTGGTTGCAAACAAGCCAATGGTCAACGGTCTCGCCTCGGTCGCCATTTTGACGTTACGTCACCTGAAAACAAACCTAGGCCTCCCGAGTGTCAAGCCACCTAGTGTAAGCAGCACCACTTCCCATTGTTACTTCAAAATAAAACCGGTTGAACATTCATACATTTTGCAAACCCCAAAGTAAGGGTAAAGAACGTATCTAATTATAGGACGAATCAGTGTGACGTCAAGGCGATGCTTATATTTTGACATTCTGAGTGAAAGCAGAATTAGCTCAAGAGTTTCATGTACAATATATGCACGTTGTGTTAAAGTTGTGTGCCGTTGCCACCCAGTGACGTGGTTCGTTTACAAAAATATACGCCCGATCCCTCGTATAGGACGACCGGATCCACACTCCGTTTGCAACGCCGTTTTAAACATTTTCATTCATGTCGCTACTGGTGATCAGACAATCATTCAGATGCAACGTCATCGTGCACGGTGCCCCAGCACCACGGTTATCAGCACGCCTGCACCCACCCAGTGACACGCCAGTACGGCAGCCGGGACATGCTATACCGTAGCGTTACCAGCAGTCACCTCGGTCATCACCGCACTCAAGCACCGGCTCGGCCGCCATGGCGTCAGCAGCCTACATCTAGCGATGCCGCAGCCTACTGCTAGCAATTGGCCGCAGCCTACATCCATCGACAGCCATCTACATCTAGCAACCTCCGCCCCTACGTCCGGTGACTGAAGCTGCCCTATCTAGCGACCACTTGTGTCTAGCAACTACCGTGGCCCGCATCTGGCTATCGCCTCAGCGTACGCCAAGAAACCGTCACAGCCTACTTCAAGCTATGTCTGGCAACCAATGCCGCCGTGTATGGCTGTACTCCCACCCGCGTCTAGTGCTTCAGCGTACGTCAACCGCCCACGCCTAGCCGCTGCCTCAGCATACGTCAACAAACCATCGCACGTAGAGCTACACCCAGCAACCACCGCCAACCGTGTCCGGGACCCACCGCACCCACCACCGCCCGCATCCAGCTACCGCCCAGCATAGGTCAAGAAACCGTCACAGCCTACATCGAGCTACGTCCAGCAATCACCGCCGCCCACGTCTAGCAATTGCTTGGCCTACATCCAGCACGTTCTCTAACCGACATTTGGCAACCACCCCAGCCAGCGACCTCCGCCGCACACGTCTAGCAACCGTCGCAGTTTGCACCCAGCAACCGCCACAGCCTGCATCTAACAGCTGCCCTAGCCAACGTATAGCGACCACACAGCGACCGCAGGCTACATCTAGCAACTACCACAGACTACCTACGGCAACCGCCCATGTCCGGCAACTACCGCTGTCTTCATCTAGCAACTGCCACAGCCTATGTCTAGTAGCCCAGGTCTAGACATAGGCGACGCGCGCCTGTACAGTTCTCCCTCGACACGGCCCCGTCCCCGCCGCTATCGACTCGTTCCCGCAGCTACCGCTGCCTCACGTCGCCCTCGACACGGCCCCGTCCCCGCCGCCGTTGACTCGTTCCCACAGCTACCGCTGCCTCACGTCGCCTCGACACAGCCTCGTTACCGCCACTGTCGTCGCATCGCCTTACCACCTCAGTCAGGCGCCACTCGCCATCGACATGGCCCCGCCACCACCGTCCCCATCGCCTTACCACCTCATGCAGGCGCCGCAGCGCCCTCGACACGGACCCGCAGCTGCCGCTGCCTCATGTCCCCCTCGACACGGCCCCGTCCCCGCAGCCATCGACTCGTTCCCACAGCTACCGCTGCCTCACGTTCAGGCACCGAGATGCATTCAGGCACCGGGATGCGTTCAGGCACCGGGATGCTTTTCGGGCACCGAGATGCGTTCAGGCACCGGGATGCTTTCAGGCACCGGGATGCCTCCAGGCACCGGGATGCTTCCAGGCACCGGGATGCCAACGCCCTACGTAGACTACAATCAGCACCTGCAGCATTCCCAGTCTACACTGCAGCCGATCCAGGCAGGCCTACCTGCAACCCCCGCCACCTACTCCCTCCAACCTCAGCATCTGCCCTCGCTCTCAAGCCACCAGAACAATCACAACACCATTTCAGCAGCCGACCTCAGCGAGGGAACCCGATGCCAGCGCCCACAGCAGCCGACCTTGGAGGGGGAACCTGACGCAGGGATGCCAGCGCCAGGAGCAGCCGACCTCAGCGGGGGAACCGACGCCAGGATGACAACGCCCACAGCAGCCCACGTACAGCATTCCCCTCAGCCAGAGCTTCCGGCACTAGGATGTCGGTGCCCCTGTTGCCTTTTCACTCCCTCGCTCTCAAGCCACCAGAACAATCGCAACACCATTTCAGTAGCTTTAACAACAGCGGTGCAAGACGCAATGTCACGAAGCACCAGCACCACGCTCCAAGCAGCCTCCCAGTTCTACGAACGGCACAGAGCTGTCAGTTAAACCAAATTCCTCCATCTCAGTGGCTTCCTGATTCGACGAATGGCATCAAGTTGCCAGTTAACCTGTTTCCCTTCATCTCGACAAATGACACAGGGTTGCCAGTTAACCAAATTCCCCTCCATCTCAGAAGATTCCTCTCTGCGACCGGAGTCGGTTGCCAGTTAACGTTTCTGTTAACCAGCCTGGACGTCACCATGCAGTCGGCCATCGTCGTGCATCCAGCAGCCACCAAGAGGGCCAGGTCGTATCCCTCCCCTGCCTGCCCACATCGGCCTTTTCACTAAAGGTGCTCCTTCCATCGGTTTTGGGGTTGTACGGTGACAGATGGTTCGTGGCAGTATTGCAGTTCCACCGCCGATACAAGATCGCCTTCCCAACATTCAACCTATTAACCTTGATCAGCTTCACCTCCTATGCCCCCTCCGTTCGGCCATCCAAACTCAACCGTCAGGACTCTCAGTGGCGTCAAACTCATAACCGGCATTCTAAGCCTAACTTCTAACCACCCTCAAGTAGCCTCTCTCCGCGGTGGTCTCCTTCGCCTGGAAGCAACCAGAGACTCATGCCGCCTTCCTGTCAATATGTATCAGTACCGCTCCGGCTACGACACTCCTCAACATGTATCTGTATCGCTCCGGCTACGACACTCCTCAACATGTATCTGTATCGCTCCGGCTACGACACTCCTCAACATGTATCTGTATCGCTCCGGCTACGACACTCCTCAACATGTATCTGTATCGCTCCGGCTACGACACTCCTCAACATGTATCTGTATCGCTCCGGCTACGACACTCCTCAACACGTATCTGTATCGCTCCGGCTACGACACTCCTCAACATGTATCCGTATCGCTCCGGCTACGACACTCCTCAACATGTATCTGTATCGCTCCGGCTACGTCACTCCTCAACACGTATCTGTATCGCTCCGGCTACGACACTCCTCAACATGTATCTGTATCGCTCCGGCTACGACACTCCTCAGCTACGACACTCCTCAACATGTATCCTTACCGCTCCGGCTAAGACACTCCTCGCATAGCCTGAACCTTGGAGGAACCTTCTTTGACTTCCTTCGGTGATCCAACTTCACCGCCTGGACTTTTCTCTTCAACCCACGCCGCCATGTTTGCACGTCCGACCTACATCACTCAGAAGACACTTTGATGACACTTTGATTTCAAAGCCCCGTTACCACCGAATCCTTCGAGGTCCTCTCATCTTACCTAAATTACCTGAAATCATATAGCCGTATACCCACGATCCTCTCTTCGTCTCCAGTTCCGGCCAATTGGCCACTGGATTCTGACTCCACCATCACCTCCGGCTGTCCTCTCCTCATCCGGTATCTCCCCCATCCACTACTCCGGACACTCCTTCAGAATCGGTGCCGCCACTTCATCCCTCGCAACGGCACCCCGGAACACCTCATCAAACTCATGGGCCGCTGGTCCTCCCAGACCTACCGTCGATACTTACGATCAGATCTCAAAGATCTCCGTTCTGCTCAGTCCTTTCTCTTCACCTAACTGGAGGTTTTGGGGGGTCTGTCGAAGCCGCTCGACTGCTGGACTCCTCGGAGACCGGAAGTAGGCTGACCCCGCCGAACCTCCCCAAACCACTGACGATCCGCCGAGACGGATCCCACGCTCCACCGAGATGGAGCCCATATACTCCGCCGAGACGGAGCTCATTATCCATTCAAATAAATGGTCAAACGTTCCTGGTTGTTTGTGTGGTCCTTGCTAGTGAAAGGTAGATTGTGGTTTTGCTGTGGTCTGACAGGGGTGTTAGTGGGCTGACTGTGAACGCTCTGAGGGACAGCGGGCTGAGGTCAGTGATGAAGTAGTCTACCGTGCTGTCACCCAGAGATGAGCTGTAGGTGTACCTACCATAGTCAAGTCAAGTCAAGTCAATTTTATTTATATAGCACATTTCATACATAAAGCAATTCAAAGTGCTTCACAAGACATTACAGACATAAGAGAATAAAAGAAGATAAAAAGACAATAAAAAGCAAAAAAGCAGTAAGATGCTACATGTTTGGTCAATACAGGAAAATAATAGGATAAATAGACATTTCAACAGTTAAAAGCAGTGCTAAACAGAAAAGTTTTTAGCCCATTTTTTAAAATAGGAAGTGTTGAGGAAAATCTGAGGGCCTCAGGCAGGTTGTTCCAGCTAACAGCAGCACAGTGTGTAAAGGCGGCCCTGCCCTGGTTCGAGTGGATCCTTGGGACAGCTATTAGGCCGGACCCAGCTGACCTGAGAGGTCTAGTTGGTTCATAGCGAGGGAGGAGGTCTGCTATGTATTGTGGGCCTAGGCCGTTGAGTGATTTGTAGGCTAAAAGAAGGATTTTAAATTTAATTCTGTGACCTACAGGGAGCCAGTGTAGAGATTTAAGAACAGGGGTAATATGATTAGCCCTCCCAGTCCTAGTTAAGACCCTAGCAGCAGCATTTTGAATGAGCTGGAGTTGCCTAAGTTCTTTATTTGAGAGACCGGAAAAAAGGCTGTTACAGTAGTCTAATCTACTGTAAATAAATGCATGAATTAGTTTTTCTAAGTCCTGATTGGACATGAAGCCCCTAATCCGAGCAATATTTTTAAGATGATAAAAAGTAGATTTTCTGACCGACTTAATGTGTGAGCTGAAATTAAGATCGGAGTCGATAGTAACTCCAAGGTTTTTTACTTGGTCCTTTGGCTTCAAGGAAAGAACCTCGAGGCAGGCTGCAATTTGAAGTCGTCATTCTTTCGGACCAAAAACGATCACCTCAGTTTTGTCTTTATTAAGCTGGAGGAAGTTTTTACACATCCAGTCGTTAATTTGATCAATGCACTGACAGAGTGAGTCAATGGGAGCATGATCGCCTGACGAAAGAGTTATGTACAGTTGTGTATCGTCTGCATAGTTATGGTAGGCTATATGATTTATTTGCATTAGGAGTCCCCTCGAAGCCTACCATTGACTATGTACAGTCCCAGTGAACGGCAGAGCTGTAAAAGTTGTGAGCCATGTTTGTTTGTTGCTTTGTCATGGTTGTGTCTGGGGGGGCATATTGGAGAGGGGATGTTCCTACCTCCTGGTAGGTGTTTGTCTCCCAGTGGCGTGCCGTCCATTAGGCGAACTAGGCAAATGCTAGGGGCGCTTGAGCCATTAGGGGCGCCAGAGAGGGTAAAAAAAAAAAAAAAAAAAAAAAAATTACAAATACTTTTTCATGATAATAGGCCTACTATTATTTTACAATAGTAGACAAAAAATAAGCACAACAACGTCTTAAGTCTTTAAATAATAGTGAAATCATTTTTCTAATTCTGGCTTTCTGGCTGCCTGGGCTGCAGCACTTTCACCATGGTCCCTAATCCATACCACCCCACCCCCTGCGCGGCCGCGCCCCCTTCTTTCTACCTGCTCGGAGCTTTTTCCCAGAGTGGGGGAAGCAAGGGAGCTGGAAGGTGGGTGCTGAGGGTGCTGCAGCACCCCCTGGTGGCAAGAAATGGGATTTCCGAAATTGTTGGATTTGGCTGTCATGTGTTTATACCACCAACAAAATGCATTAAAAAACAGTTTGTGCTTCCCAGCTCTAATCTTATTTCATACGCTCTCTCTTCAAAAGTGTTTGATTTTCATCATAATCTGGTTTTCCATAATAATAATAATAAGTTCAGTGTTTATGCCTGTGTTGCTGCCTGTTGTAGTGTAAAACGACTAAAGGGAGAGTAGGTGCTTACATGAAAGTGAGTGAGAAAAGGAGAAGATACTGAATAATGACATCACAAAAGTATAATCCTAATGTTAATTTAAAATTAAATATTCTTCTAAATATGGATGAAAGTCCAAAATATGTCAAATTTTCTTTGGCGCAGCACAGAGAGTCCTTTCCTTACAGCACCCCCTACCTAGAAGTACTTCCAGCACCACTGCAGGGCGGGGGGGGGGGGGGGGGGGGGGGGGGGCACCAGCAAAAATCTTGCCTAGGGCACCAACTTGGTCAGGCACGCCACTGTTGTCTCCCTTTGTGCTGAGAGTGTCAGGTTCTCGTCCTGTCCTGGCATTGAAGTCTCCACAGACTACAATGTGACCACGAGCCTGGAAATGGTTAATTTCCTCTTCTAGGATGGAGAACATGTCGTCCTTAAAATATGGGGATTCGATTGGTGGGATGTAGGGGGCACACAGGAAGATATTTTTATCGGTTGAGGTAATTTCCTTGTTTATTTTCGAGCCAGATGTAAAAAGCTCCTCTTTTTATTACCTTAATGGAGTGTGTTAGTTCTAATTTGTACCATATTAGTATACCTCCCGAGTCTCTTCCCTGCTTGATCCCTGCTCGCTTGGTGGATGGTACAACAAGCTCTCTGTAGTTTGCAGGGCAGCCAGTTGGACCATCTCCTCTGTGCCATGTCTCCTGTAGGACAATGATGTCATTGTTTGCAATTTCTTTGGTGAAGTCTGGGGTTCTGCTCTTAATCCCAAAGGCAGACGACCTCAGACCTTGTATATTCCAGGATGAAATTGTGAAAGATTTGTATTCCATTTTTTTTTTACTGTGTTATTAGTGGTTTTAGGACTGGACCATTATTGTGTAGAGCTCGCTGACCATCTGGTGTATGCTCAGGTGTGCGTGTGTGTGTGCGTGTGTGTGTGTGTGCCTGTGCCTCTAACTCTTGTTCCATACTCCCTTTCTGGGAAAGAGGCTTGTTTCCATGGTACTACTCTCCCCAACCCCTGTAGCCCCCCTCTCTCTCTGTGAAGTACATGCTACTTGCTTTATTGGCACTTGGAC
Organism: Poromitra crassiceps; assembly: GCF_964638095.1. Classification (NCBI taxonomy): domain Eukaryota; kingdom Metazoa; phylum Chordata; class Actinopteri; order Beryciformes; family Melamphaidae; genus Poromitra; species Poromitra crassiceps. The sequence goes on along the minus strand of NC_139624.1, from coordinate 97,665,275 downwards.
TACATCTGCTCCAAGTGGCTCACCCCCTCACCCCCTCACCCCCACATCTCCCACTCTGAATTTCTTTCTTTCTCAGAGCCGGTCATTCTGTTTCGGTTTCCCTCTTTGTGTGTATGTGTGTGTGTGTGTGTGTGTGTGTGTGCATGTGTGTGTGTGTGCGTGTGTGTGTGCGTGTGTGTGTGTGTGCCTGTGCCTCTAACTCTTGTTCCATACTCCCTTTCTGGGAAAGAGGTTTGTTTCCACGGTACTACTCTCCCCAACCCCTGTATAGTCCAGGCAAAGTAGCATTTTACGACAGACTAATTGTAAAATAATTTTTTGCAGCTTAGATCATTTCTATGAGGTGTCCAGAACAACATACTAAAAGTCCTAAGAAATCCCCCCAATGGGGCTATTTCTTTCCTTTACTCCTATCAAAATAAAACTTTATACAATGAAAGTATCCATGAAAAGTAACATTTTTTGTATTACAAGTTTCTTTGAAAATGAATTTGAATATGCAAATGAGCTATACACTAATCGAATATAGGCTACCCAAAATATACCCGCATAGGAGTAAACAAAAAAATTAAGCCTATCACAATCAAACCTCACACAGTGAAAGTATACATGAAAAGGAACTTTTTTGTTTTACAAGTTTCTTGGAAAAATCTATTTTAAATATGCAAATGAGCTCAACACTAGGCCTAATTGACTTGTCCAATAAGCCATAAAGTCACAAGTAAAACAGGGGCCAAATAACTAACACATTCATGTCTATTCAGTAAGTTAACCTATGCATAAACAAGATACATTTGAAGTCACTTGCCACACTTACCTAGGTCACTTGCCACAAAAAGACTTATATTGACCTTAAGAATTGATTGCACAATCTTGCCTCCAGTTGCTTTCTAAATTATTATTTTTTATTTGCGAACAAGCCTAACCCAATGACATGACAGAAAGTCAGAATAGCCATCTTAGTCATTAGTAACGTGGTGAGATTACATTTTGGGCTGGTAGATTTACAAATAATTGGTATTGTTGGTAAGATTACAAGATAACAGGCAGAAGTCATTCTTTTTTTTTCTTTTCTTTTTTCCCCCCGATTTTATTCCCCATTAGTGCTCACTTGATTTCTCAATCCTGGTTGCTACTCCATCCTCTGCCGATCTGGGGAGAGCCGAGACTGGCTCCATGCTTCCTCCGAGACATGGGCAGTTAGCCAGCCGCTTCTTTTCACCTGACAGAGGAAGCTTCACCGGTAGGACATAGCACGTGGGAGGTTCACGCTATTCCAACCAGTTCCCCTCCCTCTTAACAGGCGCCCTTAACGACCAGAGGAGGAACCACATTAGCAACCAGGATATTGCATGTTTTTGTGAAGGGGGTTCCTATATGAAGGAAACCCCCGGGAGGCATGGGGAGAACATGCGAACTCCACACAGAAAGGCCCTTTTGCCGACCCCACCCGGGCGGTGGGCACTCGAGGACATGCGGACTGCACGCATTCCTTCAGCGTTCACCTCGTCGCCAGGTGGGAATCGAACCCACGACCTTCGAGCTGTGAGGCGATAGTGCTTACCACTGCACCACCGTACCTCCCTAATGGCAGAAGTCATTCTTACCAACTAAACGATTCACTCTCACACAGAAGACAGATGAAAAACCAGATAGACACACGTTCCAGACATTCCAGCTCTTTAAATAATTTTGCCAGACACCAAAACTGCTTCTCTTTTTGTAGTAAGCAAGTATTTCAGACCAGGCGGGCCACACATCAGACTTCCACCGTTTGTAAAGTAGCTTTGCAGTGTTATGAGAAGCTAGCAACAGCAATATCTAGGCTAGAAACCCAATCGGAACATTTTAAGTTACCAACTCCTTTCTAACTAGACATTTTACTGTAGACACATTTTGCTTAAGGTCAAAACTACTTTTCATCTTGAAGTAGCATCGCATTGCCTTTTTGTGGCAAGTGACCCAGGTAAGTGTGGCAAGTGACTTCAAATTTATCTTGTTTATGCATAGGTTAACTTACTGAATAGACATGAATGTGTTAGTTATTTGGCCCCTGTTTTACTTGTGACTTTATGGCTTATTGGACAAGTCAATTAGGCCTAGCCCCCTATTCTCCCACAGGCCTTCGGCGCTAAAACGGGCCTTAACCGCAAAAAAACGTGCCTTGCGCCTGTTTTGGGACGATATCAATATGGCTTTACGCTGCCAAATGCGCTTTAGGCCGAATGGGCGTGGCGCAGTCCCAGAATGGGCCAAAGTGGGCGTGTCGGCCTTAAATCTCGGCGTTCCTATATCTTCGCACCTGGCGTAAATTTAGCGCTTTGCGCCTTTGAAAACCAGGCCTATTCAGTGCGCCAGTGCTCTTCTGCCTCTCCCCTGTCACCCTTCTCTGTCTCTCTCTGAAACCAGGCTTATTCAGTGCGCCAGTCCTCTTCTGCCTCTTCTCTATCACCCTTCTCTCTCTCTCTCTGACTCCCTCGCTTAGACAGGCACAACACACTTCCCATATAGGAAAAATAAGTTGTAAGTTGTCTGGCCTGTCCCAGCATGCATTGTGCTTCTCCATTTCGCTACTAAATAGCAACCAAATGAGGCGAAAAGGTCGATCTAAAATAATGTGTAATGGTAACACAGCCTGCAATTGTAGAACATTTCAATATTGGACCAAATAAAACATCGAAATTAAAACACCACCCTAAGTGAAACATATATGTCCTCCTGGGGCTATATATATCCCTTGTCGATTTAATGTGATTTAGATAAGTGACAGCGGAACGCGCTTCCTACTGTCATCTGCTATACTGTGATGTCCGCTCCAATAACTTGGCCCTACTTCACATTTAGTTTTACAATAAAAACACATTTATGCAATGACTTTACATAATGTAGGGTATATTTATGTGCATCATACCTGCAGCAGGGGAGAGAAAACGATATCTTTCTGGACAAACTTTCACCAATATAAAATTAATCTCATCATATAGGGATAGGCTATATTTTTCTAGCTGATGCCTCTAGAACATTCTTTTCACTTTGATCTTGCTATAGTGTAGCATATTTACATGCTTGCAGTATTTAAACTGCAGTTAGATTGGTTTGAGAAGCATAATAATATGGAATAATAGCCTATAATGGAGACAGACAGACTGGATGAAGGGAGGGGGGGGGCAGAGCGCTTGGCTTTCGTCAGGTTTTGCGGGACCACTGGAATTGGAGCTAAAAAGGCAAGCGTGCGATTCGTTTATTGCACTTATCCAATGAGCATGACGGTGCATAATTTTACGCTTAAAAGGCGTGGTTGTAATGCTTTAGGCTGCGTGTAGCGCCAGCACGACGATATCAAGTGCGCTGGTCCACGCCCACTGATTTGCGCTGCGCCAGGCGCTCGGCCTAGAAACAGCGCCGATGCAACGATAGGGGCCCTAGTGTTGAGCTCATTTGCATATTTAAAATAGATTTTTCCAAGAAACTTGTCAAACAAAAAAGTTCCTTTTCATGTATACTTTCACTGTGTGAGGTTTGATTGTGATAGGCTTAATTTTTTCCTTTACTCCTGGGTAGCCTATATTCGATTAGTGTATAGCTCATTTGCATATTCAAATTCATTTCCAAAGAAACTTGTAATACAAAAAATGTTACTTTTCATGGATCCTTTCATTGTATAAAGTTTTATTTTGATAGGAGTAAAGGAAAAAAATAGCCCCATTGGGGTGTATTGTTGTCTGGCCTTATTGGCACACATCTTGGATTGATGAGAATTAAACATATTTCCTCAACTAGGATTTCTTAGGACTTTTAGTATGTTGTTCTGGACACCTCATAGAAATGATCTAAGCTGCAAAAAATTATTTTACAATTACTTCTATTTTTGGCTCCAAAATGAGTTACTTTGCCTGGACTAGTAGCCCCCCCGTGTGTGTGTGTGTGTGTGTGTGTGTGTGTGTGTGTGTGTGTGTGTGTGTGTGTGTGTGTGTGTGTGTGTGTGTGTGTGTGTGTGTGTGTGAGTGTGTGTGTGTGTGTGGGGGGGGGGGGGGGGGGGGTGCGCACCCCTCAGATGAATTAGTGTATAGGTGCTCTCTCAACCTTTGGTCTGGTTTGTTACTCTGTTTCCCTGAAAATACTCTCTCTCTCTCTCACACACACACACACACACACACACACACAGGGGCAGGGGCTGCTGTCAATCAAGCCTGCTGTAGGAAAGAGGAGTTTTTTCTCTCATTGTTGTTCAGCTGCTTGCGGACGTTTCAAAAAAAGAGAGAACAGAGAGAAAGAGAGAGAAAGAGAGAGAAAACCGCCCCTGACAGACACTAAGACAAATTCCTCGTATGTAACTTGCATACTGTGGCAACGAAAGTGAAAGTGATTCTGATTCTGAATGCCATAAAGATCTACAATACTGTGGTGGATTTATTTTAAGTCACATGGGTTTTTCACAATGACAGGTCAGAGAAAGAGGGAAGGTATAAAAGGCAACATTTATCCCATTCGGCATCATTACTTGAAGATCCACTTTGTTCCAGTATCCCAAAAGTAGAGGTATGGATTTTCTATTATATGTTTATCCTCAGGTTTGGTAGGAACATAGCATGTGCTATTGTTGTTTATTTTCACTGTCATGATGAATGCACTTAATAAGATACTAGCAAGTAATACTTTTTTTTATTATTATTATTATTTTATTATTATTATTATTTTATTATATATATTTTTAAGTAGCTTCTTGTTTTGCTATTGTAATAAATGGGATAAGTTCAATTATGGAACAATTGTGCAGATGATAAAACAACAAATTTATACTCAGTAATAATAATTGGCAACAGTAAATGGAGTAATCATTTCCCAGAGAAGCCATTCAGGAGATCACCAAGGTCAGATAATTATTGTTTTTATTCCCTTTGCAGTTGTCCTCAGTGATGTTCCACAAGCATGGAAGAAGCTGAAGATAGTATTGCTGTGGTGGGCATAGGATGCAATTTTCCAGGCGGTAAGCCATTTGAGTTTTGAATCTTTTCAACCTTTTAAAGGCTTCTTTACATTTTACTGAATAAGTAGTGATAGAGAATAAAATCTATTCTTTCCGCTAAATGTATATGTAAATGTATATCACAGCTTATCTAATACCAAATTAATTGAGCCTTGAGTCCAGGACTGTTTAACATAAAAGTATATTTAATACCAGATATTCTCTGCAATATGCATATTGACAGAGGGCATGAATCTCAATGTACACATGTGATCGATGTACAGAGTCAATTATTCAGCCCCGATGTCACAATTTGACATACGCTTTATACTGTAAAGAGGAGGAAAAGGCAGAGAGGAGGGGGTGATGACTTGACTTGGAGCCTACAGGGCTGTCTGTCTGTATCAGTTGTTTGGGAACTTGATGCACTGTCCAAGGTTTCAGCAGCACTGGACAAGGTCTCAGCAAAGAGGAGAAGTCCTCTCTATGGGGCTGGATGAGATGAGATGTCAGTGTGCTATGGGTCTATGGGTCAAATGGCATGGAACTTATAGCATAATTAGGCCTATAGCTTATTGATTAATGTGTCAGATGTAATTAGGCTTATAGCTTATTGATTAGGAAATATTGATTAGGAAATGGCATGGAACTTATATTTTTCTCCAACAAGTAGCATTTACAGATCTGTCTCTCTCACACACGCACACAGAGTATAAAATAATAGATTGAGATAGATAGATAGATAGATAGATAGATAGATAGATAGATAGATAGATAGATAGATAGATAGATAGATAGATAGATAGATAGATAAGTAGAAAAGTGCAAAACGAAATACAGTACAAAATCTAGACAGCTAGATCTAGAATAACATTACTAAATCTATTGCAGAACTTTTAGTCAAATTCTGAAATTAATTATTTAGAGTCAAACATGTTTTCCTCCCTTGTCCTGTACTTAAGAAGTACCCTTACCTGACCAGTTCTTACTAATTGGAGGGAAAAGGGGAAAAAAGAAAAACATAATGACCTTTGTAAAATGGGACCCTGATGATTCAAATGTGGATTAATATTGAATAGTTCAAAAGGGGTGGCCATTTTAAATCAACGTTCATAATATCATGATAGCTGTTGAAGTATACTGTATATCTTTTCAAACAGGAGAAGGGCTGGAGAATTTCTGGAAGGTTCTTGTGGACGGGACGAACTGTTCTGTGCCCATTCCCAAGGAGAGGTTCGACGTAGCCAGCTGGTATGACCCTGATGACAACAAAGCAGGGAAATCTCGCACAGCTAAGGCGGCTCTCATTGAAGGGTAAGACCTTTAAACCTGTATCTCTTTTTAAATTAAATGAACAGCAAATGTTTCTAGTTATGACAAGCATAACTACTATTGCTATTAAAGGGATAGTTCACTTTTTTTAAGTCTAGCTCTATTTGCTACTTATCAGAGATGATGTTGATTGATAGAGTTCTTTCTCAGCACAATCCATCCTGTTCCTCATAGTATCTCTGGAAAGTTGGGAAAAAATGAATGCAAGGTGAATGGGGTCACGCTCCAAGCTGACTGAAGCTCACTGAAATGTACGTTGTGTGCACTGTGGATGAAAGCCTCAGTCAGCTTGTACATACAGGACTGTGACCTCATTGACCTTGCATTCGCTTTTGCCCAACTTCCCAGAGCTACTATGAGGAACAGGATGGATTTAGCTGAGAAAGAACTCTACCAATCAAGATTATCATTGATAAGTAGCAAATAGGACATACATCTTTTTTGAATTATCCCTTTAATATGTGAACAAATTATGAGTCAGTCTTAGTATTATGACTGATCATGATGTGCCAGCTTAGCAGCAGCACATCAATCCAATTGATATGAATCTGTTAAGCCATCTCATTTTAGGCTAACCACTAAGTGATATGTGAATTTTCCCAGGTTCAATGATTTGGACCACAAGTACTTTGGCATCAGTGATAGTGAAGTAGAACAAATGGACCCTCAACAAAAACAACTCATTCAGTGTGCATACAGAGCTTTAGAAAATGCTGGAATGCCTATGGAGAAGGCCAATGGGACAAGTACAGGAGTGTTTGTCGGTAAGACAGTAAAACTGTGTTCTATATTATTGTGTCCAATTTGGTGTCATATTACTAATGCTGCTTTTTGAGTTTGAGTATTTTCCCTGATGTGAGTTTTTATTGTGCAACATTATGCGAAATGTATAGACACTTTAGACAGCATTAGTAATAGTAGTAGCCACTACAAAATGTGTACATTTTCTACATGTCTGTATTGTTTCTGTTACAGGTCTAATGAACAGAGATTATGAGCATGTTGCTGAACATGCGCCCCCATCTTTGATCAACCACTGGACTGGCACAGGACTAGCGACGAGTATAGCGGCGAACCGAATCTCCTACATCTTCAACTTCACTGGACCCTCACTGTCTGTAGACTGCGCCTGCTCATCATCCCTTGTGTGCCTTCATCTTGCCTGTCAGGCCATTAAACAGGGTCTGTACCTGGTGTAATATTAAAGGCAATAACATAGGGCATTTTAAGCAACTCTGGTGGGAAGCCATGCCCAATAAGTTGCCTGAACAGTATTGCCTTAAAGGATAACTTAATACTAATACTTCTAATAAAATAATTCTTCTAATATTAATACTTCTGATGCTGTGGCTCATTTTGCTACCTGCTTAGAGCGTTGCCAATATACATTGCCCAATCTATTAGTTATCACCACCACCATGGTATAAAATATTGTCTGAGATCTTAACAAAATACGTTTTGTCTTATCAGGAGACTGTGAGATGGCTCTGTGTGGAGGTGTCAACTGCATCATACAGCCAAGAGTGTTTGTCGCTCTCAGCAAGGCAAAGATGATCTCACCTGAAGGAACCAGCAAGCCTTTCTCCAGCAGAGCGGATGGCTATGGCAGAGGAGAGGGATGTGGAGTAGTTCTGCTGAAGCCGCTGAAAAAGGTCAGAACAAGCAGAAATTAATGAAACTACACTAAAGTTGGACAGCAACAGGGATTTATATATGGTATATTTAAGCAATATAGCATGAGAGCCAGTGTGTTGTGGCAAATATATCCCGCTGATCAGCTGTTATCCCACTCGGCCTGCGGCCTCGTGGGATAACTGCTGAGCAGCGGGATATATGCCACAACACACGCTGCTCGAGTGCTATATTGCTTTTATAAAACGGTTTCCAAGTATGATAATATAATAATAATAATAATACTATAAGTCCGACTCCGACTGGCATGTCATTCTGATAGAGTCAGTTGAAACACTACTGTAAGGCGGGACCGCAAGAACGTGCGGGTGATTTGATCGGATCGTTCTGGAGACTGAAGTTGACATTGGCCAATCCTGGCGCTTGCTGAGAAGCTGAGAGCTTTCTGGAAAGCCCAACACGCAGCTCGAGCGCAGCGCTGCATTCTCAGCTCTTGCTGAGAAGCTGAGAGCTTTTCTGCAAAGCCCGACACCAACTAACGTTACGGGGTTAAATGCGGGGTTAACAGCCTTTTTTTTGCAAAGAAGACATTAGCCTGCGTCTATTCTTGTACAAAACATAATTTTCTGCGAAGTATTAGTAAAGTTATAAGCGAAGATCGATTCACAAGGATCGGACAGCTGTCTCCGCCATTTGTTTTTATGCCTCCGCCGGCGATAGCCAGGCCGAAGGCATTATGGATCCGGGTTGTCCGTCCGTACGGCCGGCCGTCCGTACGGCCGTCCGTCCGTACGGCCGTCCGTCCGTACAATGTTTGTTAACGCGATATCTGAGGAACGCCTGGACGGAATTTCATCAAATTTGCCTCAAACATCGACTTAGACTCAAGGATGATCTGATTAGATTTTGGTGGTCAAAGGTCAAAGGTCAAGGTCACTGTGACCTCTCAAACGCCATTTTCAAGCTTGTTGACGCGATATCTCAGGAATGCCTTTACGGAATTTAATCAGACTTGTTTCAAACATTGACTTGGACTCAAGAATGAACTGACTACATTTTGGTGGTCAAAGGTCAAAGGTCAAGGTCACTATGACCTCTCAAACGCCATTTTCCAGCTTGTTAACGCGATATCTGAGGAACGCCTGGACGGAATTTCATAAAATTTGCCTCAAACATCGACTTAGACTCAAGGATGATCTGATTAGATTTTGGTGGTCAAAGGTCAAAGGTCAAGGTCACTGTGACCTCTCGAACGCCATTTTCAAGCTTGTTAACGCGATATCTCAGGAATGCCTTTACGGAATTTAATCAGACTTGTCTCAAACATTGACTTGGACTCAAGAATGAACTGACTACATTTTGGTGGTCAAAGGTCAAAGGTCAAGGTCACTATGACCTCTCAAATGCCATTTTCCAGCTTGTTAACGCGATATCTGAGGAACGCCTGGACGGAATTTCATCTAATTTGCCTCAAACATCGACTTAGACTCAAGGATGATCTGATTAGATTTTGGTGGTCAAAGGTCAAAGGTCAAGGTCACTGTGACCTCTCAAACGCCATTTTCAAGCTTGTTAACGCCATATCTCAGGAATGCCTTTACGGAATTTAATCTAACTTGTCTCAAACATTGACTTGGACTCAAGGATGAACTGATTACATTTTGGTGGTCAAAGGTCAAAGGTCAAGGTCACTGTGACCTCTCAAACGCCATTTTCCAGCTTGTTAACGCGATATCTGAGGAACGCCTGGACGGAATTTCATCAAATTTGCCTCAAACATCGACTTAGACTCAAGGATGATCTGATTAGATTTTGGTGGTCAAAGGTCAAAGGTCAAGGTCACTGTGACCTCTCAAACGCCATTTTCAAGCTTGTTAACGCGATATCTCAGGAATGCCTTTACGGAATTTAATCAAACTTGTCTCAAACATTGACTTGGACTCAAGAATGAACTGATTACATTTTGGTGGTCAAAGGTCAAAGGTCAAGGTCACTATGACCTCTCAAACGCCATTTTCCAGCTTGTTAACGCGATATCTGAGGAACGCCTGGACGGAATTTCATCAAATTTGCCTCAAACATCGACTTAGACTCAAGGATGATCTGATTAGATTTTGGTGGTCAAAGGTCAAAGGTCAAGGTCACTGTGACCTCTCAAACGCCATTTTCAAGCTTGTTAACGCCATATCTCAGGAATGCCTTTACGGAATTTAATCAAACTTGTCTCAAACATTGACTTGGACTCAAGGATGAACTGATTACATTTTGGTGGTCAAAGGTCAAGGTCACTGTGACCTCTCAAACGCCATTTTCCTGCTTGTTAACGCCATATCTCACGAATGCCTTGACGGAATTTCATCAAATTTGCCTCAAACATCGCCTTAGACTCAAGGATGATCTGATTAGAGTTTGGTGGTCAAAGGTCAAGGTGAGCTCTCAAACGCCATTTTCAAGCTTGTTAACGCGATATCTCAGGAATGCCTCGACGCAATTTAATCTAACTTGTCTCAAACATCGACTTCGACTCAAGGATGAACTGATTACATTTTGGTGGTCAAAGGTCAAGGTCACTGTGACCTCTCACACACCCAATTTCCAAGCTCTGTAACGCAACATCACAGGAGCGCCTTGACGGAATTTCTTCCAATTTGCCTCAAATGGCGATTTGGACTCAAGAATTAACTAATGGCGGAGGCATAAGTCCGCGTTGCGGTCGTTCTAGTTTCTACATTGTCATTTGAGGTAACCAAAGCCTTTTAGTAAGAGAGTTGCCATGGCAACTCAATAACCCATGGCCATGGGTTATTGGAGTGGGTTACTGGATTTATACAATGGCTGTGAACCAATCAGATTGCTTGATTTGAGAGAGCCGTTTTATAAATATATATATGTTGTGATGGACACAATGTGGACTGTACTATGTGAAAATATGGACAATATTGTTATGACTTAACATGCTCTCCTCTTTAGCCTGAAACTTCTGCTGAGAGGGAACAAATGGTATTTCATAACCAAACCAGCTCCTACGAGCACAACATATATATATATATATATATATATATATATATATATATATATATATATATATATATATATTGTCAATAATGCTCGATAATGCCGTACAGTGTATCGACGCGGATTACGCCACTCTTTCTTCTATAGCTAGCCTATCCGCTGGTCTTTTTTTTTATGGACATCTGCTATGGTATAGAATGCCTAGCTAACTAGTAACCCGCGGGGTAGAGAGATTCGTCCAACTGCTAACCACCTCCTATCCTCAAGTCCGACCTGCTGTAGTCACCCTTTGGGGGCAGTGGCCTACACCCCCTAGGGGTGATCACTCAAGTTAACGGTGTCTCTCTCTAGCACTGTCTGTTGTTGTGTTTGTTGGAAAATTAATTCTAACTATGTGTTAATCTGCACTGGTTAAGGTCGTGTTAAAGTTTTTCCCTTGAGATGACAATTCTCGCTTAACCTGACGATGTTTTAATACACCTTCCCTGTCAAGTAGTCGTTTTTTTTTTTTTTTGAACTTATTTTTATTTATTTTCTCAAGTGCAATTATACATTTATTCATTCATTTACATCACAGGTATGGGTGTATTGAAATGCAATCCATATAATCTTGTCTTTTCAATGTCCATAGTCTCCATTCCCATATGACCGGGTTTGTTATTGTCTTTTCTTCGTATATAGAGAAAAGACATACAGCATGACAGTCAGTTCAAAATTATAGAAGATAATAGACAAATTAAAGCAAAAGAAGAAATAAAATTAATAGCCTACTACAGGTGTTGTTCACTACACTCTAGGCAAAACAAAATACAAAAGAATTGGTGACCACCTCATCAAGAATGCATCTGTCCTTAATTGTAACCTTGCAGTTATTTCTTCCATCTGATAAACATCTTTAACCTTCTCCTTCCATTGTATTATCGTGGGGGGCTGCGGTCTCAGCCAAGAGATTGTGATCATTTTCTTAGCGGTTAACAGAAGGACTCTAAGTATTCGTTTCAAGTTATTGTTTCCCATATCTTCTGGTATTATTCCTAATATATAGTAAGATGGTTCCAAGGGTAATCGAATCCCTAGACAGTTCTCAATTTCTGTTTGTATGTTCTGCCAATAATCCCCTAACTTTGGGCAGTCCCAGAATATGTGTGAATGCTCTCCTATCAGGCCGCAACCCCTCCAGCATCTGTCTGAGGTACCACCAAACTTTGACGTGATGAGAGGAGTCCTGAAAAACCTCATCTTAACCTTCCATTCAAATTCCTTCCAGATGGGACTACTAGTTGTTTTGTGTCCCTCTGCACATGCTAATTCCCAATCTTCTTCCGAAATTATAGATTCCATCTCCAGTTCCCATTTTCTTTTAATGTCCAGACTATTATCCATTAAATCTCCTTGCAGTATTTTATATATGTAGGAGGTGATTTTCTTTTTGACAGTCCCATCAATTGTTAGCATAAAAAAACTTTCTAGATGTGATGGTGTATTACATAATTTGTCCCATTCTTTGTGTTTCTGGAGGTAGTGTCTTATTTGTAAATATTTAAAAAAATCTTTGTGTGGAAGGTTATATCTGCGCTGAAGTTGTTCAAAGGTCATCAGGACCCCTCTTTCAAACATTTGACCCAACATGATTAGACCCTTTCTTTCCCATTCTTTAAACCCTGCCCCTATTTTGGATGGGAGAAAATCAATATTTCGTGCAATCTTCATCGCTATAGATATTGATGAGGGGAGTCTTAGCTTCTGTCTCACGGTTGACCATATTTTCAGAGTGGTTTTTACCCATTGATTATTAATTTTATGTATTTTCCAAGAATCCTTGTTCAAAAATGGGATTACATCTAATGGTGCTTTTGGGCAATGATTTTGTTCCATCCCCACCCATATTGTATCTTTGTCTTGAGATAGCCATGCTACCATTGATCTGAGCTGAGCTGCCCAATAATATTTTTCCATGTTGGGTAGGTCTAGACCCCCCTTTTCTTTTGAGCATAATAGTCTTTTAAGTCTAATTCTGGGTCTTTTGTTTTGCCATATAAATTTAGATAGCCATTTGTTAATTGTTCTAAATGTAGCAGTAGGGACCTCTATGGGTAGGGATTGGAACAAAAATAGCAACCTTGGTAGTACATTCATTCTTATTGTTTCTACACGCCCTATCAGAGAAAGGGGAAGGACTTCCCATCTTGTAAGATCAGTTTTTATTTCATCCATCAATTTCTCATAATTGGCCTTAAATAGTTGTGATGTGCTAGGAGTTATGACAATTCCTAAATATCTGAATCCTTGCTTGGACCAGTGAAATTTAAATTTTCCTTCTAACTGTGGTGGCCAGCTCCCCACCAGCATCATTGCCTCAGATTTTGATTGATTAATTTGGTAACCTGAAAATTTGCCATATTCTTTTAAACTACTCATCAATGCCGGAACTGAGGAGACAGGGTCACTGATGTACGTCAATAAGTCATCCGCGTAAAGCGAAGTCTTATGTTCTGTCTGACCATCATCTTTTATACCTTTAATATTTTTATTTTGTCTTATTAATGTCGCAAGGACTTCAATATTTACGGCGAAGAGCAAAGGACTAAGGCAATCTCCTTGGCGGACCCCTTTCTCAAGGTTGAAGAAATCTGAACAGCAGCCATTCACTCTAACGCATGACCTTGGATTTGTGTATATGACCTTCACCCAGTCCACAAACGTTGAATGAAATCCCATAGCAGCCAGTGTTTTATATAAAAACTGCCAGTTTACAGTGTCAAATGCTTTCTGCGCATCAAAGCTAATTAGCACAGAGTTTTGCATACTTTTCTTGGCACATGTTATAATATTCAGTGTTCTCCTTATGTTGTTCGCTCCTTGTCTGCCGGGAATAAAGCCTGTCTGATCTGGGTTAATGATTTTTGTTATAATTTTTTGCATCCTTTTTGCCATAATACTAGTCAGTAATTTTTGGTCATTACATAGCAGACTGATGGGTCTATATCCTTCACAGAGTGTCGGATCTTTACCTTCTTTGTGAATTACTGATATAATGGCCTCGGACCATGTATTTGGTGGGTCCTTATTGGAGAGAGCAAAGTTAAAAACTTTCTCTAATATTGGTGTCAAATCATCTATAAAGCATCTGTAAAACTCTCCGGGGAGTCCATCGATCCCTGGAGACTTATTATTTTTTAATTTTTTTATAGCTTCCCTTATTTCACTTTCAGTAATAACTGATATCATCTGTGCTGCTTCCTCTTCTGATAATGAGGGTAGGTGTAGCTTGGCTATGAAGGCCTCAATTTCGTTGTTTGTTGTTTCTGAATTAGGTTCTCTGTATAGATCTTTATAGAACGATGCAAAGGCATCTGCTATTTCCTTTGGGTATGTTACAATTTTTTTGAGTGTGGGATGTATAATCTTAGGTACCATACGATTAGCCTGTGCTTTACGGAGTTGAAAGGCCAGTAGTCGACTGGCTCTGTTCCCCATCTCATAGTATTTCTGTTTAGAAAATCTTAAGGCTCCCTCTGCCTTATATGTAAGGAGCTTATCCAAGGACTTCCTTGTTTCTTTTAATACTAGCAGAGTGTTCTGTGTTCCTGTGGACTTATGTTCTATCTCCAATTGTTTTATCTTATTCTCTAACCTAGTCTGTTCTTCCAATCGTGTTTTCTTCAACCTTGATGCAATTTGGATCATCTTCCCTCTTATGACTGCCTTAGCCCCCCCCCATAAAATTGATGGTGTCACTTCTCCGTTGTCATTAATCTCAAAGTATTCCTTAAGGTTCTTTTTCAAGTCTTGTACCACTGTTGTATTGGTCAGTAACGAGACATTTAGTCTCCAATATCTGAAATAAAATTCTTTGTTTAGATCTATACTTAATATGACGGGAGCATGGTCACTCAGAGTTATTGGTTCAATATGACAGTCTGTTACTTTATACATACACTGTTGAGGAAGGCAGAAGAAATCGATCCTCGAGTAGCTATTATGGACATTAGAATAAAAACTGAAGTCCTTCCCCTTAGGATTTATATGTCTCCATGGATCAACTAGTCCTAATTCTGAGAGCATATTATTAAGTGTTTTAGTTTTTTTAGTCTGGGCTCCTCCTTCTGCTGGCACTCTGTCTAATTTCCCATCTTGTACGGCATTAAAATCTCCCCCCGCTATTAACATGCCTTTGGCATTATCGGCAATAACATTGGCAATTTCCTTAAAGAAATCCTGATCATATTCATTTGGAGCATATACATTCAGAATGGATACCTCCACCTCCCCTATTGTGCCTATTACCATGACAAACCTCCCCCTTTGATCCTGAATTACTTTTTCTGAAGAAAAGGCCAACGACCTATTAATTAAGATTGCTACTCCCCTTTTTTTACCAAATGAAGCACTGTATATATGATTTACCCATTCCCTTCTCAATTTTTTATGTTCTCCTTCTAACAGATGTGTCTCCTGTAACAAGGCAATTGAGCATCTTAGTTTTTTTAATTGACTATATATTTTCTTCCTTTTAATAGGATGATTCAGTCCATGGACATTATATGTGATTACGTTCAAATCATTCATGGATGTAAAGCTAGGGTATTCAAATTTGTCCTAATGTTTTTCCATTTTGTTGCCAACCCAACCCTCAGTTCTGATACGATGCACCTGAAAGATTTCCATGATATAATATACAATTGCGCTTCTGTGAGAATCAATGAAACAAGTTCTGAACATGATGTGTTATACGAACTTATAACACATAATAAATGAACAAAATAAACAAAAATGACTTCCAAAAACCCAGCTGGGTGCACCTGTGTGCCCAGCTCCCTTTGTGTTATAGGCAGAGAGTAGTGGCCTCTAACTCTCTCTGGGGAGTATGCACAAAGTGCCATCCAAATAACAAACCACAGAGAATAAATCCTCCGGTGAAGTTGGAACCCTATCTCGGGCATTTTCATAATATAAAAAGAAACGGGATATTTCCCTCCCCCAAACGTTTACCAATTTTTTGTAAACTTACACTCTTTGTTCAGTGTGATTAGCTTTGCTTTTTTTTTTTTTTTTTTTTTTAATTATTATTATAATCTTTAATTATTATTTTTCACTTTTTTTTTTTAAACATTCTTATTTTATTATTATTTTCTTTTAAGTATGCTGCCCCAAAGTGTCCCGACTATGAGTGGGTAACATATTACCTCGCTGTTGTCACTCAAGTCTGACTCTGTTACCAGAGCACCTCTTACTGTAGCTGTCCTTTCAGACCTGTAGGAAGGATCTCAAATCCGCGTCTGACAGAGTTTCATCTCTTCTCCCTCTCCCGTTATCCTGCCTTCGCCACGTTTCTCTGGAGAGCTCTCGTTCCATCTTCTCCCTCTCGCTCACCTGGACTGTGACGCCCAGATCTTGGAGTGTTGGCACCGCCTCAATCAGGGTAGGAAACGTTTTCACTCCGGACGTCAGGTTGACTCTCAGCTGGGTCGGAAAGCGACACCCGGCCCGGATCCCCTTCTCCTTCAGCTGTTTTATCACCCCACGTATCTTCGCTCTTTTCATCTGTACATCTGGAGAGTAGTCTTGGTCAAAGTATATGACCTTCTCTTGAAACATGACCCGCTTCTGTGCCCAGGCTTGGAGTAGCACCGCTTCTTTCACTGTATAGTCTAGAAACTTTATGATGATGGAGCGTGGTGGTGCGGTGTTGGCTGGTTTTTGTCCCAGTGATCTGTGTGCCCTCTCAATCTGTATATTCATCTCCGGGGGGAGCTGTAGCATGGTCTTAATTAGTTGTTGCATAAAACCAGCCATGTCGTTCTTCTCACTCTCTTCGGGGACCTGGTACACTCTCAAATTGTTACGGCGTATACGGTTCTGCAGATCATCACACATATTAGTGAGAGCAGCGTCTCTTCTCACCAGGTGGCGGATAGCCCTTTCATGCCGCCGGCTGTTGTCTTCGACCTCGCTGATTCTGGTCTCCGCCTCCGCGGTTCTTTGCTCAAGTTTCCCCGTTCGTTGTTTCAACTCCCCCACCGACGTTTCCAGCCTGGAAAGTGTCGCTTTGGTATCAGCAAATGAGTCCTTAGTTTCTTTTCTCAGTTCTTTCAGTTCTCGGATTAGTTCCTCCATGTTCCCTTTACTCTCGTCTTCCTTAGTTTTACCCTCGGGTAATGGCGGCGGAGGCTTCTCTCTTTCTTCTCTTTTTGAAACACGTTTTGCTGCTTCACCTTTTTCCTTTTCTTGTTATTCCGTGTGTTCATATTACATCTTCTTAACTTATATCGTGTTAGTTATGTCCAGAACCTTCTATAACTTTGATAAGCAGCTAATCACAGCTAAATGTTAGGGGAGCGATCACCCGACGCGTGTGTCTCAAAGCATAGCGCCACCGGAAGTCAAGTAGTCGTTTTAAGCTTGTCATTACAAAGGCCTCCAGAGTAACCTTAAAAGACGTGACACGTCAGGCTAAACCTATAATATTCCTAGTATTTTTACATTACGAGAAGAGGCTACTACCTATTAGATGGACCTTCGTTCAAATAAGAGAGATGAAATCAGATATTGGCGCATATAGTTGCTTTTTATTTTAGCATCATAGCAAAAAGCCCAGCACAATTGCAATCTCTTATACAGTTCTAAATCATTCATATAATACACACTTAAGCCTACATAATAGCATTTGTCCTCATTCCTAACCTTAAACTGAATAAACACTTTCAATCCCACCACAACTATCCCCTCAAACTTATTGAATATCATTGCTTCTTCACACCAGACTAACATTTCAATTCAGACTGAAACAGCATATATTTCACATTTGAATTACATAACACTTCGTATTCATCAGATCCCACGGCCCACTAAGATGCATACATCAGAACACATCTCACTCCACGCATTGCATTTCAGACAGCTCCCCAAAGGTTGTATGGATACAGTGTATTTAAATCAGTTACTGTAATCTTCCTCATAAGTTGTCCGTTGCTGCATGTGGCCTCCTGCACCTAATAATAGCAGTCGGCTAGTGAAAAGGGGAAGGGTTCTCTTTCCCCCTTTCATCTACATGCGGGTTGCTTCACCTGTGGTTCAGAAGGAGAAAGCAACTCACTTATACTCTGAACTAAATTTAAATAAAAACCCGTTAACCCTCATTCCCCAATGAATAATTTTCCCGTCCCATGCCAAATTGTCAACTATGTATTAGAATCTTAATTACTATGTTCCACAAAGACTTTTCTTTAATCTGACTTCATCATCAGTTCCTGCGCGTGTGGACATGCTGTGGTTTGCAACGGTTGAAGTGCCCCGCGCCCAGTTCCTTAGAAAAGAGGAAATGTTTTCTCTCTCTTTATGTAAATATAACACTTCTAATAATACTTCATAACAATCAACGGGTATTATTGTCCAGGACTTGAAACGATCCTGCTAGATAAATTCCAGTACAACCATTCCCAGAATAAAACGCTGCCTTGTCAAATTCTCAGTCAGATATATTCCAATACAATCATTCCCAGAATAAAATGCTGTCTTATAGAACTTCTAATCAGATAAATTCCAATACAATCGTTCCCAGAATAAAATGCTGTCTTATAGAACTTCTAATCATCCACAGTACATGTATTCCCTTCAAATGAGAAACCCTTCTAACCCTTTCATAATAAGTGAATGACATTGCATTTAACATTTTGATCACGGTGTGTATGGAGACAGAATCGGGCCAAAGGTCTTGATCATTTAACAGAAGTGAAAAACATAAACTTGAACCTGAACGTCAATACAATGATGTTGAAAAATAAAAATGTTACCCGAAAGTCTCTTATTTTTATCTTGAACTTGAAAAATACCAAAATGTATTCAAAAGTTTTTTTCAGGTTAATTTTTAGTATTTTATGCTGTTTGTTTGTCACACACACACACACACACACACACACACACGCACACACATATAAATAGATAGATATATATATATAAATAAGTATAGTTTCAACATTTAATCCTCATAAGGGGCGTTGACGAAGATGCGCGATACATCATGATCCAAGTGTAGCTAAATGTCACATTACCATGGTAATGTTTGTCCTTGTCCCAGAGAAATTGTAATTATTATTGTTATTGTTATTAGTAGTAGTAGTAGTAGTAGTAGTAGTAGTAGTAGTAGTAGTAGGGGTGGTGGTGGTGGTAGTATTACCTGAACTGTGGTACCCGCAGATACTGGTGTTTGGGCCATTGTAAACAATGCTTCTGTTGTATTTGTTTATCATGATCATTTGAGCTTGAACACTGTGGACATTTGCTCATAATAGTTTCAATTGAATTTATCTTTTATCTAACATTCACCAGCGATTTATATTGATGTATACAAGTAATAGAAACCTTATCCTTGACCTGCCACTAGGCGGCAGTATGGCCCAGATTAATGTAAAGATGTCTACAGATTTGTAGAAGAAGAAACGTTTTCCATAGAAGAAGAAACAAACAACGTTAACTTTCAGTAACATGAATGAATGACTCAGAGATGGCAGCAAGCCTGTAGTATGTGATGTCTTGTCGGAGAAACTAATTAAAGAAGAACCAATGATTTGAAGTAACGTCTCCAGTCCATTATTAGACAGAAGTTATAGCAGTTGTTGGTAGCGCAGGTTGATGATGTAACAGGGCAGGAGGGCGGGGGGAGGGGGGCGACCTGTCACTCAGTTATTCCACGCCCCTCTCGGTTGAGGGCACCGCCCCCACGTCAGATCGAGGCCAAATGAAACTTGAAAGTTTTTCGTCACCGAAAGTGGAGAAACTTAGAAGCGAAAAAAACAAAACATCTGAAACCTAAAAAAAAATATTTGAATCTGTAAAAAAAAGATCTGAATGAAAAAAATAAAAGATCTGAATGAAGAAAAAAAAATCTGAAACTGAAAAAATAAAATAATACTCAAAAAAAATTTAACTGAAAAAAACTTTTGAATACATTTTGGTATTTTTCAAGTTCAAGATAAAAAATAAGAGACTTTCAGGTAACATTTTTATTTTTCAACATCATTGTATTGACTTTCAGGTTCAAGTTTATGTTTTTCACTTCTGTTAACTCATTCACCGCCAAAGACGTCTTTGACGTGTTATCAGGAATAGCCCTCCCCGCCAATGACGTGTTTGACGTGTTTTTGTTTTTATTAGTGCAGCGCGTAGTTCAAAGACTTCCCCAGCCTGTGACATTGTATCAGGTCCCTGCCCTCAAAGAAAAGCCGACAACACGTGAACAAACACATACCGCAGCTGTTGTTTTGAAATGAGCAGGAGGAAAAACAGAAAACAGAGAAACGCGCTTCCTTGTGCAGAGAGGAGAAACGCCATTGAAACGCCCCTCGGCACGCTGCACGAGCTGGTCGGCTTGCTGCAGGGCAGCGGACATCGATCAGTTGTTCGCGGTAGTCAAACCCGTGACCAACATGATCGATCCTGGTCCCTGGGCCCCGTTCCTGTGTGCCACCCCGAAAGAGACGAGACGGAGTCACAACTTTGTGAGCAGGAGGAGAACAGCAGCCTCGCCACAGAAATTGCTTTCACACAGAGCCAAGCAGCACGGCCACTTTCCTGTCGAGGGCGAGGAAGACTGGACTCCAATGCGACAGGACCCGGATGATCTTGCGGTAAGGAGTGTGTGTGTGTGTGTGTGTGTGTGTGTGTGAGAGAGACTACACTGATCTCTGCATTCTATGATCGTATAGTTTATTGAGACACTAGTACACTACACTGTCTCTGTACTAAATGTGATTATATAGTTTACTGAGGATATGTTGCTTTTATTTCAGATGAGGAGCCGATTGTGAGCCCACATCTCAGAATGAGGTCAGGACGGTCAGGACGGTCATTTAGGTCTGCTAAATGACGAAATGTAATGTAATGTAAAGAGACACACATGGGCCCCGCGCACACACACACACATTCACACTCACTCACACTGAGTAAACTGTATTGTTGAATGTAAAAAAAGCACTTCATGTATACATATATATATATATATATATTTTGTCATTTGTGTCATAACGAATAATATTTACATGTCTGATGTCAATACAGTTCAAAATAAAAGAATTGAGAGCGAGTTCTGCCTGAGATTGTGTCCTTTACAAAAATGCAATTTTCTGCAATTTCTCTTCTCAGAGAGACCTTTTTGGTGAAAACAGGGTGTATATAAATGGCTATAAGTAGAGTACAGAACATGCTAAAAGCCAGGGGCGGTTCTAGGCCGTTTTTGGGTGGGCTTTAGCCCACCCAAAAATAGTCTCAGCCCACCCAAAAAAAATAGAGGCAAAAAAAACTTTTTTTTTTTTTTTTTTTTTTTTTTTTTTAATCCCTCTCCAAATCCATGGTGGTCATTAGTAGCAGTTTCTGACTACACTCAATGCGCTGTGTGCATGTTTCCCCCCCCCCCCCTCTATGTTCTTAGGGTGGGCTGAGACAAAAATTTAGGGGGGTTCAGCCCACCCGAAAAGTTTCTAGAACCGCGGCTGCGCAGGCGCTCCCTCCTCCATCTATCTGCCTAATCCCACATCACTTCACACAGGTCACACACAGTACAGCAGCGAAGTGGTCCTCCACAGTCCACACAATCGTTCTCCCCACTCATGATCAATGAAACTGAGGTGAGCATTGAACAGTCAGAGTCGTTAGTAGTTACTTAATTAGCGCATATTGATATGCAAATTAGCACGTAACGTTGTCGTAGGCTAAACAAAAGAACTTGTCGCTGTGCCTGCCAGACAAACAGGTGGACTGGAGGAAGGTAGGTAGGCTACCATGGCACCAGCCAGCCATGTCATGCTAGCTCGCAGTAAGCGGGTGTAAATGGATGTGATGTTTTTTGAGAAACATATGGGCATAAGTGACAAACATTTTCAAACGGGTCCCTTGTTATCTGAATGAAATTAAGCCCTTCAGAATCGCAAGTGGCTGCTTTACACAGCCTGTCTGATGTGATGATGACGATAGCTTAACATGCGTGCATGGCATCACTTATGTCTTGCTGTGATGTTAGTTCAGTATCTCAATAAAAGTTCTTACAGGCTTGTTATTTCCCTCTAAGGCAGGGATGTCAGAGATACGGCCCGCGGGCCGGATCCGGCCCACGGGCAGGTTTCATCCGGCCCGCGAGATGTTTTGGAATATTAAAAAATATATATATATATATTATTATTATTATTAAATTCGCACCCCATTATCATGAACTACGTGTGGCTAATAAGCAAGCTAAGAGTTCATTCATAAGTTAATTAACCTGCACTACAAGGAAGTATGTCAGTAGGTCATCAGGTGTAAACAAAGCCGCCATGATGCCACGCTGGAATTGAATCGCGCATTCAGCTACCTACCAAAAAACAAAAGAATCAACAAGATCAGGCGCGGACTGCATAATCGGGCACGTCGGGCAAATGCCCGGTGGCCTGGCCTGGCCTGGCCTGGCCTGCAAAAAAAAAAAAAAATTGTGCCCGCAGTCAGGCCACTCACTGAACAGCAAGCCAGGCGCCGCCTACTGGTTTACTAGTGGTTTTATTACTTTATTCAGGATTAAAGTGGGTGCATCTCATTGTAAAATTGGACTTGGCCCAAATTGGGCTTCAAACGGCCCAAATTGGGCTTCAAACGGCCCAAATCTGGCTTTAAACGACCCAAATTGGGCTTCAAACGGCCCACATCTGGCTTCAAACGGCCCAAATTGAGCTTTAAACGGCCCAAATTTTTCTGACGCCGGTACGCGCGTCGGCCCGTATCGGCCTGGCCTGCTTGGTATCTAATGCCCGGCCTGAATTATGATCCCAGTCCGCCCCTGAACAAGATGCTGTCGAAAAAGAGAAAGGTTGACACGGAATGCAGGCAGTTTCAAGAGAAATGGAAAGAGCAGTATTTCTTTTGTGAAGTAAATGGGTACAGTAAATGAGTCGAATTGATTTTAGTTAAAAAAAAATCCGGCCCCCATGAGGTCTCAGTTGAACAAATCCGGCCCTCTACCTAATATGAGTCTGACACCCCTGCTCTAAGGGACTGCAAGGCAGATATTTAAACAGCCTTGTTTGTGTACAGTACCAGTGGCATGGGAGTAATAAAAAGGGATTAAGGACCAGGACCCCTGGTGGTCAGTAAGATGGGCTGGTTGAGCCAATGTTAAAATGATCTTTATTTATTATTTATTTTTGCTTTAAAACTATTTTTTAATTTTCTGCTTAAAGTTCATGAAAAAAGTGGCATTCTTGTTTTTTCACACAATAATTTCATAATACCATTTGTAATGCCACCGTTGTAGTGCTGTTGTTCAAAATTAAAGTACATTTTCTCAGATTTATTGGTGTCTTTCTAGTCACACAATTTAATAGTCAGTGTTTACCATACACTGATCTATTTGTGGTGGTACACCCTACATAGATTTTGACCCCCACAAATACTGCCACATATTAATTTCAACTAGTTGACTGCAAACTCCTGCTTTAGTGCTTACAGTATATTATTATCTTGTCGGAATATTATTCCAGCCAATAAGTTAGGAAGTTCCCTTTTGATTTAATTTTACTTTTGTTTTGCCTACAAAGCAAAATGTTACTTTACTTGAAACTCCCCTGAAGTGATTTTGGTATTATTTATGCAAGCATAATTCTACCATATAGTAACCTGTATGCAGAATATATATAGTATATATAGGGAAACAATTATTTTTTCATTGCTGTAAAACCACAGAACGGTAAAGAAGATATTGATGTGTGTAGTTCTTCATAGATCTAGTCTCTTCATTTTGATCTCAAAGTGCGCCAGTTTGATCCATTTTTACTTGAAACTGTACAAAATTTTCTTCCGGGGGGGCATGCCCCCGGACCCCCCTACGGGTTCAGTGGTCCATGACCTTTGGGTGGGCTGAGCCCACCCAAAGCTCTGATGCTAAAACCGCCCCTGCTAAAAGCTCACTTTTTTTTCTGGTGAACCCAGAGACGTACATCTTAATTTTGAGGTATTGCAAATCACTTTGGTGCTAATAGATAATTTACTGTGGGTCTTGAAAGATGACCAACAATTATGAAAATCTTTGGCCTGTGCTAAATATTGGCAGTCCTAAACTGGCCATGAATGAGTTAAATGATCAAGAGATATGACCCGATATTGTACCCATATGTGTAGGCCTGAAAATGAATTATTTCTAAACTTTCACTGAATAGAATCTATTCCCCTATAATTGTATATTATATAAATGCACTTGTTTTAAGGGGGAAAATTCATTTAGAGGGTTTTAGCATAACAGACGCTGCATGTCACTTTGAAAATAACAATGCTCCATTCTATAACAAGGAGTGTGGGTATGAAACAGACTTATTTCCCAACTTTTAACAAATATAATCTATTCCTCTATAGCTGTAGTTTATTTAAATGCATCTACTTTAAGTGGGGAAATTCATTTATAGGGTTTTTAGCATAACAGACACTGCATGTCACTTTGAAAATAACAATGCTCCATTCTATAACAAGGAGTGTGGGTATGAAAGCAGATTTATTTCTGATATGTCAACTGTACAACATTTGTTTACAATTATTCAATCTTCATACACCTTTATCTTTGTTAGAGAAATTAATTTAAACCGCTTTACAATGGAAATGCCTCCACCATGTGATCGCACGTACTTTACAAATCAAGGTGTGTGACTAATGAAATGATTTATTTACTCCCTTTTACCATATGGGAAATATTCTTATATAATTATAGATCATTTATATCCATTTTCTCTGAATAGAATAATTTGCCTTAAGTCCTTTTCTATGGAAAAACCCACTTCCTATGAATACCGGCTATGATTCTAATTATATATCCAATAATAAACTTCCTCGTCCTAGGTAATTTATTGAAAAATATTTGTTTCCTATTTTAAATTAGCTTTTTCCCCTTATATCATATATTTCCTGTTTTACGACAAAACGGCTTCGCCAACCATAGTACGCTCACCTCCCCTAAATCACGTCGAACTTCCTCCCGACCCAGCCGCTAACCAACAGGAACATAATATCATTTAACAGTTAAAAACCCAGAAATCAGCCCGAAACCCATCTAAACGTAATCTGTGTTAACCACAGATGATCTCCTTATACGGACTACATCCTACACCTGGGTTAAAAAGGTTTCCTACCCGTTTGATTCAAACTGGGTCTCGGTCAGGGTTCGCTCTCGCTCCGTGGCTGGTTTAAGCTGGCTGGTTGGTCCGTGGGTTGGTTCGTGGTTCGATCGGAAATAGCATCTGCACGCAAGGGGACGTGAAGACCCCAACTGATGATTTCTCCCTTCTTTTATAACACCTTTCCGCCAAATCATTTCCCCTTAGCCAATATCCTACCTCGCCACTACTTCCTCATTTCCCCCCGAATCGTTTCCAAACAGGACACTGAACTTCCTCAATATATCCACCTTGCGACTCCTGTGACTTTCCATAGACACATTTCCACATATCTCCAGACAACCACTGTATTTCTCAAGCATGCACCTGTTCTACTTCCTCTTTTACCCCTCTTATATAAAACACATTGATGACTTTGCATTACCTTGTGTCTGAATGTGCCCTCTAAATGCTCAGTCATGTTACCACAAATCACAACAGATATAATTGATTACTGATTATTGATCATTGACACCTCACATAGCCTACCATCTTACCCTTGGTCATAAGCCCATCTATAATTCCAGATACACGCACGTGAATGTTACATCCTACACGTGAGTGTTCCTCTTTGGTTCTGCGGCATCCCATGCGCCGGATGCGTGCACATTGCCACACACAGCATGGTTACCCCACAGGCCCTGTGTGCCCTGCGTGTGTGAGACTCATAATGTTTTAATTCTACTGTACTTGTACTGTAACCTTAGTTTCATACGTATCCACCAGACACATTTAGAACACCTCGATTACCACTTGTACTCTATTAAACACATAAACAAAACCTGATCATAAACCTTATAATTACTGAATTATAACATCATAATGCAATAACCTCTAACTTCTTCTTTTCTTCATGCCATTCGGCTACTGCTCTCTGAGCAACACAAAGCCATGGTGTCCCAGATGACATCACTCCTCCGCTGAATGTGCATGTTGGCTTGTAGGATATATGACCCAAAGTCACTGTGGGGTTCGAGGGGATGTGGGCGCACCGTACCCATTTCGACAATATATATGTAAGGGATAATGTATATTGAGGCGGTGATTACGGGGGAAATAATGACCGACAGGTGGATTGAGCCCGACGCGTAGCGGAGGGCTTAATCGTTCACCTGAAGGTCATTATTTCCCAGTAATCACCGCCTCAATATACATTATCCCGCTTAGAACACGGCCTACAACTAAATCATTCAATAATCTGGCAAAAATAATTATTCAAATATATTTTTTAATAGCGTTTTCAACGACAAAGCGGTTTCATTCGTAATTGGCACACAAGACACCACAGCTGCAACTGGTTGGCCTAATTAGTAGTGGCTTGCTGACAAAAGGCTCTTATCAACTGATTAATCCAGGTGTGGCAGAGCAGCGGTCGGTTGTCGAGAAATAATGACCAGTGAATATTGTTGATTGACCAATCAGAATCGAGTATTCAAGAGAGCCGTGTTCTAAATATATATATGGTAGCAACAGGGATTATCAGATTTTGCTTGAGATCCACAATTTTCAAAGCAAGTACTGTGTTTTACTTTACATAGATATTAAATCGAACTAACTTCTCAAGCGTGTATAGCAAAAACCTGTGATTTTGAGATGAATATGACTGATTTATTTTTGAGAAGAACCGTGCCATAGTAAATTGCAATAAAGCACACCCTTTACTACTAATGCTTATACATTATTATGGCTTCCATATATGCAAAATAGGACAAACATAGAAAGATACCTTAGCCTGCCCTATAGCAACCAATTCTATTTTTGATCAAGGATGCCTTTCCATTCTTTATGAGAGTTATGGAGTTGGAATGTGTTTTTGACGTGTCATAAGATTGCTTTGCTGAAATTACCTAACCTATTGTATTATTAGTGGCAGTAAATTATATCAGCTCACCTTTACACCTACTTGACAAGCAAACAGCTCACCCTCAGATGAACGTTTTATTTGTAGAATACATTGATCATGCACAGTGAATTTCTGTTGAACTTTATTCTCTGAATCTTTAACCCACTGGAATGTTAAAGTGGAATATAATCTCTTAAATTTTCAGTTTTGTTCTCTTGGGTGACACCTATGGTGATGAGTAGTAATTGCAGGTGAGATCCAAACAGTTTGTTCGGCCATAGTAACCATCCGTAATGCTAGCAGAGACTGGGGGAAAAAGTAGCTTGTTATCCACCTTCACACAAGAGTTGTTGGTAACCTACAGTAACTTACAGAGTGAATCTATTGTATTAGCTCTGCATTCCCGGTGTCACCACAAGTTCAAGACCAAGTTCATAAATGCTGCAATACTGAAAATTCAAATGCTGTGTTAACTCACTATCAGATAGATAGTGACTTAACAGACATTTATTTACATGAACATATTTGAGATTATCACTTTAATTTACCTAGCATTTCGTACTAAAGATGTTTTTCCACAACACTTGCTAGCTTGTATACCACTGTTTACTAATAGCTAAAATACTTTATGCAATGGCATTTTGCTTCTTCTACACATGAAGAAATGTCATTGTATTCATAACAGTTCATTTTCTTTATTGGTAACTATAGATGTACTTTGAAATTATTCTGTAATGGCTTCTAAAAGTTCCTATGGAACCTATTAATTTTAATATTTAAACTTGACTGTGTACAACAATATGCCATCATAACACAGGGTTATAATTTATTGAATAATTTGACAACTGCTTTCTATGTCAAACAGGCTCTACAGGATTGTGACCATGTATGGGGCATCATTAGCAAAACAGCAGTCAACCAAGATGGTCACACAGTCTCTCCAATCACCAAGCCCTCCATGGTTCAACAAGAGGAGCTGCTGCGCAGAATCTACTCAGAGTCTGACCTTGCCAATGTCCAGTACATAGAGGCCCACGGCACTGGAACCCCAACTGGAGACCCAACAGAGGCAGGGAGCATCTCAAACGTCATTGCTAAAGCCAAACCTCCAGGATCAGAGACACTCAGGATCGGCTCTGTGAAGGGCAACATTGGACACACAGAATCTGCAGCTGGAGTGGCAGGACTCATTAAGGTACTGTTAATGATGAAGCATGAAACTATTGTTCCCTCAGTTTTCTACTCTGAAGACAGTGCCAGTGTAGATGCCAAAGCCCTAAATATAAAAGTTCCTACTGAAGCAGAAAAGTGGCGAGCCTCTGGTGAAAGAATAGCTGGAGTGAACAACTTTGGCTTTGGGGGAACAAATGCACATGCTATTGTCAAGCAACACAAACAGTCATACCTTCTGCAAGACAATAATGGGAAACAAAGGAAGTATTTTGTCATGTCAGCAAATTCTCCAAAATCTCTCACTTTGATGATGGAAGACACCATTAAACAGCTAGATACAGAAGACATGGTTGATCTGGATTCTCTGGTGTACACATCAGCTTGCAGGAGGAGCCATCTCAAACACAAATACAGAAAGGCCATCATTATTTCATCTGCAGTTGATCTTAAAGATCAGTTAAAATCTGCCCTAAGCAAAAACGTTGCCCCCTCTTACTCAGATCCAAGGTTAGTGTTTGTTTTCTGTGGAAATGGTGTCACTTACCATGGCATGTGTAAACAGCTACTGAAACAAGAGACTGTGTTCAGAGATAAGATCAAAGAGATTGGAGAACTTTTCCAAAGGTTGTGTGAACTGAGCATCTTGGACAGACTTGAGAGTGAGATTGAGAGTAGTGACTTCACAAAAGCAGATGTTGTCCAGCCCCTCTTGTTTGCCATTCAGGTTGGCATTGCCACCCTTCTCAAGCATTGGGGTGTCAAGCCTGATGCAATACTTGGACACTCTGTTGGAGAGGTTGCAGCTGCTCACTGTTCTGGCCTGTTGTCTCTTGAGGATGCAGTAAAAGTCATCTATATCCGCAGTACTCTCCAGAGCAAGGTCACAGGAGGGAAGATGCTCGTGATCAGCAACATGGCTGTATCGGAGGTTGTTAATCTTCTCCCTCATTACTCTGATAGGGTTTGCATTGCTGCTTTCAACAGCCCCCAGTCCTGCACCCTTTCAGGTGATGCAGATGCAATAAAAAGCCTCCATGATGAGCTAAGCACCTCAGACAAGAGTGAGAATCTTTTCCTCCGTGTATTAGATGTCCCTGCTGCTTATCATAGCCACATGATGGACCCAATTCTGTCTGAAATAGAAGAGAGCATTGGCTCCTTACGGGTGAATGAACTAGAGACAGAGTTGTTCTCTACGGTGACAGGCAAGGAGGCAGAGCAGCCTGATTATTGCACAGGAAAATACTGGGCCAGAAATGTTCGTGAGCCAGTCTCTTTTGAGCAGGCAGTGAGATCAGCAACTAAAGGGAAGAAGAATGTAGTCTTTGTGGAGATCGGCCCAAGAAGGGCCCTCCAAAGGAACATCATGGAATCTCTGGGAAATAACACCCTGGTTCTTGCCTCGGTGCAGCCAGACAAAGATGATGAAACGGCAATGAGCGTTGTGTCGAAGCTGTTCGAACTAGGGGTTCAGGTAGATTGGAACCACTTCTACAGAGGATATGAGACAATGCCATTGCCTTTCCCGAGATACCAGTTTGATTGCTCTCAGAGAGATATTATCATTGGTGCAGGACAGAACAGCATAGCAGGTAATCACCCTGTGCTGTCTCAATTTGGCAATGAAAGCAATGTTTTCAGCTGTGATCTGTTGTCTGACTCTTCATCCTACCTGAGAGAGCATACACACAATGGTATACCCATCCTCCCTGGAGCCTTCTATGCCGAGTTGGGTTTAGCCACATTCATGGCTAGCGCCAAACCAAAGGTGCCCCTCAATTCACTTCAGCTCAGTGTCAATTTTCAGAGTCCATTTGTCTTAACTCAGAATGCACCAGAAATGAAAGTGCAACTACAGCAAGCGGGGAATGAAACTAGTTTCACAGTATTCTCCTCATCCGCAGTCTATGCATCAGGCACAGTTTCCAAGCGAGAGAATTTGATTGGGGAGCAAAGTCTTTCGTTAAGCTCCATCTACAAAAGATGCACATCTGTTGTGAGCTCTGAAGACCTCTATGGATATCTTTCTCAAGGTGGATTTCAGTATGGGGAAGTTTTCCAAAATAAGGGGGATGTGCACCATGGGGAAGAACTGATGGAGGCTTTTTCAGTAGTCAAAGTTCCAGAAGAATTACGGCCTCAATTGCATGACTACTGCATCCATCCTGTTGTGCTTGATCTCTTCATGCAGCGTCTCCCAATTCCAACAGAAAATACATTTGCTGGCAGGCAAGCGTTTCCTACTAAAATAGGAAGCTTGACAGTGTTTGAACCCTTGCAAGATGAGATGATTATCTATCTGCGAGCAATTCATGTGGGTCCTGATCACTTTGAGGTATGTGGCTGCTTCACAGATAAAGAAGGCAGAGTGTTGGTTGAAGTTAAGCATGTGGTAATCAAGTACGTTGGTAGTCGTTCTCACGTAGTTGAGGAATACTTCTACCATAATGACTTCAATGTTGTCTCTGAAGACACCACATCCACTCCTTCACCTCCTCCTAAGGCCTTGGTCTTCTGTGACTGTTTAGGGATATCTAAAGCCATGCAACCACACCTGGACTCAAGATCTAGGTACATTTCCTTGACACATGCAAAAGATATCTTGAGCGATGGATTCCCTGCTCTCTTGGCAAACATCAATATCACAGATCTCGAGAAAAACTTTGATGAGGTCTTGTTTGTGTGGGGTAAAGAAGAACTCAGTTCACTGGCAGCTGATATTGTCCTGCAGAAATTGGTGGAGTACTGTGAGATTTTCCGACAGATAGTCCTTGAACTGAAGGCGATTAGATTTCCGAACTCCATCAGAACAATAACCTACCGTTCGTCTGAAGTCACAGTAGACCACATAAGTCCAGGTTTTGCCCTCTCTGGCATGACAAGATCATTTGCTGCAGAGATACCAGATCTTTCATTTCAGCTGATTGACATAAATTCTGTCTCTGCTAAGGACATTGCAGCTCTGGCTCAGGTCTTGAGACTATATCCTTGCAGTAAGTACCCAGAATTGGTGGTGAAAGATGGGTTGGTTTTGAATCCTTCTATTGTCCGAACCCCTGTTGAAATCACTGACATTTCAGAGGGCAGTGTCTGCTCTACATTGTCTGAGCCCTACATCCTCCTGACAGCTGATGCACATGCAATGAATCAAGTGTGTGCCACTCATTTGAATGATGAACACCAGGCACTCAGTGAGAAATCAGTTGAAATTCAGCTCAGTAAGATATGTGTTCATTCATCTGATTATTTCCCTGTCAGTGCTTCACATTTGAAATTTGGCCAGACACTCTACTGGAACAAATACTCATCTCAGAATCACAAGCTACTTGCTCTTGATTTCAGTGGCACTATTACAGCAGCTGGAAAGAATGTAAAAAAATTGAAAGTTGGAGACCACGTTGTTTCGTGTTACCCTGTTGTTGCAGCCAACAAGATCACAGTTCCAGAGGATGTGTGCTACAGTATCAAACGGTTCCAATTCCTAAAAACACCCTGTGTTTCATACTTTGTGCTGGCATGGGAGATCCTGCATCGAGCTTTGCCCAGAGCCAAACAACGTCTAGGAATCATATCCTCGGTTCCTGACTCTGCTCTGATGAAAGTCTTGGCCCTCACATCTCACAAATCAGGATGGCATGTCATTACTGGCACACAGTCCAATAGCTCGTTTGTAGATGTTAATCAAGTGGATGCATTTGTTATCCTGCCCCCATTTGATGAATGTCTGATCGCTAAGATTTGCAGCTTTCCTGATGTTCGAAATGTTGTCATCATCTGTGAATTTCAGTCTCAGTGTTGGCTTGCTCAAGATGCTTTCCAAAGTGTGAAGGAAAGTGTTCACATACAGACCATTCACATGTCAACCATCTTCCAGAAGGGGTCCCTGAGTGCACGGAGGCCACACATTCATCACTGGCTCATGGACAGGAAATTTGCCCTTGAGAGCTTTACCTTTCAGAGTGTGACATCAGAAAGCATCAACGCCCTTCCTTCAGGGAAATCAGAATCATACTTCAACTCAAAGAAACTGCCTGTTTTGGCACTGGAAAAAGATGTCAACGGTAAAGATGTCCAAGGTAAACTATCTGACATTCCATTGCTGCCAACAAAAAAGGTGCTTTTCCAAAAGAGAGCTGTGTACATTGTGGCAGGTGGTCTCTCTGGGTTGGGCTTTGAAACAGTCAAGTTCATTTCTCAAAAAGGGGGAGGAAACATTGTCATACTCTCTAGGAGCAGACCCACACCGGACATGCAACAAGAGATACACAATGTGGAGAAACGGTATGGCTCATGCATCACGTGCATGGAGTGTGATGTATCTGTCTCTGAGAATGTGCACAAGGTTATCTGTGTCATTGGCCAGAAATTCCCTGCTTGTCCGATCAGAGGAGTGTTTCACAGTGCAGTTGTCTTGCATGACGGGCTGATTGAGACCCTTGATAGATCTCTCTATGAGAAAGTTCTCAAACCCAAAGTAAACGGTGTTCTGAATCTGCACCACGCAACACAGCAATGTCACTTAGATTACTTTGTGTGTTACTCCTCCATCTCTGCTTTTCTGGGAAATGCATCACAAACAAACTATGCAGCAGCCAATTCATTCCTTGATGCATTCTGTCAGTATAGACGCAGACTTGGGCTCCCTGGTCAGTCTATCAACTGGGGAGCTCTGAATGTTGGTCTCCTCTTGAACAAGGAGCATTTGCAAAAGTTTCTGGAGGCAAAGGGGATGGTGGTGTTGAATGTGGCTGAGATTTCTCAAAGTTTGGAGCAATGCCTTGTGCTCAACAGACCCCAACAGGTTGTTTGCAGGTTTCACTTCAAAAACATCCATTACAACATCCTCTCTCAAAATGATGCCTTGACCAGGCGCATGCGCCCACTGGTAGAGGAGACTCTCCGAAAATCCAATGATGATTCAGTATTTAAACAAGCAGACTCCGTCCCGCCTAAAGAGTATGTCAAATCACTAGTCAGTGAGACCATTGGTACTGACAAAAGTGAGCTGAACGATGAATCGCCTCTTTCATCCTTAGGCATTGACTCAATGCAGGCTATGACTCTGCAGAATACGATATTTAAAGAGAGAGGTGTGAATGTGCCTTTGGTTAAACTGTTGGACCCCAATGCCACAATATCAACACTGGTAGCAATCCTAAGTGAAGGAGCAGAAGATGGAAATTTCACTGATAACCAAGAATCGTTTCTGACTAAAGACATTGACTGAGTTTCCCAACAAAGAAGCTTCTTAAGAGTTAAGAAGCTTCTTAAGGAGTTAAGAAGGCTCCAAAGAAGTGTTTCCCAAACGCCTTCTTAACAGAAGAGAGGGGGGAAAAAAAAAGCTCTTAAGAAGCATCTTAACTGGAGCTGTCCACCATCTCGATGTGAGAGGTCCTCTGCGGCCCACTAGATGGCACTCTGAGCCCACCAGTGGGCCACGACCCAGTGGTTGAGAAACACTGTTGTAGAATAACCTAATCGTGGTCATGTTAAACAAGAACTTCTTCTATTAAACATTATTTATTTCAGACATGGACTGCAGTTCATATTGCTTTATATACACAGCATACAACAAAATTGCGAGAAACACTACAAAAATTAAGCGACCTCGGGTTCTGTGAAAGGTGCTATATAAATCCACGAGATTCTTATTATAAAAGGAATCCATTCTGATTAGAGGAATATAGCCTACGGTAAAACATTTAAAACACAAGTAACCATACATACAGGGGAGATTTTCAAGTGTTCCCCAATTTTAAACACTAAAGGGTGCATGAAAGAAAGGAAAAAGGGAAAAACACAAGAGGAACAGTGGACACAAGTATCTCCTTTTGCCTGACGCGGCTGGATCTGCCAGTGTTTCGTCATTAAGAAGGTGTTAAGAATGCCCCAGACCCTTCTTACAAAACCTTCTTAACGAAAGGTCATTTTAGCGCTAAGACGCTTTTGGGAAACGCAGCCTTCTTAACGGAAGATAGTTTTAGTCTAAGAAGCAATCGGGAAACGCGTTGGCTTCGTTGGCTTCTTACGGGAGCCTTAAGAAGGGTCAAAGAAGCTTCTTAGCGCTAAGAAGCTTTTGGGAAACGCATGCCTTCGTAACGAAAGATCATCTTAAGAAGCAATTGGGAAATGCGTTTGCTTCTTAAGGGGGCCTTAAGAAGGGTTAAAGAAGCTTCTTAGCGCTAAGAAGCTTTTGGGAAACCCAGCCATTGTTGCTGCTTCAACAAGATTATAAAACTGTCAAATGCACATATGCAGATTTAATGCATTGCCAGTTTAACCATTATCATAACATGATAATGCAAGACTAATTGAGGATCAGAGAATTCAATGACAGGTTTGCAAAGGTTGTTACAATAGCACAGCATGCCTGTAT
The DNA here is from genome assembly GCF_964638095.1 of Poromitra crassiceps. Lineage (NCBI taxonomy): Eukaryota > Metazoa > Chordata > Actinopteri > Beryciformes > Melamphaidae > Poromitra > Poromitra crassiceps. The sequence goes on along the minus strand of NC_139624.1, from coordinate 97,630,776 downwards.
TTTGCATGCTACTACAGTATTAACATGTATGCAAATTGGACAATTATTTTTCCTGGGGGGCCACATGAGAAACCCAGATTTTTACCAGGGGCATTATTTTGATCACTACTTTAAAGCAGCTACGAGCAACTTTTTCGATTGTTATTAAACAGTATAAATTTAATATCAATGCATCACATCTTACCTCTAATAGTCGACGAGACCAACGCAGAGTAGTCTCGCTTGAACCCCGAGTGAATCGGCCAGTGTTACTCTGTCTGTAGCCAGGGCAGATCAGGAAGTGAAATGAAACGGTTTGCAGCAGCCACTTCGGCCATAACCACAAAATAACTTCCAAAAAAACCTGTTAGAATATAACGAGAGATGTTCCCGAGAGTATGCGTGGCATTCACATTGTTTATGTTATGTTGCTAGGCAGCGCAAACGGCGTAGGCAGGCAGCTGCGTTTCACTTCCGCGTTTCACTTCCGGGTTACCCGGTCCGGTCTCTTTAGAGAGCCCCCTGTTGACGCGAGTTTAGACCGACATAGACTTAATAATCACCTAAGGGAGCAATCTCAGATACACACGGCTTTGGTCTCAGCTACTATTATAGGTAAGATGTGATGCATCAATATTGTAATTATACTGTTTAATAACAATCGAAAAAGTTGCTCGTAGCTGCTTTAAATGATAGAAAACATAGTTTTCAGCATTTTTTATACTTTTTAATTTTACTTTGTTCCCGGGCCAGGCAGAACCATCATGAGGGCCGGTTCTGGCCCACGGGCTGTATAATGTCAGGTCTGTGCTATTAACACGTAGCATGTATTTGTTTTTGTTTGTTGTTTTTAATATTTTTAAGCGTTTGGTATGGTTATGGTTTTGGTTTTGTTTTATTTTAGTGCATTTTACCTTGTTTTAATCCATGTTATTTTTCCCAATTTTGTATAGTCATGTGCATTATACAATTTTGAATGGATTTTGTAGTAGCAAAATGTTGCCATTGGTTTCAAATCAGCCTCACATTGACTACACCTGTATTACATGGTACAGTAGCGCCCCCAAGGGGATAAAAACGTAACTTCAAACTGCTCAAAATAAAGTAGTCAGGCTGGTATTGAATGACTCATGTTGGCCCTTAAGGGGGTCTAACTCCCAGGGAAGGGGGTTATTACAATATTAGTAGCAATGTTGTAAATTGTTGTTAATTATGTTTATGGTGTGTTTATGTTGATATTGTCTGCTAAGACCAAGGACCACAATGGAAATAAGTCTGATTACTTTTTTGTGTTTTATGTAACATGTAACATGTATTTTTAATAATTGCCAATCATTGCCAATCATTTTACTCACCTGTTTACTGTACCTGTTTATAATGAAAATGTTCAACATTACAATATACCATAACTGATGTTTCTAAATGATAAGTGGGCATACCGTAATTAATCTGATGTATATAAATAACTGATAGGATTTAGTGCCTTTCTAGAAACTCAAAGCGCTTCACATATCAGGGGAGGGAGGGAGAGGGAACTCAACTCATCCACCACCATAAATGATTTTATAATGGGCAATCATTATGTAAAAGTATACAATTATGTTGCTAATATTTCATAAATTTGAATATTAAAGCTCCTGTCTGTTTTTGTTTGTTTGTTTTTAGTACCAGATGGAAGTCAAATTATTAAAAAAAAAAAAAAAAAATCAGCATCAATCTATTTTATTTTATGCCCATGAGCTTCTTTTTCTGGCACGTTTTTGTCATCCCTTATACCACTTTCATACAAACGACCAGGGATGGACCAGGCTTACTTGACTCATGTTCAACCCTTCTTTTGTCAATTCACACCCGGGTCACACTGGAGAGGTGCATAACAATTAGCAAGCTTTTAGCAATAGCATAACGAATACCAACCTGGGTGGTGCCATTCACACTGAAATTAACACTTGTCCAACCCTGGTCCAACCCACCTGTCAAGGTGGGTCGCCAACCCGGGTCGGGCAACCCAGGTTAACCCTTTCATACCTAAAGTCAACCTGGGAATAACCCTGGTTGGACCCTTGTTGTGAAAGGGTTATTACAGATCAAGGTCAATGTCATTACAAGCTCATTGATTTTGATTGATGACTTTATGACAGTGTTGGAACACAACATCTGAAACATTGTTCCAGCATCTACCATAATTGTTCAACTGGGGTCATGTATGATTACAGAGGCTTTGGCACATGGCTGACATTAGTATTTTAGTTTAGACCATAAGGTGATCACACAATTTGTGGGCATTGTTCTCCTGGAAGACATTGCCACCACCAGGAAAACCAATATTTACAGTCTATGGGAAAAGCATGCAAAATGGACTAAGGACAAATAATTACTACCATTATATTAGAATATTTTAGTCTAGCTCACATGATTTCTCTCTCTCTCTCTGTGAGGAAGCTTGTGGGCTTGCCTCGTGAAGTGTGCTGGATCGTAGATGAGGGCTCACGGGCCGTGGTCGATCAGAACCACAGAGATGTCGGTCCTCGGACGCGGTTGAAGGAATACCACTCGTGACCTGGCTGGTTGTAAGGCAGTCGGTCACCAGGGCCTGGCTGGTTGTAAGACAGCCAGGGTTCAGCTCGGGTTCGGATCTTGTCGTGGTTAGGGTAGACATTATGAAGTAGAATAGAGAGTAAGTAAGAATACCGGATACAGCGTCACAGAACACCTGCTATATATGCCATGTCTGACATCGCCGATGACCTCACAGGTGAACTCTATGCTATGACATCATCGGTGACCCCGTAAAGTCCCGTCTGCCATCACAGTCAGCCTAGACTGCCTGACGTCGCCGATGACCTCACAGGTGAACTCTGACGTCATCATTGATGATGTCATCATCATTACGTCGTTGGCGCGCCGGCTCGTGGGCATCGACTGCCCTAAGAACAGGCCTGACGGTGGGCCATTATGGACCCTTTTCTACACTCTCTCTCTCTCTCTCTCTCCCTCTCTCCCTCTCTCCCTCCCTCTCTCTGTCACTGACAATTGTGGCTCTGATAACATTACAGCTCAGATGCTTACCTAGTCACCCCCTTATCTCTCTTCCTGGCCTGACCCTTTATAAACAGCTAATTGAAATGGAATTCTTAATTTGCTATGAAAATCAAGCAAACTTCTGATTTGCAATACAACACTAAAGTTAACTCAGCAATGCAATGTAGCAGATGTTATTTGCAGTGGACCGTGGAGGTACTGCAGGTGGGCCGCGAGTGGTCTGCCAACATTCCCGATTTTCGCGGGCAATCAAATGGCTGTAGCAGGGTCATCTGATAACAGGAGATCCTGTTATCAGAAGAAACTAAGACCTAAGCCAGGCATCCATTGGTATCAAGCATAATATGCTAGCTTGTCAGCAAGGGGGCTAAATAACACTACAGACATAGGTTACATTTTGGTGAGGGAAAATGATTTCAAAGGGGTCCCTTGACCTCTCAGCTCAATTTAATTGAATGAAAATTGGTTCAATGGGTACCCACCACCAGTGTCCCCTTTACAGATAAGGTAGCATTTTTCACAGCCTATAGCTTGTGGGGTGATTTGTTGTTGCTCATCACATTTTGTCAAATGTGTTATGCATGCAAACACTTCTGATGAGTAAGGGGGGAGAAAATGTTGGCAATATACTTTTGGGTATTTTGCATAAATGTTTTTGTATGTGGATGGATTATTAATTTCCCTTATGGCCAAGTTCACATGCTCTGTTAATGAAATAAAAAAAAATATGTAATATACATTTAAAAGCCCCTTTTACACAGCCAATTGATTAGGGCCCGGGACTGGACCCCATTAGGTGTTACAGTCCTGGGGCTCTAATATCTTACTTGCACCCGTTTTACTTCCTACCTTTTAGACACAAAATGGCTGATTTTGGTGGAATGTGAAAGAGGCTAATTCTCAGACACTGCATGTATTGAACCATTACTGAAGCCTACTTTTGTAGCCTATTCGAATGCATTTTAACTAGAAAGGCTAGACTAACTAAAAGGATATTGTTGGAAAGACACAGAGTATTTTTTATTAACAACAATCCAGTTCTTTAATGTTAGGCATTTTTACTGTTACTTTGGTATAGAAACAGTGAGAGGCCCCAATGCAGGTTATTGAGTTTCTCATGGACATTATTGGTGCTATTGTGCACAAGCACAAAGTGGAATGAATAGATTGCGTCACATTGCTGAAGACCGCAATTAGTCCTTCAACTCCAGTTTGCTGTCATAATTGAATTACATAGGGTATTTTGTTTACATGAATGCATTGTCCTAATTAACGGGCCCGTTGATGATGTGGCAAGTCTCCTGCATTTTCACATAACTGTTTGGCTACTCTGTTTGCTACAGCGCAAACCTTGAAGATGCGCTCGAACCGTGAGTAGGACTCTATAGGCTTTTTGACAGTTTTCTAGCAAAGTGTATAGTTTGTTGATCCAAATTTATAGCCTACCTGAACTGTCAGTCATAAAATAACAGTGTTTCCCATACATTGATCTATTTGTGGCGGTACACCACAAAAAGCCTAGATTTTGACCACTACAAATAGACTTGGCTGAACATCATTCCAAAGTTAGTAAATTCCTTCTTACTTTATTTTACTTTTGTTTATGCCTTCAAAGCTAATTGTAGGCTTGTTTGTTACTTTGATTTTGATATAGGCCATTGTATTTAGGCAAGCAGTATTCTCCAGTGACCTGTGTATGCAGAACAGGGAGACAATTATTTTTTTCATCATGGTAAAGCCACCACAGTAATGTGATGTATGTGTGATGTTAATGTGTGTAGTTCCTCATAGATCTAGCCTCTTCATTTTGCTCTCAAAGTGCACCAGATTGATGGACCCCCCTTAGCCCCTATAGTGGGTGTGAGGTCCACACCTTGCACCCCAATCTCTCCAAATCCTGTGGGAAACACTGAATAAGGATATGCCTTAGTAATCAATTGGATGGCCTAGTCTAGTCTCATAACAAACATGTTTAGTCAAATAAAGAAAATTATACTGTAACAGTGACTTGATGTTTAAAATACTGTTTTAAAGTATACCGACTACGTCACTCCCTATTGTAGAAGCGGGAGACACTTCCAATAAAACACAGGTTCTTGATCAGTGAGGTGGCAAGTAATATTCCCAAATAAGACAACCAATGATTGTCAGAAAAAGGCGGGGGTTTATTTACATACAAAATATTTGATTATCAAAATCCCCTGGACTGACAAGAGAATATTTGGTATAGGGCAATATGACATAAAAGTTATTTTCCAGTACAAAAAGTAAAACAGCAGATACATTTTTTTTACAGTGTACACAGGAGATGCATCTCAATAGAAAAGAGCTTGGCACAGCACAGTGATATAGCCTAGGCCACAAAACTGACTTCCATGAACACATGGAAGGTAAAAGGTCTCAGAGTGCTCCAACAACTCACGCCGTCCGGCGAATTAGTTTACCCTTAAAAACAGATTAAGGGGTTGAGAGTTGTGAGGAAGTAGCCTGCTAAAACCATGTAAAACCAACAAGCCTCGTCTGTGCCGTGTCAAGCCTTGAACAGTCTTGTTTCTTTTCCTTTGCCATGGGCTTTTAAGCACAGGACCAGAGGCAGGGCACCTGCAACAGATAACAGCAATCAGCTGGGGCAAGGTATCACTCACTCAAGTAGCCAATCACAATCACAGCAAATCCAAATGAAAACTCTATAAGTATGAGAGTTGAAGCATGCAAATAACTGAAATCACACCAAAACACAACATAATCCAAACCCAAAAATAAGGTTACTGAGGAGGCGGTTACAATACAATAAAATAAAATGTCACTAAATGTGAGACATAGAATACCGCAAAGGTCATTATGGCATGGCCTATATAACTCTATTGGGCTACTTCAGAGTTCAGACCATTGCGTACGGTTCAGACACATGTCTATAGGCTATAAATCCATAAGGATTATAGCAATAGTAGTGATTTTATTTGTTTAGGTTGTTGTTGTTGTTATTTATTTATTTATTTATTTATTATTTGTTAAGGTGAGAGTGTTGGCATTGATGGGAATTGTAGGCTAAGGTTTACAGAAAACTCCATACTACTACAGTAGGCTACTAATAATAACTCCCTCAGCCTATGCTTGATGGACAGTGTTGGGCAAGTTACTTTAAAAATGTAATATACTACATATTAGTAGTTACTTTCATTTGAAAGTAATAAGTTACTTTACAATATTACTTTCTGTGTAAAGTAACTTGTTACTTATTACACTACTTTTGGATTACTTTTACCAAAACAACAGCAGCAGCAGAATGACATCGCTGCCCCAGAACCATCCCGAAAAATAATTTCAACCGCCTTGAAGTCAGTGTAAAGAATCCAAAATTCTAAATTTTATTCTTTTCCTTTATTTCATACATGGGCAAACTACGGCCCGCGGGCCGGATGCGGCCCGCGGGCCGGATGCGGCCCGCGGGCGCCACCTGTGTGGCCCGCCATGGAATTGCAATTTTTTTTTTTTTTTTTTTTTTTTTTTTTTTTTTTTTACACAGTGCACCTGAACGCAACATGCAAGATACCCGCTGAATAAGTGTCCAACTTTACTTTGATTAAAGACAGTTACAGGGTATGTTCCTTTTCACTGGTACACTTAACACAATTTAACATAAAGACAGACATTACAATTACCTTAACTTTACAGACACCAACCAGAACCAAGTGAACATGGGTTTCCATGTGAGCAGACCGATGAGTGGAGCCCCTGTCGCCTCCACTCTGCTGTTCAACTGTCCGTCCTCCACATTTGTAGAGGAGCAGTGGCTGATCTTCTCCAATCAGCCACCATCAGCAACAGCCTTGTAGAATGACTTCTCTCCTTGATGAAGCAACCAGCATGCAGACACCTAGAACACAGCCAATCAGTCACACAGCACAAACACACTGACATGCACCAGGCTCCCATCAGTCAATCAGGCATGCAGATGAAGAAAAGAAAATACAGAGGATCCCAGTAGGTTACAGGGAATAAAGTCACCTATGACCCCCAGGGTCATAACAATGTTCATGTCATTCTGGCCAATACTCCACTTCTGTTATAGCATTTCAGTCTGGAATATGGAATATCTTTCAATAATATTTATGACTAAAAGGCTACATTGAATTAGAAATTTAAATAATTAACTCATTGGTTTTGGATTTATTTAGCTTCAAGACTGCATTTTTGTTCGTGTGACCCTCAACACAGGCTTTGATCATCCCGGGCCACTTACTGATACTTATGCTTAAATTAACCCGCTCATATTCTGATTTATTTCAAGTAAAACATTTTGGCTAGTGGAAATTCTAATTGGCTGGTAACTTTAAAATCTAGCAGCCATATTGGCAGGTGGTCAAAAAAGTTAATTTCAAACCCTGAGAGCAGGTGGTGACATAGGAGTGAGTGAGAAAAGGATGAAATATTGGTGGTTAAGACTGAATAATGACATCACAACTGTTAATTAAAAATGAGTTATTCCTCTAAACATGGCTTCAAATGCACCAAATCTTTCACGCTGGCGCCGTTCGGCCCTCAGCAAAACCTGGTAGCGAGGACATTTTTTGTGGCCCTCTCTATCATCAAAGTTACCCATCCATGGGTTACGGCATGACAATATTTGTTCGGCCCCCGGCAACAATCTGGGTTTCTCATGTGGCCCCCCATGAAAAATAATTGCCCACCCCTGCTTTATTTGCATAAAAACACACAATTTGATTAGGAAATTATTGTATCTTTTTTTAAATATGTGCTTTGATTTAATCAAATGTAACTCAATTTGTAACTTGAGTTACTTGACAAAGTAACTGGTACAATATTACTGAAATCCTATAAGTAATAAGTTATATTACTGAGTTACTGCTAAAAGTAATATATTACATGTAGGCCTAATATGTTACTTTTGTAATGAGTTACCCCCAACACTGTTGATGGATGGTGACAGCCATCACCATCATGAGGTAAAATGTTCACTTCGATTTGCAAACTATATACAGTATCAATAGGCTATCAATCTGCCTGGTGCGGCAGGCAGAGATGCCAAGCAGGAAAACCACCTGTACATTACAACAGTAGGCTATAAGCCTACAAAGCCACTTTTAGCACTTCCCAAGAGTGGTCGCTCTAGGCTGGTTTATAGTGTACTCAGGCCCGCCGCACCCCATTACGCAGAGTACGCAGACTGCGTAGGGCATCATGTGACTGAGGGCACCAAAAAAAAATTTTTTTTTTTTTTTTGGTGGCCTCAGTCAGGCCACTCACTGAACAGCAGGCCAGGCGCCGCCTATTGGTTTACTAGTGGTTTTATTACTTTATTCAGGGTTAAAGTGGGTGCATCTCATTGTAAAATTGGACTCGGCCCAAATTGGGCTTCAAACGGCCCAAATTGGGCTTCAAACGGCCCAAATCTGGCTTCAACCGGCCCAAATCTGGCTTCAACTGGCCCAAATCTGGCTTCAAACGACCCAAATCGGGCTTCAAACGGCCCAAATTTGGCTTCAAACGGCCCAAATCTGGCTTCAAACGGCCCAAATTGGGCTTCAAACAGCCCAAGTTTTTTGCCGCCGCCCTTCGGACGCCGGCACGCACGTCGGCCCGTATCGGCCTGGCCTGCTTGGTATCTAATGCCCGGCCTGAATTATGATCCCAGTCCGTCCCTGCTTGCATGTACAGTTTAACAATCGCTTGTTTGCTGACATGTAGGCTACAGTAATTCTAACAGTTGTTTGTTTTGCCACATGTAATGTAATGTGAGATACACTAGTATCGTTCATAATGAATGATTATGCAGTCTTTCGTTTGACAGTTATTGAAAGTTTTGCGGGGGGGGGGGGGGGGGGGGGGGGCACCACAAAACAATTACGCTTAGGGCACCCAAATGGCCAGCAGCGGCCCTGAGTGTACTTTACAAGTTTACAATGCATTATGCATCCATGAAGTTTTCATTGGAGGAGAAAAAGCAGCAACTTTTGATTAGGCCCAGTGTCAGTCACTCGCTGATACCTAAAGCTATCACATGTATATAACAATTTGGAGGAGGTTCATTGGTCCTTATGTGAAACGAAGTTTCTGTTTTTCCCCCTCTCCAAAATGCCGCTGAACACGGCTGGATGGCGCACAGACTGTGTGGAGAAGCCGCTCTCCATTGGATTCCACAAGTTCGGCCGTCTGGTGGGACGGTATCCTTGGTATTTTTTTCTTGCACCTCTATTCATCTCGACCGTGCTTGGATCTGGATTGTATTTTCTCCAGGATCGCGAGGCCAATGACATTGAAGAGCAATTCACCCCAACAAACGGCCCCGCGAAGCTAGAGAGGCAGTTTGTGCAGGAGAACTTCCCAATGAACAACTCAGTTTTCTCCAACCAGAGGCTGTACACAGACGGTGTGTTCGCATCCTTCATCGCGGTCTCCAGAGCCAACAACATCTTCACCGACGCTGCTCTTCAAGAGATACTCACTTTGGACAAAAAGGTCCGGCAAATCAACGTCACTGCAGGTCACGAACAGCTGACTTTTGACGGGCTCTGCGCCAGAAAGTATAATAGATGCATCCCGAACAAGATCATAGATATTGTGAATCGTTATGGCAGCAAAATTGAAGAGACTGAACTCACCTTTCCATTTTTTCGTTTAGGATTTTCATATATTTTTCTCGGATATTCTGTCGGTGGAGTGACTGTGAGCTCGACACAGTCGACAGTCATCAAGACTGCCAAAGCAATTAGACTTTTCTATTTTCTGCAGGAAGGTAACCGGTCAAAAACAGACCTGTGGCTGAACGAATACCTCCGAGTTTTCCCTTCTAATCTTTCCCTGAAATACATCAAGGTAAAGACACAATCACTGACCTTATTGAACACACAAATAAATAAATAATGTAGGCTATAGGTGTGTTTTTCTAATCTTTAGCCTACTAAATGAAATAAAATAAACATTCAGTATAGGCCTATTGCTGCACTGTTGTTGCTATTGTGTTTTCTCTGCTTGGTCATATCTACAATCACATCGGTAACACTTTACAATAAGGTACACAAATAATGTAGTAGTTAGCCTACTAGTAAACTAATCATTAACTAATAGTTGAGTAGTTAATGGTTCATCATTAGTCAATCACTAGTTAATCATAGTTAATGAGTAGGTAGTCATTAGTTAATGATTACTAAATGTCAGCTCAGCTCGTGAATATAGTTATTAATCATTAGTTACTGATTAGTCGGTCAGTTCCATGAGTAGAGTAGTTAATCGTTCCTAATGATTGTTGCATCACTTTACAATAGGGTACACAAAAAGAGTAACTAATGGTCAGGTATAATAACTAAGTAATGATTCAGTATTCATTAACTACTCAGTATAAGAGTAACTATATGAGCAGGTAATAATTAAGTAATGATTCAGTACTCATTAACTACTCAGTATGATGCATCACTTTGCATGCATCAATTGACCGACTAATCAGTAACTAATGATTAACCAATATATTCACAAACTGACATTTATTAATCATTAACGAACAATTAACTTTTCTACTCATGGAACTGACCGACTCAGTAACTAATAAACTACTATATTCATGAGCTGACATTTAGTAATCATTAAGTAATAACTAACTACTCTACTCAGGAACTTATAGATACTAATCATTAACTAATGACTACCTACTCATTAACTATGTGGTTGACTAATCATGAATTATTCATTAACTACTCATTAATTAACTATTAGTTAATGATTAGTTTACTAGTAACTACTACATTATTTGTGTTACCTTATTGTTACCATAAATAAAATAAAATGTAAGCCTGTAATGTAATTCAAATTGTTTAATGTTGCTATATTGTTGCTATAGCCTACAGAGAGAGAGAGAGAGAGAGAGAGAGAGAGAGAGAGAGAGAGAGAGAGAGAGAGCTCTACTGCTGTACAACAGAGGTTGATGTTTGTAAGGTGATGACAGAAATGTGTAATCTTTCAGTGAATGACTCTAGCAGTCTGGCCGGCTGCCATATAGGCCTAGCTGAACAGACTGATGCTGGATCAGCCATAGTGGCCACCTGCCATATAGGCCTAGCTGAACAGACTGATGCTGGATCAGCCAGAGTGGCCGCCTGCCATATAGGCCTAGCTGAACAGACTGATGCTGGATCAGCCATAGTGGCCACCTGCCATATAGGCCTAGCTGAACAGACTGATGCTGGATCAGCCATATTGGCCACCTGCCATATAGGCCTAGCTGAACAGACTGATGCTGGATCAGCCATAGTGGCTGCCTGCCATATACAGTAGGCCTAGCTGAACAGACTGATGCTGGATCAGCCATAGTGGCTGCCTGCCATATAGGCCTAGCTGAACAGACTGATGCTGGATCAGCCATAGTGGCCACCTGCCATATAGGCCTAGCTGAACAGACTGATGCTGGATCAGCCATAGTGGCCCCCTGCCATATAGGCCTAGCTGAACAGACTGATGCTGGATCAGCCATAGTGGCTGCCTGCCATATAGGTCTAGCTGAACAGACTGATGCTGGATCAGCCATAGTGGCATAGCAATGCAGCTATGGCTTCTCTGCAGCTCACATGAGTAGGACTATGTGAACATGCTTTGTATTAAGACACAGGGCCGCCATGTATCTTTCCCGGGCCCGGGACAAAATGATCCCATAAGGCCCCAATCCTCCTCCATCCAATTAAATGAGACAATTGGAGGGCCATCCTGGGCCCCCGGGACAACTGACCCTGTTGTCTTCGCCCCCAGAACCCCCACGGTATCCCTTTAAGCATTGAGATAACCGAGATGTAGTTTGTACAAAAGGGGATGGAGCTCAATATCAGCAAGATGTCAAGATTCAAGATTCAAGATTTTTATTGTCACTCCATGGTACAAGTATCACGTGTGAAATTCTTGTGCTGTGGACTCCGTTTACAACATAGTACAAATGTAACAGGGCATATGAGTGCAAAAACAACAAGAGACACAACAAGCAATAAGGCAGTATAGTGATAAGACAAGTCAGAGACAGTGGCATATTCACTGCACATAGGTGCACATGTCCTGTGCATACTTTAGCCGTGCTTAGACATTTTAAATTCGGCGTATTTGACATATAGGTGCAAATAGCATATTCCTTATTAAACATACAATTAAACTTGGCGTTTTAAATTCGGCGTATTTGACATACAGGTGCAAATAGCATATTCCTTATTAAACATACAATTAAACATTAGACATACGTAGTGGTAGCAGCTACAGTACGGTACAGTACGGCTACTGCACTATTTTTGTATGTTAAGGAGTCTCGTGGCCTGTGGGAAGAAACTGTTCCTCAAGCGATTTGTGCGTGCTTTTGGGACCCTGTATCTTCTCCCTGAGGGTAGCAGGGATAACAGGCTGTTGTGGGGATGGTTTGTGTCTTTGATGATCTTCAGGGACCTCCTGAGGCACCGCTGTTTATACAGTTCATGCAGATCTGGCAACTCACATTCTGTTACGTGCTGTGCCGCGCGTCTCACTCTCTGTAGCGCCCTGCGGTCCATGGTGGTACAGTTCCCGTACCAGGTGGTGAAGCAGCCAGTCAGCAGGCTTTCAATGGTGCCTCTGTAGAAGTCCGTAAGGATTTCTGGCCTTAGCCCAAATTTCTTCAGGCGCCTGAGTCCGTGTATTCGCTGTTGGGCCTTTTTGACAACAGTGGCGGTGTGGCCGGCCCAAGTCAGGTCCTGGTGGATGTTGACTCCCAGGTACTTGAAGCTGTCCACCCTTTCCACCACTGTGCCGTTGATGGTGATTGGGGGGTGTGTGCCCCCCCCCCCTCCTGTAGTCTACAATGATCTCCTTGGTCTTGGAGACGTTCAGAGAGAGGTGGTTGTCCTGGCACCATTGTTCCAGGGCCCCTACCTCCTCTCTGTAGGCCGTCTCGTCGCCCCCCGAGATCAGCCCCACGACCGCTGTGTCATCTGCAAACTTCACGATGGTGTTCGAAGTTTGAGTCGCCACGCAGTCGTGGGTGTAGAGGTCGTACCAGAAGGGGCTGGAGACGCACCCCTGGGGCGCTCCTATGCTGATGGTCAGTGGTGAGGAGGTGAGGTTGCCCACCCTCACCACCTGGCGGCGGTCTGTCAGGAAATCCAGGATCCAGTCGCATATTGCTGTGTTTAGTCCCAGATCCTTGAGCTTGCGTACCAGCTTGGAGGGTACTATGGTGTTGAATGCTGAGCTATAGTCCACGAACAGCATTCTTACATAGGTGTCCTTCCCCTCCAGGTGGGACAGCGCGGTGTGGAGCACGTGTGCTACTGCATCCGCTGTGCTCCTGTTGGGGCGGTATGCAAATTGTAGCGGGTCGTGGTCCGGGGGGAGTGTGGGGCGGATCTTTGATATGACCAGCTTCTCAAAGCACTTGCTGGCTATTGGCGTGAGGGCTATTGGGCGCCAGTCATTGAGGCTGGTCACTTTTTGCTGCTTGGGAATGGGGATGATTGTCGCTGTTTTGAAGCAGGAGGGAACTCGTCGGAGGGAGAGAGACTGGTTGAAAATGTCTGTGAATACGCCTGCCAGCTGGTGGGCGCAGGCCTTGAGGACCCGCCCGGGGATGCCGTCCGGGCCGGCCGCCTTGCGTGGGTTGATACGCAGGAACGACCGGCACACTTCATCCTCAGTGATGGTGAGAGGGCGGTCTGGATCTGTGGGGGGTGGTCTGGGTGGAGGGTGGGGGGGGTTGGTGCTTAGGTGGGAATGGGAGGGGGTGGGGGTGCTGAGGGGTGGGGGGGAGGAGGTGGGGAGGGGAGGTGGTCGGGGGGGGGAGAGGAGGAGGGGTGGTGGTGGGGCGGAGAGGGGGAGGGGTGATGGGGGGGGAGAGGTGGCAGGGGGGGGGAGAGGAGGGTGGGGGGGGGGAGGGGAGGAAGAGGGGCGGTGGGGGGGAGGGGGAGAGGAGGGGGGGAGGGGAGAGGGGGGGGTGATGGGGGGGAGGAGAGGGGGAGAGGGGTGGGAGAGGGGGGGGGAGGAGGGGAGGCGCTCTGGCAGAGGGGTCGAACCTAGCGTAGAACGCGTTGAGTTCGTCCGGTAGGGTGGGTGACGTGCTGGGGTTCTGTCGTTTCGCCTCTTTGAAGTCTGTGGCAGCATGCAGTCCTCTCCACAGGTGTCTGGGGTTGTTGGTGTCCAATTTTGACTCCAGCTGCCTTCCATAATCTCTCTGTGCTATTTTTATAGCGGTCCGGAGGGCATATTGTGCCTGCTTGTATTGCTCTGGTGTGCCAGAGCTGAAGGCAGTGGTCCTGGCGTGAAGGGCAGCCCTGACGTCGCTGTTGACCCAGGGCTTTTGATTTGGCATTATTTTTACTCTTTTTGTGGGGACTATGTCGTCGGTACACTTCTTTATGAAGCATGACACCGTCTCTGCATACTCGTCCAGGTCTCCTGCAGCTTTGAACTCCTCCCACACCACTTGGTCAAAGCAGTCCCTCAGGATGTCGTCTGATTGGTCTGACCAGCAGTGGGCGGTTCGGAATGCTGGGGGTTGTTTTTTTAGTTTTTGTTGGTACCTGGGTACGAGTAGAATGGAGGCGTGATCCGATTTGCCGAACGGGGGGCAGGGGACGGCCTTGTAGCCATGGCGGATGTTTGAGTAACATTGATCCAGTGTATTACTGCCTCGGGTGGGAAAGTGAATGTGCTTGTGAAGCGTGGGCATTCTTACTCTCAGGTTTGCCCTGTTAAAGTCCCCAGTCACCACCAGGGCCATTTCTGGTTGTTTTGCCTCCTGCACGCTGATAGCACGTTGCAGCTCTTTCAGTGCTATAGTAACGTTCGCTTGTGGAGGTACATACACACCCATGATGGTGACACTCGTGAATTCTCTGGGTCTCCAGAACGGCACGCATTGTACCATTACATACTCAAGATCTGCTGAACAGTATTTCCCAATGTCTGTGATGTTTATACACCAGTTTTCGTTAATCATTAGACAAACCCCTCCGCCTCTCTTTATCCCGGATCGCTCATCTCTGTCTGCTCTGAATACACTGAATCCTGGTAGAGTGATAGAATGATCCGTTGTATCCGGAGTGAGCCAGGTTTCAGTCAGGCATAGAACTTTACATCGCGCTATGTCTTTTTGGAATTGAGCTCGCGCTCTTAATTCACATAGCTTATTCTCCAAGGATTGGACATTTGCCAGTAGAACGCTGGGTAACGTTGGCTTGTCCCTCTCTAATGTCTTTGTATAGGCCTATTCAGCGTAAATACTGCATAGGAAATGCATCTGATATTACATTCTTCCTTCTCACAGGTTACCCATTCTACATCGTTGTCCATGCAGGCGGAGTTTGAGGCCAACCAAAATGATGTTATGCCGCTGCTTTCCATCACATATGTTATTGCTGTAGTCTTTTCCATTCTGTCATGTTTAAGGTATGTACTGTATGCATATGCTTTGAAGCACTCACCTAGGTATGAGTCTTAACTATCCAGGCCAAAAATCTTCAATCCCCCACCTCTTGATATGGTAGATAGAATTTTTTTGTCTATTTACAGAAAGTAAAGGAAAAGGAACACTGCTTGGATCAGAGGATATAGAAATGAGAGTTGGTCTTATTGCACCACTGTGGCAAAACAAGGATACCAAAAAAATCAAAGGTGTCTCTCTTTTGAAAATATTGAAAAGCTTTTATTTCTTTGGATATTGCATCTTTACCTTGTTTATGTTGTTTTTTTCAATTCAAATTTTCAAAATAATCACCCGTATGTCCTAAAGAGCTGACATTTTCAAGACATGTTGGCTGAAGTGAGATAAATCTTTCGTACACTGCTACCTACCCACAATTCTGACATTCCCCCTCCATGTGTATACAAAAAACTGACTGACAGCTTTGTCCTCCTAAGCCATACACTTTGAGCGTATGGAAAATCGCAGTCTAGCTGCAAATCGTTTTATAAATTAATTATTAATTATTATTATATCATCCTATAATAAGAATTTGAAGAGTCTGTGTCTGTTTGTCTGTCTGTGTGAGTGTGTGAGTAAGTGAGTGAGTGAGTGAGTGAGTGAGTGAGTGAGTGAGTTAGCGAGCAAATTGTGTTCAGCCACAGCTATGCCATTTTACGTGTAATCGCGCTGAATGTTTCAGGAAGTGTAAAGAGCACCTGTCTGGTGACCTAACAGAGACACATTTTTGAATTAGGTAATTAGGGCCAACTAAATGGGCAAACATGGGTAATTAGTGGCCAAAATGTGTCAACACAGGTTCAGCACCATGGAGAGCTCCATTTGTTAGCTACTGATGGAGCTCACCTGAATGGAGGAGCACAGCTGAGCGCAGTTGAAATCAACCAGGGAAGTGGACTATGAAAACCTAACTAACTATGGCCTGACTAAATGGCCAGTGACTGTGTGCTCCAAGGGGTATCATAATCAGAACTATAATAAAAATGCAAAGTCTGTGTGTGTGTGAGTGAGTGAGTGAGTGAGTGAGTGAGTGAGTGAGTGAGTGAGTGAGCTGATATACAGTCAATGGTTGCGCAGCCCAATACACTGCATTGGTATTCCACTAGTATCTGCAAAGCCATTAACTTTTTTTGCCCTTGTGAAATATATTTCGGGGGCATTTTTAGATCATTTCCAGGGCATTTTTATCAAAATGTTGGGAAATACTTTACTTGCACCTATGTAGCACGACACACAATCAATGAGTCTTATCCAAGCATATTTTATTTCTAAAAGTTCATAAACAACCACAGTTAAAGATCCTCATTTCCTATCTCAACAACACTGTTGATTGTCTGGTGTGTTATTAATGTACTTGGCAAAAACATGAGTGAACTAGCTGACCAGCTAGCTTGTGCTGCCTGTCACTGAGGTAAATAACACTAGTAGGAGGGGCGGGGGTTGTACGGATGCCTAGTTGGCCATTTTCAAGTCACGCTTTGCAAATACAGATTAATGTTAAAATACAGAAAGTATTGAACTCTTTATTTTAGGAAGGCATTTAAAAGCCCCCGTCACCCCAGTTCCAAGGGCAATTCTAGATTTTTTAGGGGCATTTTGCCCCGAGCCCCCACAAATTTCCTACCCTGTTGGACAGTCTTGTAACTTGGCCCTACTTTTTTGTGTGCTCCCTCCATGTGGTTAATCCATAGGTCTGCAATGCAAAAGATTGTGGGTTCAAATCCCATGGGGAAACTGGATTCATACCAATAAGCTTGTGATAACTAAGCTTAATCCCTTAAGTTTCTAATGTTTAGACAAATGACCATATTGTGCTTGGAGCTTGGACCCCGTCCCTTGCTGCTTTGCGGCTATATAAATATATACATGTTGTTTTTTTTCATTTGCAGGTTTGACTGTGTGAGGAGTAAAGTATGGGTGGCTACCTTTGGTGTACTTTCTGCCGGACTGGCTGTCTTGTCATCCTTTGGGATGATGCTCTACATTGGGGTGCCGTTTGTCATGACTGTAGCTAACTCTCCATTCTTGATATTGGGTAAGTACAGATTTTTGTGTGTGTTTTGAAGCAATTTAATGTCTCTCTGTATTAAAATAATCTTACTTCACTGCCTCATATACAGTAAACAACAGCGAACAGCAAACATTTCACCACTGCCAGTGTTAACGTTAACTCCACACTCATTACAGTTAATTTAAGGCTTTTGATAGTTTTGAACAGCCACCCCAGAGGCATATCAGCAATCAATCAATTCCAATCAATGTCATCTAAAAATTAATTGTCACTTATTAACACGTGGACATTTGCTGTGCACCTATCAAGCTGCTTTATCCGAGTGATTTTCTCTCTTCAGGTATTGGAGTTGATGACATGTTCATAATGATATCATGCTGGCAGCAGACAAATGTTCATGACCAAGTGGAGGACCGCCTAGCACACACGTACAAAGAGGCAGCTATCTCCATCACCATCACCACTCTGACGGATGTGTTGGCATTCTACATCGGGCTGATGACGCCGTTCGGCTCCGTCCGGTCCTTCTGCCTCTACTCCAGCACAGCCATCTTGTTCTGTTACATCTACAGCATCACCTTCTTCGGGGCCTTCCTGGTCCTGAACGGAAGGCGGGAAAACTCCAACAAGCACTGGCTGACCTGCAAGGAGGTTCCCCGTGACCGTCCTGTCGGTCGCTCCAAGTGGTATGAGCTGTGCTGCGTGGGAGGAGCTTACGACCGCCATTCTGGAGCTGAGGAGGTACAGCCCATGAATCACTTCTTTAAGAAGTACTATGGCCCTTTCATTACTAAACCGTGGACCAAGGCATGCGTTATCCTGCTCTACGTGGTCTATCTGATCGTTAGTGTTTATGGATGCTTCCAGATCCAGGAAGGGATAGATCTTCGTAATTTGGCTGCCGATGATTCATATGTGGTGAGGTATCATGATGATGCAAAGGCATATTTCACTGAATATGGCCCAAATATTATGGTTGTTGTAAGCGGTGAATTTCCATATTGGGATGAGAAGAACATGTCTGATCTTGAATCCTGTGTCGAGGACTTCAAAAATCTGTCCTTCATTGAGAAGGATATATTTACATCCTGGTTGAAATCGTACAAATACTACGGATACCACACAAACCTTAACTTGAGCACTGAAAATGTTTTCAAGACAAATCTAGTCCCTTTCCTAAGATTCTACTCTGACTTCAAGCAAGATGTAAATTTCACCAATAATTCAATCCACGCATCTCGATTCTTCATACAAACGGTCAACATCTCCACAGCAATCGATGAAATGAACATGTTGAACAAACTTCGAGATACTGCGAAAAGATGCCCTGTACCCCTACTGGTCTATCATCCTGCGTTCATTTACTATGATCAGTATGATGTGATAATGAGTAACACCATCCAGAACATTGCAGTCACCAGTGCCGTTATGTTATTTATCTCTCTTCTACTGATTCCCAAACCGCTCTGCTCTCTGTGTGTCACTTTTTCCATGGCTTCAGTCATCATGGGCGTTACTGGTTTCATGTCACTCTGGGACGTCAACCTAGACACCATATCCATGATAATTCTAGTGGTTTGTATTGGATTCTCCGTGGATTTCTCGGCGCACATTTCCTACGCCTTTGTTTCGAACCAAAAGCCAAGTGGGAATGAGAAGGCTGTGGATGCTCTGTTCCATTTGGGCTATCCTATAGTTCAGGGGGCCGCGTCAACTATCCTGGGGGTGGTGGTGCTATCTGCCTCCAAAAACTACATCTTCAGGACCTTTTTCAAAATCATGTTCCTGGTCATCTTCTTTGGTCTGTTCCACGGCATCACCTTCCTCCCCGTCTTTCTGACTTTCTTTGACATTTGCAGCAGAAGCTCGTGCAAGGATGGCTCAGAAGAGAAAAGGAAGCCAGAAGATCAGGCTATAAGGAAATACCAGCCTAAGATCGGGCATGACAATGTAGCCAATGGGCAGGAGAAACAGATATACGATAATCACACGTTTCTGCCCGATAACCTTCAGATCTGCCCAACACAAAATTGCACGTCAGTCTGGACGCTCACAGGCAGCACCAATCACACCCAGAGCAGTCAGGTGTGCATGGCTAGCACCATTCCCATGTTCAGGGTTGATAGTCAAACATATGAAGTTCAGATGTACACCCCCGGTATCAACACCCAATTAACAGGCATCACTAAACAAAGTCTAGATCTAAGTGATCAAAACAGTGTGGTGGGTCACAGCCAGCCACTGCCCTATGATAACAATATTTCAGCTGTCAACTGCTCAAATCCTGCAAGTCCATGAAAAATCCCATCATGGGATTTTGGATCGTATGTGCAGTTGTTTATAAATTAATAATTCATTGTTTTATGAATTGAGCTGCCCAAACGCTTTTTTTTAACACTCAAAACTCAATATTTCAGAGATAAACATCAAACAGCCCTATAACATCTGCATTTCGGTCAGTTAGTTTGTTTTAATGTATTTCATGTGTATGTTTGATCAAAGGAAAAGAAAATCAAAGCTTTACACATGTAATGGGACCTGTGATATGTGTCCAGTTTAACCATCCGTGTAATTATGAAATCACTGTATAATGATCAAATTCATTATTTTGTATTATTGTTGTGAAATGTTTGAGGCAATAGCATCATACATAAAATGGCTGGATATGTTCGTTCAACTATCAAGACACAGTGTAAGCAATATTGTAACACTGAAACTATTAAAATACAAGCACTGGTTATTTTAACTTTTGATCTTGTTACCATGATTACTCTTGTATTCATAGTGGGGCAGTTAAGCATAACAATTGTGCATTTTGCAATAAAAACACAAGTTCATACACTTATAGCTAAAGGCATCCCCAAAAAATGTGTATGGGGGCAACATGATTTAAAAATAAATAAATAAATGCGGCCACAGACTGGCAGCCTATGGAAAGTAAAGTTGTGTAGACTAGTCTGATATGGATGATCTTGTTGTCAAATTATATATTTCTTATGAGGAGGAATTCAAATTTGGAACTTCAGAATTGCTCAGAAGCTTCCTTCTATCTCACAATTCACGACTCAAAATAAGCGATTGCCATAACTTCCCAAACCTAACCTCTTGAATTTTGAGATAGAAGAGAGCTTCTGAGCAACTCTAAAGTTCCAAATTTGAATTCCTCATCATAAAAATGTATGATGTGACACCAAGATCATCCATATCAGACTAGTCTCCACAACTTTATTCCATTGTTAAGGAACTTTTAGCTAAGCTGCCCCACTATCATAGTCGAGAGGATTATTATTGATGGATGCATGTGAACCAAAAGGTGGCAATGTGGCAACATACCATGTGGCCCTTCAGTCCATTTCTTTGATGTTTTTCTCTTTCATGTGTATATCCCTAATATGTTTTAGTAACCTCAATACAAACTTTGGCACACATATGTGAGAGAAATGCCTTTCAAATATATAATCTACTCTGAGAATAAGCAAATGTTCCTTACTGGGATACATTTGTTTGGGCCAACTTAAACATGCACTGTCTATCATGAGGAATGTTGACAATGTCTTTACTGTGAATATTTTGCATACTGTACTTGTTAGGGGGATTTAGTGCCTGGGTGAGGTTGATTATCTGGCAGAGTCAGGTTAGAGGTTCATACCTCAACATGCAAAGCCTTTAACACTTTGCTGGGGCTACAAAGTGCAGTCTGTGAGCAAACGGCAAAACGTTGGATTTTTCAAAGAAACTAACTGCAGAAAAAAGCTGAAGATGTATATTTTATTCTTTACAACAGAGCAATGTGTTCCCATTAAAACTGTAGAGGTACAGACAGTAAGTAGATCTATCAACAGTGTACAGTTACAGTATAGCACACTACACCTGCAAGCAAAAAGAAGCACAACAGTCCAAAAATATTCAAAAATCTTTCACTGAGCCAAGCGTTAACTGTCCAATGACTGTCTTAAGATAATAAGATGAAAGTTTCATGATCCCTGTGGGGGAAATTTGGTCAGTGCAGCAGCAAAAAATAAAATGATTTGGTGTGGGAAAAAGACAGAGTATCAGCGCAAATATAGTATATATAGAAGCACCCAAACCATATAAATAATATATGCAATAAAACAATGAAGAAATAAAATAACAAATGGTAGTATTGTTTAAACGTGTGCAGCAATTTCAATACAATTTCAACCCATGTTAACTGTTAATACTTTACTGCAACCATGAAACAGAACACCTCTTACAATAATGACTCTAACTTCATGCAATGACAAAAGCATTTCTTAGTCGCCATGTAATGGTTTAAGGAAATGTCCAATAATAAAATTGCCTAGGCGGAGGGGCAGTGTCTGTCTGTCAGTCACACACATCGGGCCAGGCGGAGGGGCAGTGTCTGTCTGTCAGTCACACACATCGGGCCAGGCGGAGGGGCAGTGTCTGTCTGTCTGTCAGTCACACACATCGGGCCAGGCGGAGGGGCGGTGTCTGTCTGTCAGTCACACACATCGGGCCAGGCGGAGGGGCGGTGTCTGTCTGTCAGTCACACACATCGGGCCAGGCGGAGGGGCAGTGTCTGTCTGTCAGTCACACACATCGGGCCAAACCGGTACCACGCCACCCCCACACTCACAGTGAATGAATGAATGAGTGATTGATTCAACATATGAGTGAGTGAATTAATGGATGAGTTTATGAATGAATGAATAACCGAGTGGATGAATGAGTGAATGGATGGATGGATGAATGAATGAATGAATGTGTGTGTGAGTGAGTGAATGAATGAATGAATGTGACATCAGGTTGAACCTTCAAAATCAAAGCACAGAATCTTCAAAATCAAAGCCCATAGACCTTCAAAATAAAAGGACAAAACACACACAGACCATAAAAAAACACAACAACACAAGGGGCCGGAGTCCCACCCAACTAAAGTTGAAGGCCGCATAGTGGCCTGATAATCTAGTCACAGAAAATTATCCACTGGCCCTTATAACTAGTACCAATGACTTCAGTGTACTATTAGGGTCCAGTAGTTTAACCAAAGGCACATTCACACCTGTCGCTTGGAAAATCCTGTTCTGCAGAGTCATGGCCAACATTGAGTCAATACCTAATGCATAAAGAGCCAAGTCATCATCCAGCTCATCTTCATGAACATTGCTTATTTCACTGACAATTGTTCTCACACTGTCATGTACGGAAGACACATGTGGAGCCCTGGGCTCCTTCATTATATTGTCTTTCAGTTCCATTTCCACCAAAGCTGACAGTCGTTCCCTGAGAGAATCATTTTGTGAAAGAACATGATTGTTTAAATGTCTGAAGTTGAACTTGCATATGACTTGCTGTGGTTTGTTCATCAACAGACACTTTTCCAGAGCCTCGTGAACCTCACACACATCCATAATCATCATCCCTTTTGCCTCCAGGAACCTTTGGATATGGTCTTTGTTCGACAGGAGACCCAGGTTCATGGGACCCCAGTTGATGGACTGTCCAGCAAGTCCCCGGTTTCTCCTATAATGACAGAATGTGTCTAGGAAGGAATTGGCTGCCGCATAGTTAGACTGAGAGGCATTACCAATGAAGGAAGAGATGGAGGAGTAACACACAAAGAAATCAAGCTTGTTGTGCAGTGTTGCATAGTGAAGATTTAAAGCCCCGTTCACTTTTGGTTGCAACACCTTTTGAAAGAGGGACTGATCAAGGGTTTCAATCAGCGCATCATGTAAAACTGCAGCGCTGTGAAACACTCCTTTGATTGGACAAGAGGGGAACCTTTGTTCAATCTTTGAGAATGCCTCCACCACCTGCCCCGACGCAGAAACGTCACACTGGACATTCAGGATAGCCACCCCACATCTTTTCTGGAGTGTTTCCATCTTAAACTGAATTTCATCTGATGCAATACTTCTGGATAGCGTTGCAATGCAGCCTCCACCATTATGCGCAATGAACTTGACTGTCTCAAGTCCCAAACCGGAGAGGCCTCCAGTCACAATGTAGACACAGCTTTGTTTAAAGAGTTGTCTTGGCCTTGGGAGCAAAGGGATATCAGACACTGGACAATTAGATCCTTCGTGGTCCAAAACCACTTGCTGCACTGTCTTTGCTGTAAAATAGGACTCAACATCTGTACTTGCCTGAGCTTCTCTTGTGCCTGCTAATTGAAACGTATCCCTTTTCAGAGGTAGAGACACTGTATCAAAGCCCAATGACGTTAGCCAATGACAAATCTTTCTTTGTTGTGTTTTTAGATTGGTTCGCTTGAAAACGTTGGCCACATTAAGTTTGTGCACATGCATGTGTTCACTCTCCAATGCAAACGTGTTTGCTGAGAGTGAGGATGACATTTGATTGTTGCACACAAAGATGATGTGTCTCTCCAGGTCATCACTTTCATGTATCCCCCGCCAAGACTGATCAAACGGTGGGAGAAAGACAAATGCATGACACTGATCAATATTCAGGAGTTCTCTCATGAAATGTGGCTGAGAGGTGACATTCCACCCTGACCTGTTTGCTGTCAGAGCAAAAACCTTCAGCAGACCAGAGGCTGGAGCGGAGGAGATGATGGCCAACTTCCTGTGTTGTTTTACCTTGGGTAGCATTCTCTGCAGGATCTCCCATGCCAGCACAAAGTAAGATACACATGGAGTCTCTCTCAAAAAAGGAAGTGTGTTTGTGTTGTAGCACACTGCTTCAGGAATCTGAATCTTCGAAGTGGCAGCTACTGGATAACAAGAAACTATATGATCTCCCACTTTGAGTTTATGAACATCTTTCCCAACAGCTGTGACAATGCCACTCAAATCTAAAGCCAGAAGCTTGTGATTGTGGGACGTGTGCTTGCTCCAATACATGGTCTCGCTGAAGTTCAAATGTGAAGTGCTGACTGGAAAGTAATCAGATGAATGCACACATGCATTCAAGAGCTGAACCTCAACTGATTTATCTCGGACAAGATTTCTGCTCATGTCACAGGGGGAGGCAGACAGGTTTGCCATTCTGTATGGATCAGCAGTGTGTAAGACAAAGTCGCTCATATACATTGAGTGCATACCATCCTCAAATAAAGCCATGTCTTTTATGGGGGTTCGTACAATTCTCGTTGCTGATGCCTGCCCCCTGCTGATCATGACCTCTTGCTGTTTGCAGGTGTTGATTACATGAACAAGAGCTTGAATGTCTTCACAGGTCACAGAGGCAAGGTCAATCAGCTGAAAAGAGAGACCTGCCATCTCTGCTGCACAGGCCCTTGTCATACCAGACAGCGCACAAGCAGGACTGATATGGTCCACAGTCTTCTCTGTTGATCTATAGGTTATGACCCGAAAAGCACAAGAGCGTTTGCTCTCTTTCAAGGCTAAAACAATCTGGCGGAATAGCTCACAGCAAGAAACCAAGCATTCCAACGTCTTCTCAGATGACAGGTGACTCAGGTCCTGTACACCCCAAATGAAGAGAACCTCCTCCAAATCCTCATCGGTGTAAAGTGAGTGAAACACCAAGTCTCGAAGTTGGTCTGACATCCAATGGTCTCTGTTCTTCACAATGGTTGATTCTGGGTGTACATATTGTCTCAGTGTTTCGGCAATGCCTAGTTTGTCTTCAAAAACTAAGGCCTTTATTTTGCAGTTGAAGTCTATCTCCCCAGGAATTGAGATGATCTCATTGTGGAAGAACAGCGACTCTGCAACATTTGAGCCATGGCCCAAAAAAGAGATCCTCACCCCCTTAAGCTCCACCAGTACACGACCCTCTTTAGTGCAAAAGCAACCACACACATCGAGAAAGTCTGGAGTCTCTTGAGTTGCTCTTAAATACATGACCATTTCCTCTTGGAGCGGTCCTGATATGGCAACACAACCAATTGCTGAGGGGAATCCTCGCTTGGCTGTTAGCTTTCCGATAGCTACTACAGCCGTCATTTGCAGGAAATAGTCCAATAACACGGGGTGGATGACATAATCATGAAGGTGTTTCAGAATCTCACCGGGGACTTGAATTGCCGTCACAGCTTCCTTGAATTCATCCCCAAAACACACATCATCAAGCTGTTTGAAGACAGGGCCATATTCAAATCCGGCTTCAGAAAGAATTGAATAAATCTCTTTTGTCTTCATAACCAACTCGCACCTTTTGGAGATAATGTCAAGGCGAATGGCTTGTTCTTCTAGCAATGGCTGGCCAGTTGTACACCTGTAAGCACCAGATGCATGTGTTGCTGTAGAAGACTGTATTTTAAATGTAGTCTCATTCTCAGCATGCTCCAGTTTCACTTTCAACTGTTGAGAGTTTGAGTTGAGTGTGAACAGACTGTGAAAAGTTACACTGAGCTGGATCAAGGAAATGGGCTTCTTTATGCTCAAACCTGCCATTACTGAAGCATAAGCTAGTTCAACATACAACGCCCCTGGCACAATGGCAACACCATTATGTTTATGCTCCCAAAGATAAGGTGCAGTCTGTAACGAGAGGCTGCATTTGTACTCCTGATTATCCTCTTTTATTTGAGATACCAGTGGATGGCGAGGGAAAGCGGTTGATTCATCCCCTTTTCTCGCAGCTTCAAAATACACTTCTTTCTTCACGCTATCAAACTGATAGACTGGAAAAGCTGTTGGCAATGTCTCGCTACTGCTAAAGAGCTGATGCCAGTCTATATGGACACCCAGTTCAAACAGTTTTGCCACTGTCAATAGGATTGTCTCATAATCCTCCTCTGGCTGCACTGAGGAGAGAACGATGTGGGCATTCCCCAAAGTCTCATGGATGTTCCTTTGAAGAGCCCAGCGAGGTCCAATCTCCACAAAGACCACATTCTTCCTTGACCGCTTGTCTGTGATAGCACCCAGCAGTGTTTGCTCAAACAAAACAGGCTCTCTGATATTCTTTGCCCAGTACCTGCCTGTGATAAAGTCACCATTTGAATGCTTGGCCTTGTCTCCGGTCACTGTCGAAAAAAGTTCACACTCCATACTGTTGACAGCCAAAGTGCCAATACTTCTCTCAATATCATCTACTATGGAATCCATCATATGGCTGTGGTATGCAGCTGGAACATCTAAGACATGGAGGAAGAGGTTTTTATCTGTAACCATGGTCTTCAGCGTCTGATGGATGGCGTCTATTGCATCTGCATCCCCTGACAGAGTGCAGGACTGAGGGCTGTTGAAAGCCGCTACACAGATTTTCCCAGAGAAGATTGGAAGGATTTCCAAGACCTCTGCTACTGCCACATTACTGACTACAAGCATTTTCCCTCCTGTGACTTTGCTCTGGAGAGTGCTGCGATAGTACACCACCTTTACCGCATCCTCAAGAGACAAGAGGCCCGAACAGTGAGCGGCAGCAACCTCTCCGATAGAGTGTCCAAGAATGGCATCGGGTTTGACACCCCAGTGCTTTAGGAGACTGGCAATGCCAACCTGAATACCGAAGAGAAGAGGCTGGACAACATCTGGCTTGGTGTAATCATCATTGTCATATTCATCGTCAGTCTTTTGCCTGTCTTTGGTGCTTTTATAGCTCTGGAAGAGATTCTCAACTTCTCTGACCTTCTCTCTGAACACGGGCACCTCCCTCAGAAGCTGCTTACACATCCCCCTGTAGGTAACCCCATTTCCACAAAACACAAAGACCAACTGGATGTCTGATTTTGCTGACTCAACCTTCTTGTTCAGTGCAGCTGTCAGCTGACGGTCTAAATCCGAGATGGAAGATGATAGGAAGGCTTTTCTATATTTGTGTTTGTAATGACTCCTCCTACATGCTGAGGTATATGATAATGCCTGGATGTCAACGGTTTCATCTCCACAAAGCTTCTGGTGAGTGTCACTGATGGACAAGATCAATGATTTCTCAGAGGCTGCAGATATTACAAAGAGCCTTCCACTGTCATGTGGGCTCAATTTTGGAATTGTTGCCCGCCTGTACTCTTTTACAATTGCATGTGCATTTGTGCCTCCAAACCCAAAGCTGTTGACTCCAGCTACCCTCTGTAATGATCCATTTATCTCCCATTTCTCAACTTTGGTGGGAATATTTATACTCAGAGCTTTTACGTCTACACTGGCACTGTCTTCAGAGTAGAAAACTGAGGGAACAATAGTTTCATGCTTCATCATTAACAGTACCTTAATGAGTCCTGCCACTCCAGCTGCAGATTCTGTGTGTCCAATGTTGCCCTTCACAGAGCCGATCCTGAGTGTCTCTGATCCTGGAGGTTTGGCTTTAGCAATGACGTTTGAGATGCTCCCTGCCTCCGTTCGGTCTCCAATTGGGGTTCCAGTGCCGTGGGCCTCTATGTACTGGACATTGGCAAGGTCAGACTCTGAGTAGATTCTGCGCAGCAGCTCCTCTTGTTGAACCATGGAGGGCTTGGTGATTGGAGTGACGGAACGTCCATCTTGGTTGACTGCTGTTTTGCTGATGATGCCCCAAATCTTGTTGAAGTCTCTTATAGCCTTTGTACAGAAGTCATACCATTAGGAGGCTAGCTATTATCTCTATGAGTGTGCAGTTATTCAGACAATGACAGGACCTAGCTGTGAAAACAAACACTAATAATGTACTTACATGTTTCAGTGGCTTCAGCAGAACTACTCCACATCCCTCTCCTCTGCCATAGCCATCCGCTCTGCTGGAGAAAGGCTTGCTGGTTCCTTCAGGTGAGATCATCTTTGCCTTGCTGAGAGCGACAAACACTCTTGGTTCTATGATGCAGCTGACACCCCCACACAGAGCCATCTCACAGTCTCCTGGTTGAGGAAATAGTTATAAGAAATAAGAAACATTTAAAAAGCATGCAGTAATTTGACTTGCTTTTATCATTTATTATGTGAGCATTTTTCAGGAAGACAAGTGAAAAAGTGCAATACTTTGCTTGATAGCCTGGCAGGCTGAATGCAGAGCCACCAATGAGGAGGAGCAGGCACTGTCGATGGTGAAAGAAGGGCCAGTGAGGTTAAAGGTGAAGGAGATTCTGTTGGCAGCGACGCTCATAGCCGTTCCGGTGCTGTTGTAGTGGGTCATTGTGCTCGGACTGTTGTTTAGGAGCGTCTCATAGTCCCTGTTCATAAGACCTGCAACAACATGTTTCATACAGAGCATATTATGATGTGGCTATTATTAAATTGTGCTATTTCATGCGTCATAGGACAATAGTCTTTACGGTAACACTTTACAATACTGTAACACAAGAAATGGGTAGTTATTGAGGAACTAGTCAGGAACTAACCATTAGTTCATGAATAGTTCATGATTAGTTCATGAATAGTTAATAGGTAGTTCCTTAATGGTAGTTACTTAGGAACTGTACCTATTGTAACTAATGGTAAGATAATCTAGCGATTTTTTTTTTTTTTTTTTTTTTAAGGAAGTAATCATTATTTACTGGTTTGTTAACATGGTAACTAATGGTCAGTTCTTAAGTAACTACCATTAAGGAACTACCTTTAACTAATCATGAACTAATGGTTCGTTCCTGACTCGTTCCTTAGTAACTACCCAATTTTTGTGTTACAGTATTGTAAAGTGTTACCGTCTTTACCTATATAAACTCCAGTTCTGCTTCCACTGATGGTCTCCACAGCCATCCCAGCATCTTCTAATGCCCTGTATGCACACTGGAGAAGGAGTTTCTGCTGAGGGTCCATGAAGTCAGCCTCTGGTTCCGTGATGCCAAAAAACTTGTGATCGAACTCATTAAACCTAGATGGGATGATTTCCACCACAAATGCAAAAGTTCTATCAATACAGACAGTATCTCAAAGGATATCAGATTGATTAGAAAGTCTTATGCCTAGAGCTTACCCGTTCATGAAAGCAGCTTGGGTTGTCTGTGTCTTTCCAGGTTTGCTCTCATCAGGATCAAACCAGCGAGTGCGGTCAAACCTCTCCTCTGGAATATCTACAACACAGTTCTTTCCCTCCAATAGAACTTTCCAAAAATTGTCCAGGCCCTCGCCTTCAAAACAGACATACCACAGTGGTTGAGATTTGTCTTAAAATTCAAACTGAACTTGATAAACATAATTTTTTTTGTAATTATTGTTACTGCATCATCATGGTTTGGTCTTACCTCCAGGGAAATTGCATCCAATACCAACAACAGCTATGTCATCCTCTGCATCCTCCATCATTTATTTGGTCATCTACTCAAGTAGGAGATCATACATGAGGATTATGTTGCCTCATTCTAAAGCCTAAGGTGAAAGTTGGCCATTTCAAGCCATTCCTCAATGAAGCTTGATGTTAATCCTAGTTGCCGTTTTGGGCTTGAACTAAGGCCCGTCTCACAAAGTGAGATTAGTGGGTTAGTGAGCTTTGGGTTTAACCCTGGCTTTTCAGTCTTACTTTTATCTGGGGTATATCGGCCCGCCTCCTGACCAATCAGCTCTCTAGAAACAGGCCTCTGAGGACTCACAAAACACTCATCTGTTATTCTGAGTCGGCTTAATGTGTAACTTAATACATTAATTGCAGGTTACAATCTAAAATCAACAGTAAATAAGCTATTGTTCTGTTTTGCAGGTTGAGGAGAAGACAGGGGGATGTTGACTATTTTCTCTCAGGGGCATTTCATTCTTGTCACTAAAAGCTGAGGCCTGCTGCACCCAAAATGGATAGTTATATTATTAGAAGTTTCTGATGATGCCATAAGTACACACACACACACACATTTAGGCTCAATGAATAATAATGATCTAATGATGTGTTTGGTCGTACTGATGGAATAATTCCTATAATAGGCTATCAATAAAAAAAAATATAATAAAATTAAAAAAGGCTGCTGAACTGAATCAACACGGTACATGCGGGCATATCGAGTCGCATATCGCCTAGGACAATGCTGGAAATAATATGAAGTTCAATCACATTATACAGGCCTAAAGCAACACAGTCGCAGGTGCAAAATGCAGGAGGAGCCTAGATATGAATAATCTGTGTGCAGGCAATCCCATATTAAATTGCTTATGTAATAGGCTATTCTATCATGTATGACCATGTCCAACCCAACATCAGCCTCAGCTCCGTTGCGCACAGACGTTTATGTAACCTTTTATATATATATACTGTATATATATGTATACATATATATATGAATCCCATGTTTACAGAGGCCATTTTCTAAATAAAATCACACTGTAAAATGCATCCATGTAGAATAACTTTTATTTGAAGTTCATTGAGGCCCCTTTCTAATTCTGAGAAACAGACAGGAGCACAAACTCAATCCTTATTATACACACTCACAGTATATACATTTCCCCTCATGTCAATTACAGGTTGAGCTTAGAATATTGTGCAGAAGAGTGCTACGCACACCAAGTCCTTGTAGTGGTGCTGGTCCACGGGAGAACAAACTGAGGTTTTTTTGTCTCATGAGAGACAGAGATGTAGCCGCACACACTGTAGTCAAAGTGCCAATATTTATTGAGGACACAGAGAAAAGAAAACCAACGTTTCGGCAGGGTACTTCTTCAGGGTACCCTGAAGAAGGCAGCTTGCTGCCGAAACGTTGGTTTTCTTTTCTCTGTGTCCTCAATAAATATTGGCACTTTGACTACAGTGTGTGCGGCTACATCTCTGTCTCTCATGAGACAAAAAAACCTGAGCTTAGAATATGACATGAGGGTCGAACACAAGAAAGGAAAAAGACACTTGGGGCTCTTAAATAAATACAAACAAACAAAAAAGTATATAGGTAGTAGTTGCAAATGAAATGCATAATTTAGAGAAAATAAATGGAATATGAAGAGATGAAGACGCCCACTGGTACCTTTGCTAGAGCCAAATGGCACATTCTATTATGCACTTTAAGGTTCTATGGTGTTCACCTATCTCTACATATCTAAAATGGTGTAAAATGAACTAGACAAATAAATGAAACTACAATTTAGTCAAGTAAAGATTGATCTGCAGCCAATTATTTCACCTTATCAAATTGATAACACTACCTGTGCACTCACTTACTCACAGACATTCTTATTATGATTCTGATACCTGTTGGAGCACACGATCACTGCCCATTTTGTTAAGCCTCACTCACAGAGTTGGCGTGCAGCCTCAGCTGTGCTCCTCCACTAAGGTGAGCTCCATCAGTGGCTCATCATCTGCTCAGTTAGGTCATCCGCAGGGCTGCTCTTTACACTTCCTGAAAGATTCAGTGCAATCGGATGTAAAATGACTTCGCTGTGGCCGAACACAACTTGCACACACACAGCGGTGGCCGAACACAATTTGCTCATACACAGACGAGACACTTTGCATTCTTATTATAGGATAACAAATATGAGATTAATTTGTGATCAAGTCTGAGGCCTTACAGTGATCACACTCATTCAACAAAGGCTCGAGCCTTTGTTGAAAACTCAATAATGTTTGCAATTTAAAGTATACAATCTTGTAGAGGGGAAAACTCCAAACCGAAAATGTATGTTATCCAATTTAAATGTGAAGTGCCTTAACAGCCAGTCTACACTAGACAAGCGCAAAGCTTTTAGACCATGGCACTCCCCCCCTCCCCCAAATCCCTCTAGCCCATGGGTTTTCAAAGTGTGGGAGAGTGAGCCTCCCCTCAGAGAACATACAGACAGCTGCACCCCCCCCTATCCTATATTCTTTAAGATTTTAAAACATCTTTATCCTTCTTTTTTCAAATTTCTTCTTTTAAACATTTTAATTCACTCTGAAGGACTTTAATAGTTTTTTTAACATCTTTATTATAACTAGCGGGATACCCGTCCCGTGCAGTGTATCAGGTGTAAATGTTGCGTTCTCTGCATGTTCAACCTGTATGGACTGTGTGCTGCATGCTGGTGGCCAGCGCGGACAGTTCCCCAGCCCCATAAATGTCATAAAATTAATCGGAAATAACTCCCCAACAGATACAAAAACATGAGCATAAAATGTTTGATGTACATACAAAGAACTACTGTGATCGGATTTGTGAAACACGCTTTTTAAAAATATCCCGATTTCCTTCTACCTGGAGCTGCAGATGTCTCCCCTGACAGCTCCTCACCTTGCCTCAACAGGAATGCGGGAGCTCCGCCCCCGGCTGATTCGTGCAGTGGAATGGCTGCTCAGCCATTGTGCAGCATGGCCATTTTCTTCTCTCTGATTTGATCTGCCCTCACGCCTCCCCTCAGGTTGTCTCGCCCCACAGGGGACGCACGCCCGAAAAGCTCTAGCCCATTTTCTAGCCACTAATCCTACCTACCCCTCGAATCCTGACTCTCTACCACCTTCCTATCCCTGACCTACGGCCATTTTCCCCACTTAACGTCCATGACTGACTGACTGAATGACTGTCCTGACTTTTCCACCTTATGCGTATGACCCCGGTGGGACCGCAGGTCCAGCACCGTGGTAAAAAGGTAAAGTCCAATTAATAAAACAAAAAATGTGTACATGGGGTGCAACATCATTTCAGTATCATTTTTACATTGATAATAAGAGATAGAAAGAACTGAATGAACTAAGGCCTCCAAAAAGCCTCTGCTCCATTGCACAGCTTAATATGTATACTGTATATACATGGAGATGAAAAAAAGTCTAAAAATGCCTTGTCTGCTGAGGTATCTAATGGTTCAGCGATTTGCCCTCCAACACCAACTGGATCTCTTTGGCATCCAGTGTTTCATAAGTTAGCAGGGCGTCCGCCAGCTTCTTGTGCTCCTTACTGTACGTCTTCAGGAGGCTTTTAGCTCGGCCATATGAGTCCTGGGCAGAAGAGAAAGATGATTGGATAAATTATTGAATGGCTCTTTGCATGCCACCGTTATCTAGATTGAGGAGACAATATCTGCAAACAGACACGTCAAAGTTACAGGTGTTCTGGATCAGGGCTCACCTTCAGTAGAGCCCTCACTTCCTGTTCGATGGCAGCTTGCGTCTCGGGGCTCTGCTTTGATAGGTCGGTGTAGGTCATGACACCCAGCTGCCACAAAATAATCAGGTTTAGTTTCAGGGTAGAGGAACAGAAGTCCCGTCACTAATAGTTACAGAGCATTATAGAGACCATAGTTACAAAGAGCGCGTCAGTGTCTTGGGTATACATGTAATTAGGTATAATTGTATGTCATAGTGAGGACAGTGCAGGTTAAGGAGGGCAGAGGGCAGGCTCTCAACCATGAGGCTAAACTGAACTAAGCGGATGTGGTAATCATTACATTATTATTTGTGGTTCTCAACCTTGGACCCCTAATTTAGTCCACATTAGAGCCATGGACCCCCATTTGATGAGATTTTGTCTCCTGGACCCAAATCTGAGAATATTATTGTCAGATATGATTTTGTTCAGAATTTCATGACTATCTGTATTGTAGGTAGCGAGAGAACAGAGAGACTATGATCAAAACTGTCATTCTTCTACATTCTCTAAATAGTGTTAACTTCTTGTAAATATAACTAGAAATATTGCACGCTTGCAGCGTTCATTTGCTGGGGACCCCATGGAACCCTCTCATGGACCCCTGGTGGTCCCCGGACCCCACGTTGAGAACCACTGATTTAGCAGATACTTTGCCCTAAGCAAACAGTAGTCAAACTGACCATATATGAGTCTTCACTAGGGATGTAACAATAACCGGTTTTAATGATAACCATGATAAAATTCCTTACGATAACCGTACCGTTTCAAATTGTCATTATCGTTAAAACCGTGGTGATTACAGTGCGTTGAAAAACATGGTAAATACTGTCCATCATCAACCAAAGTTGTAACCGTCTCCCAGATGCAGACGTGCAGCCTTTGAGAAATGATTTCAGTGAGTGTATCAATCCTTTTTGGGTCTGAGTTTTCAATATAAAACGTCGTAAAAGGATTTCAGTGAGTCTCTCAGTACTTTTTGAACATTTTCAGCAATTTTTTACTAATACCGTGATAATATGATAACCGTGATAATTTTGGTCACGATAATCGTGATGTGAAATTTTCATACCGTTACATCTCTAGTCTTCACCATCTAAGCCTTTAATAGAAATAAGTGGCATTTGTAGATTTTTCCCCCATTTATTAAGAGTAGAAGGGGAAGAAGATCGTAACATGATAAATAGGTCAATTTGACATGTAATGAGTGAAATCTGCTGCTATAGTGTAAACATACATAGGCTTGGATGTTATGATGTCTCTTATGAGTTTCAAATTGATATGTGAAATGTAGATGTACACTTTGCTTTGCACATCTAAAGCACCAGTGTGGGTTGAGTCTAGTGGGCACATTCAAGATTCAACATTCACTTTAATAGCCACAGTAAGTAATCAGATTACAAATGAGGAATTTGACTTAGTGCAAGCATGCAAGCGTGCATGCTGAGTAGTAGTAGCACGAGTCACGGGGGTCATCAGAGCAAGATAGGGCTGAGGATGGGATTATGGCGGAGGTGGGAGTGAAGTCTGGAATGTGTGGCTGCTCGCTAAAGCTTACAATGAAATCCCTGCCACATGTAAAAGCCTAAGAACAGCATTGTTTTCGTGGAAAAATGCTTGCCTTTTATACTAGTGGAAAGCTGTTCAGTCATCAGTCACACAAATCAATATTTACCTTGTCACTCATTCCGAATCTGGTCACCATCATTTTTGCAATTTTGGTTGCTCCGTCAAAGTCACTGGACGCTCCTGAAACATACAACAGCAGGGAGAGATTATAACTAAAGCTGTGTTACAAGGAACCTCGGCATGCAGTATATTTCATCATAGACTACAATATTAAATTATCACAATCTTTAACAAGGAATAGAGATTTTGTATCATAAAGCAAAGGTATGACTTGATAGCATTAGAAATATATATATTTTTACTTGATACAATTCTGTCAGAATTCCTTAACACCATATATTTCTTGTTTTAACCTTGATCAAATGTATTTCAAAAACAAATATTTTTATATAACAATACACTTGTGCCTCCACTTTTGTTGTATATCTGTTACGTTGTCCCTGTGGTCTTGTCTATGTGGGCAAAACCACCAGAAAATTAAAGATGCGTATAAGTGAACATAAAAGCTCCATACGCAGGAACGACCGGAATTATCCAGTCGCAGTGCATTTTAATGATGCCAAACATGACATCTCAACCTTACGCTTCTGTGGCATAGAACAGGTCAGCCTACCTCCTAGAGGGGGCGACCATGACGCCCTTTTGAAAAAACGAGAAGCTTTTTGGATTTTCACTCTACAGACTTTGTCACCAAAGGGCTTAAATGACGAATTTCTCTTACAAGTTATGTTGTAATTATCTGTGTGTACATTTTTAATACTTTTTTGTAGCAACCATTTTATTTTTGCTACCATAATATCCTCTGTTTTAACACTTGTCTTTCTTCTTTTGTAGGGACAGATTCTAGGATGTTTTTTCTTCCCTAGTGGCCACCAGAATCCCATGTTCAAGTATTCTGTCTTCCATGTAATACAGGGCTCGACCCTTTTCCTGTTATGATGTTGTTGTTTTTCTTATATTTTGTGTAATTTTGGCCATCACCTGTATATATTGTATTATAGATAAGCCAGGGTGTATGGCCTATTATACAGGGTGTATGGTGTATTTTCTCATATATTTTCAGTCTTCTGGCTTACACCTGCCATTCTCCATCTGGTAATTATCATCAATTATGATGTCAGGATACAATGCTGCGACCCAATTGGTCCACGTATTTGTTTGCCAGCCTATTTAACTGGGTCCCTCCTTCTTCCCTGTAAAATGAATCTGATGAAGGTCTTGATGACCGAAACGTTATTCTTCTTTTGACTTATTAAACTTTTATTTGCATCTGGAGACAGTGTGCGGGAGTTCCTTCTTTCTCACTGTGTCGGGTTTTGCCCTTCTCCGACGCACCTGTCGCGTAGGTGTGCGAAAGCCTTTCCTCTCATATAACAATACTTTAAAAAGTCCTAATCCAGTGTGCCAGAGCATACTGCAATATGTTGAGAACACCTACTTGAAAGATGTAATTACCTAATATTGTGTAGCAGCAAATACACTGCTCACAAGATTATTGTTGTTTTATTATTTTAAATTTTTTAACCATAACTCAAGTTTATCTTTTGCAGCATTTTGGTGCAAGTTATTGTGCAAGTAGCACAATAACAACATTGATTCAAAACTTCAATTAAAACAATTCCTCTTAATGTCACACCAGTGGTGACGTAGTCGTCTCCAAAGATCAGCTCCTCTGCTACTCGACCGCCCATGCTGACATCCATCTGAGCCAGCAGCTGGGCCCGCGTCTCGCTCCAGCGGTCATTCTCTGGGAGCATGGACACCTAAAGAGGCCCGGAGAATACAGATCAGTTTTAGGACGTTGTTACGAACGGTGGCAGAAACTTTGTTGGTAAAGAGTGCTAGTTCTATTGCAAATCCACAACAAATGCTCACATGGCCGAGAGTTGGGCCTCTAGGCATGATCGTGGCCTTGTTGATGGGCATTGCGTCTTTGGTGTAGTAGGCAACGATGGCGTGTCCAGACTCATGGTAAGCTGTGATGGTTTTATTTTTCTTGTCAATTTCAACACTCCTCCTCTCAGGGCCTGGAATGAAAAGGACAAAAGGGACTCAGTGATTATTACCTCTCTTTTTTCTTTTTTACCTTTAACGATGCAGGACTTAATCTACACTAGACGAGAATGGCAGCAGGCTCATAAAAGAACAAAGACCATTGAAACTCCTATCAAAGTAGTGAACTTTCCTACAACAGGCCAGGCTTCAGGTTTGAACCACCAAATTCTGGGAAAACTATAGCTCAGGAAAATACAACGGACACCTGACATGCACTCGTGAGATTCTTGCTGTCCAGAATGTCTCGTAACTCGAGTGTGTGGATCATCTGTCTCGTGTGATGCTCTGTAGGGCAGAGCTATGTGCTGTGTGTATTCATTCACCCATAAGTATCTTGTCCTTGGCGAACTCCAGCTCCTTCATTGTGACCATCTCTTTCTCGTCCACGGCCGCCTTCAGGGCTGCCTGGTTGACCAGGTTCTCCAGCTCTGCCCCGGAGAAACCCACTGTGCCCCGGGCAATGATCCCCGCTTCCACAGCTGGACAAGAACAAAGACAATAGAAGAACAGTTGATTGATAAATGTTAGTCAGTGTTTGAGAGACAATGGTGTCTTTCCCGCAAAAGGAAAAAGAAGCTATTCTCTCAGGTTTGCAGTTCGGAACAGTTTAAAGGTTTTAATTGATAAGGAAAGTATTCTAGTTTCAGAAAAGTGCTGTGCTGCAAAAAGTGAGGATCAAAAGAGAATTGTCTCCTTTAAAAGGCATTATCTGTAGGATGTTCTCATCAATGGATGACAAGGGGAAAATCAGAGGTCAAAAGACACACACACACACACACACACACACACACACACACACACACACACACACACACACACACACACACACACACACTATATTACACAGTAAGACCATAGTAACTAGAAACCTGAGAAGTCTGCTCAATGTTTTCATTTGGGACAATGTGTGGAGTTTCTGTTCAAAAACTTCATCTGGTAGACTAGTGAGGAATTCTTCAAAAGGCACTTGAGAAAATGAGTGCATTAGCTGAAGTGGCTCACAGATACTGAAGTACATGTTACAAATGTTACATTTTAACAGTTCCTTTGGCTGTGATAATTTAAGTGAAAATCATACACACTTCGTTGATTTTGGGTGTATTGTTTCTTCTTCTTCATTGAGACCTACCAGGATCCACTGTGATCTTGGACAGGTACCAGTTGAGAATTTCCGTGCGTCCTTTCACATCCGGACGAGGGACTGTCACCTGCATGTCAAACCTCCCAGGTCTTATCAGAGCACTGAAACACAAAGAAGTAGCAATTCAGACTCAGCCTTTCCTTTTAAACAGCAGGGCATTCAAGCCCTTTCTTGGTGTTTGAGTCATACATCATTTGTACACTGGAGTTAAAATCTTTAACTGTTCTATAACATAATGTCCACTCATTTCAATAGGCTTGCAAACCCACATAAGATTTGATTACAAAGCAATGCAAAATTAAGCTATCATACTTCTTCTGAACCTGTAGCAAACAATAATCTAATGCCTGAAATGGATGCTCTTCCTCAGAATATCCTGAATTATACCATTATACCAGTGAATACTCGATTCTGATTGGCTGCAGGGTGTCCATTATTTTGTGATAATGTACACCTAGCTAAGTAGTTCCAGTCAAATAGTCTGTTCACCATTCATATCAATGTGCCATGGACTCAACAGAGCCATTTGAGCCGTTAAAGACGAGCTGAACCCAAGTGGCGCGAGGCTCAGAGACATATGAGACTGAAAACCATCTGAAAACAAATCTTGCCTGAGATGACAGAGGGTTGAGACTGGTGGGCCATAGGGTGTCTTTTTGATTTGACAATTCTGGGGACTGGATTTGGCGTTGGGCAATCCTGGTGTGTTCTGCCCCCAAAAACGAGTGGGATTCAGCATGTTGTGGCGCTACGCGAGTGGGATCCGCTGAGAACCAGGCAGCCAGGCGGTATTTCGAATCCCACATAGGTTACGCTAAAACCACGCCCTGTGCCCAGCTACGCAGCAGTCAAGCGCCGGGATTGGCCAGGCGCCCATGCTCACGTGAGCCAATGGGATGAGGATTTATTGACAAGCTCCAGGTGCAAATTAACTGAGTTGCTCATTTTTGGGGACTGTGAGCTATAGCTCAAAGCTCAAAATATGAGCTATGAACGTGCTATGAACGTGAACGTTCATTATAATCTGTGTGAGCTGAACTTTGAGCTAGCTCTAGTGAAGTGTGAGCTTGCACAACACTGTTTATATTATTGCATGTTTTTGTAGATTGTTGGGACTTCACTGGCCTGGAACAAACGGCTGGACTGGGGGGAATGAATCTGTGCCAAAAAAAGAAGCTAGGCCTTTGTGCTGTAGCCTATTGTATTTTTAATTTTATATTTTTAATTTGCAAGTTAAAGAGCTGGGCTCCTTTGACGCTTTAACTAAAGCCCTGAATTTTACAATGATTATTATGCTTAAAAATCGATTGTTTTTGGTTTTGGTTGTAATTTGGTTAATACACTAAGGAAGGTATGTGACCATAATTCATTTCAATGTCCGCTCTCAAGAGCAATTCAGTTGGTTAATGAAATCACTGTCCGCTCTCAAGAGCTATTCAGTTGGTTAATGAAATCGCTGGGCTGCGTGCCGTGCAGTGTTTGTGGTGTGGGAGATTCCAGCTGTTAAAAGAAGACAAAAGACTTGCTCCTGGCCAATCCCGGTGCTTGACTGCTGCGTAGGCGGGCACAGGGCGTGGTTTTAGCGTAACCTATGTGGGATTCGAAATAACGCAGCAGCCAGCTGCTTCCGTGTTGACCGGAGAGGAGCAAATGTATGTTAACTCATTCTCCACCAGAGTTTTGAGAATAAGTCACTAGCCACCGCTAGGGTTTTTGATCATTTTCATTAATTTTCCAAGACCCACAGAATATTTTCTTCTATGACTACGTAAAGACTGAATATCCCAAATAGGGGGGCGGCATAGCTAACCTATCGTTCATTTTGTGATAAAAGCACCAAATTTTGCAGATATGTCCATAAATATATTCTGAACAAAACTGGACAATTTTGCAGAAAAAAGGTGCAACAGAACAGGGGCTCCAGATGGAAAGTAGCCTATGGCTAAATCTGTTACAAAGCACCTCTTCCCCTATGGGGTTTAATGTTTTTTTTGTATACGTCCCTGCCAAATAAACTAATACAATAAAATAAAAAAAACTCAAAATGTTATCCATGGACAAGGAGTTCATAGCCTATAGGTCTGGAGCCCAGACCTTCAAAGCCATGCCCACTCTAGGGTTGTGGATTCGGCTGTTCTTGAGTAGATAAGGAAATGAGTTTGAGTTGACTCAGTTTGAATCTCGTAGTTTACACACAGTCAGTTTTTTTTAAATCCGCCATCCGAAAAAAAGATCATCACGCACAGAAATCTTGCACACTGGTCCGATGCATTTTATTATTATGTACACCTAGCTAAGTAGTTCCAGTCAAATAGTCTGTTCACCATTCATATCAATGTGCCATGGACTGGGTTCGTCGTTCTATTCGCAATACGAAACAAATAGTCCTCTCCTGTATCCACATTACAACGTGACTGACAGATAGCAGCAGCAGCTGATCTGCAGCAGGCAGCGGTGATGTGGACTGCAGCTGGTCGGGGAATGTAACCTGGACACAGGGCTCGATAGTAGCCTACCTTCACTTCACCAAGTGTTGCGCTGTGGCCGGGGAGAGAGGGGCCGGTGAGGTGAAGCGAGCCACTCAGACTGGAGTGGACTCCAGGGACTCGGCAACGTACCCTGCCCCTCCGCGGCTTATTTTCAACTTGCATGAGTGTGACAAACTGTAAAATTTCCACAATGAGGAGGACATGCTGGCGTGTGTTTCCTTTTGGCTGCTTGGGGTGCGCGCATGTCACGTGAATGCGTGCATCGTGCAGCTGCAGGTAATTGACCAAACAAAAAAAGGGGAAAGCCGACCGATCGGTGCATCCCTAAAAGTAATTGGTCACTTCATTATATTATGTGTACATTATAGGCCTATTAGTGGGGCTATTCATGTTCATTTAGTGATAAAAGTGCCAAATTTGGCACAGAAATAGTTTAATATATGTAGAAGACATCTGGATATTGGGGCATTGCAGATTGGCATTTTGATTACCATTTTCCAAAATGGCCACCAGCCGTTATAGGCATAGAACACTTTGGTCAGCCCCAAGCTGCTGTTTCCATGTTTTATGCACCTCAAATATTATTTACATACAAGTTAAAGTGAAACATATGTTTTGTAAGCATTTGGATTTTGTAAGCCACTCACAGTATTTCAACAATCAGGGTCATCTCCTGTGAAACAATGTGTTAATGTAAAACATGTTTTCTGATGACCATTTTCCAAAATGGTCTACACTTTGGTCACCGCCAAGCTGCCGTTTCCATGTTTTCAGGACCACAAATATTATTTACATACAAGTTCAAGTGAAACATGTTTTATTAAAACGTACAGCAATACTAAACTGGTGATATTGTCGCTACATGTTATAGTGATACCTGGAGTAAACCGTAGCAGTAGTGAGTTCAGGTACGGATTGAAACAACTGAACTGAAGCCATTAACTATGCTACTTAAGTTACTTGAAATAATATTGTAATTGGCTTGCTGTATACTATTTGAACCATTCTTTGAACACATATTGATCATCTTTATCTTCATAAAGTGAACCATGACTTCATATGTGAAGAAATGGCTTGGTGTCCCACGCTGTCTGACCAACATCGGCCTCTATGGAAAAGGGGTCCTTGAACTACCTATCACGAGCCTCACCGAAGAGTACAAGTGTTCTAAAGTAAAACTCCAGATGACTTTGAAGGATTCCAGAGACCAGACCATCAGCAATGCTGCACCACCCGTTAACTGGACGGAAATGGACACCATCCGACGCGGTGCTGCGTGCTAAGTCAGCCCTGAGGCACAACGACATTGTGGGGCATGTCCAGCTGGGAAGAGGAGGCTTTGGCCTTGCAGCAAGTAAACCAACTTTGCGTAAGGCCTCAACATCAGAGAGGAGGAAAATGGTGGTCGAGGAGGTGCGCCGTCAGGAGGAGGCTGAAAGAAGCGCGAAGGCTGTCTCTCTTGCCAAGCAGGGACAATGGATGAGGTGGGAAGGCCTGGAGAGGAGAAAGCTCAACTGGAGGGAGCTCTGGGAAATGGAGGCAAGCAACATCAGCTTCATCATCAGAGCTACCTATGATGTGCTCCCATCTCCAAAAAACCTCCACCAGTGGTATGGCGAGGACCCAACCTGTGCCCTCTGCCCAATTCCAGCGACTCTCAAACACATCTTGACCGGTTGTAAGACCAGCCTCATACAAGGCCGCTACACCTGGAGGCACAACCAGGTCCTCAAGAGTCTGGCAGCAGCTCTTGAGAGCAAGAGGAATACCACCAACTCCTTGCCCCTGAGAGCAACCAATTCCATCATGGCACCAACATTCATCCGAGAGGGAGAGAAAAAGTCCAACCATCCTCCTACGAAACCAGAAGCCGCACAGCTAGCCAGGGCCCGGGATTGGAAGATGCTAGTTGATATTGGCCAGCAACTAATCTTTCCACCTGAGCTTGCAGCCACCACCCCTTAGGCCAGACTTGGTACTCTGGTCCCCTTCACTGAAGTCGGTTTACATCATAGAGCTCACAGTCCCGTGGGAGAATTCAGCTGAAGAGGCCTATGAGCGCAAGAAACTGCGCTACACAGAACTGGCAGCAGACGCTCAACACCGAGGATGGAATGCAAAAGTCTATCCGGTTGAAGTGGGATGCAGAGGTTTTGTGGCTTCTTCCACCATCAGGCTGCTGAAAGACCTTGGCATCCATGGACAGGCTCTGCAGCAGACAATTAGATCAGTCTCTGAAGTGGCCGAAAGAAGCAGCCAGTGGATATGGATCAAGCAGAAAGAAGCAGCCAGTGGATATGGATCAAGCAGAAAGAAGCAGCCAGTGGATATGGATCAAGCAGAAAGAAGCAGCCAGTGGATATGGATCAAGCAGAAAGAAGCAGCCAGTG
This sequence comes from Poromitra crassiceps, assembly GCF_964638095.1. Taxonomy (NCBI): domain Eukaryota; kingdom Metazoa; phylum Chordata; class Actinopteri; order Beryciformes; family Melamphaidae; genus Poromitra; species Poromitra crassiceps. The sequence continues at coordinate 97,587,730 of NC_139624.1, read as the reverse complement.
GATATGGATCAAGCAGAAAGAAGCAGCCAGTGGATATGGATCAAGCAGAAAGAAGCAGCCAGTGGATATGGATCAAGCGGAAGGACCCTTGCTGGGCTCAAAGAATGTCAACATGACCCGCTCACTAATCCCACCCTACCCCAGCCCCCACTTGAGAACCCAGGTCAGAACCCTCCAGGAGGAGGGTGAACAAGGTATGCGGTCAGCTCTAGACTTGACTCAGGGAAGAGGACGCCCCTGCCTTGCATAGTCCCGTGGGCTGCGCCATTTAAACAACCAGGCAATTCTCATGATTGGGCATGATGGGACACAAGCTCAGGCTTGATCACCCTGTAGCGGGCCACCTTAGATGAGGGTGTCTAGTGTTGAAAGGCCGAAACACCCCATGATTCAAAGGTACACTACTGATGATGTGTCCCGAAATTTACATCCTTCCGATGTCTGAGATACAGCTCCCATGCCACTCTCAACATCAAGGCAAACCTCATGTGTGTACCATCCATTGGCACAACGGACAGTATAACATCACGTCCCGTGTTTCATGATTCTATCATGGCAAGACACTTGCCATGGACCATGGTATGGCACTTTGAGAGATCTTGCAGTCAGCTAGCACATTCTCCCTCACAGAAGCAGAGGCCTGTGCACTGAAGTGCAGCCTTCTTGTACTTGCAACGCTTTCTGCAACCACTCTTGCAGCCACAAGAGATCAGCTCGTAGCAGGATAACGCCCCAATATCCAGGTGTCTTCATATTAAGCTATTTCTGTGCCAAATTTGGCACATTTATGGACTTTGTAAAAGTCCATATAATTTTGAATGAGTATTTTTATTTGGTTCTCAGGCTTACTAGGATCTATATTATGTCTGGTATTGCATGTGGGTCCAATGGGATAGGAAATGGTGACAAACCGCTGGTCTCCATTTAAAAAAATGCGTGCCACTGCCACCAGGGGGCAAATTTGTGATGGCCCAATATCCAGTTTTGTTCAGAGTATATAAACACATCTGTAAAATTTGGTGCTTCTATTACAAAATGAACGATTGGTCTCATATGTTGAGCTATACGGCTGGCAGCCATTTTGGAAAATGGTCATAAAAATGCCAATCTGCAATGCCCCAATATCCAGATGTCTTCTACATATATTAAGCTATTCCTGTGCCACATGTGGCACTTTGATCACAAAATGAACAATAGCCACACTAATATAGGCCTATAATGTACACACATAATATAATGAAATGACCAATTACTTTGTAAAAGTCCATATAATTTTGAATGTCTATTTTTATTTGGTTCTCAGGCTTACTAGGATCTATATTATGTCTGGTATTGCATGTGGGTCCAATGGGATAAGAAATATTGACAAATCGATGGTGGCCATTTTGAAAAATGTCTGCCACGGCCACCAGGGGGCAAATTTGCGATGCCCCAATATCCAGTTTTGTTGTCTTCACTAACAAGCCGGGAGAAATAACCCAAAATAACAGCTGTAAGTAAGAGTAATCCAGCGCCGCGGCTCTGTGCAGGCGTTTAGCGGAGGAATACGGTAGTTCTACGGTTGGGAGGAAATAGTGCCGAATGAGAGGGCTGTTTGACGGTAAAGTAAAGCGCTGAAAATTGTCAAAATAGAGCGTGCATGTACACTGATATTGATTTGTTTAGGTGGGCGTTGTTTTAGGTGGCTAAATTACTGTACTAGAGAAACAGAGCTGTGGAGGCTGTCTGTGGAGTGCCGGGTCTCGATAAACGGTGCGCTCAGCGTCCAGAACACTGTACCTACCGGTATTTTAGTTAGTGTATCGAACTAGCTGGTAGGACCCCACTTCAAACAAACCAAACTATCCCTTTAAAGTCCCAATCAGTAACTTCAGCTTTTTAGTCATTGAAGATGGTACAGTGACTTGTAACAGGGAGAATGTCACCTCTATTGGTCAGTGGTCACACACCACCCTCCAAAGGCCTCCTGGGACTAAGCATTTTTGTGCCAGCGTCCGCATTGTGCGGCATACCGTGCATGCGCTGTACAGCGGAAGCACTGTGTTCAGGAAAACAGGACATAACTCGGTGTGGATTTGCTCCGAAAATGACATTTCACGTAACTATGGATTATTATTTCATCACGTGGTGAGTACCCGATGTCACAACATGTACATAGCGTCATAGAGCTTTCTGGCACTGTGTTTTGTTGACTTTGAACGGCGATATCGACCCCGATGCTATTGCACCCAGAGGGCGCAGTTTTCCCAATAGCAAAACTTGGAAAAGTTGCTGAATGGGGCTTTAAATCCACAAAGCACTATTTTTGGCAATTATTCCACTGTATCCTGCCAAGGTGGAAAACAACAGGCTTGGATGAAGGCCTATGGAAAACAGTATTCATCTCAAATGTAAACATACTTATCCAAAGCTTCTGCAAAGTTTGTAGCACCAACAACGATGACACCTTCATTTGGTTTAAACCTGTAAAATAAAAAAAAGGTTATGGTCCTTCCAGCAATATTACATCATATCTATGATATGCAGATTAAACATTTCCTGTTGTTTGTGTTCTAAGGAAAAACATATATATAATATATAAAGGAAAAATATATATATCTATTTTTTTTTTTACATTTCCTTATTTGCCATTACTGTAGTTATCGTACGTTATAGGAGGGAGAAGGCGGATACATGTTTATTGACAATGACAGAAGACTAACCCATCCATTTCAGCAAGCAGCTGGTTGATGGTTTGTCGGGAGTAAGGATGCATAGGAGACTCAATCCTCTTTCCACCAACGCTGTCCAACTCATCAATGAAGATTACACAAGGAGCATTAGCTTTTGCCTCTTCTGCAAACAAACGACAGAGAACAGTGTGGAAAGGTAAAAGCAACACGGTTGAAAACTGTACAGTCTTTCAATTAAATGTGATTTTACAAGCGAGACCGAATCTGGGATCATTCAAATTCTTATTTTCAACAGCCCACAGCTGTTGCCTCAAACTCACTGAAGAGGTTCCTGATTCGGCTTGCACCAACACCCACAAACATCTCATCGAACTCTGATCCGGAGGCATAGTAGAAAGGCACGTCAGCCTCTCCAGCCACGGCACGGGCCAAAAGAGTCTTTCCTGTTCCTGGGGGGCCAATCAGGAGAATCCCTGAGAGAATGAAAGAGAAAACAGATTAGGTTAAGATGACAGAACACTAAAAACTTCGGTAGAGGTGGAAGCAGAAAGGGAAGAAAATAATAAAAAAGGAGAAATTAAGACTATACTACCTTTAGGTAACTTTCCACCCAGAACGGTGAACTTTTGGGGGTTCTTGAGAAACTCGACAACTTCTTGAAGTTCATTCTTGGCCTCCTCCACTCCTTTCACGTGGTCAAATGTCACGTTCTTCATCTGGATGGGGTCTACCGCTGAGTCAAGACCAGATGTGGTGCGGAACCTCACTGCGGAACCCCAAAACAACCCGTTCAGCACAATAACTCCTGAGAGACTTGACATTTCTTTAAAATATCTCATGATGACAGAGGATACAGTTGTTGATTACTGCCTATCCACCTTATTTTTGAATGTCCCACTGTACAAATAATTGTGGGTACAAGTTCCAGTTTAACGTGACTTGTTGTTGCAGCTTGCCATTTCCTTTGTTATACTCTGGCTGCAGACCTGAATTATAAACCGGAAACTGGAGTACGTTATAAAAGTTACAAACAACTAACCAACGCTGGGGGTCCGTATGGAAACAGTGTTACTCGAAATGGTTAAAAGTAGGGATGTCCGATATTATCGGCCTACCGATATTATCGGACGATATTAGCATAAAAAATTCCTATCGGAAAATATCGGTATCGGTTTTCATGCCGATAATTTTTATTTTTATTTATTTTTTTATACAGGGGGAGTCTCACTGAGAGCAATGCTCTCTTTTTCAGGAGTGCCCTGTTCACATTCACGCACACATTCATACCTGGAAGCTGACCAGTACAACCACAGTCTACTCTGTTGGCCACTGAGCGGCTCCACTGGAGCGGTTGGGGATAAGGGCCTTGCTCAAGGGCACCTCAGTGGTGGTAATGAGGGAGGGGCAAGCGCTGCCTTTTCACTTTCCCCACCCAGATTTATCCTGCCGGGCCTGGGGATTGAACCGACGACCTTCTGGTCATAAGCTCGCTTCTCTAACCGTTGGGCGACCACTGCCCCAATAACACTTACAACTTTAACACAACATGCATATTATATATTAAACTATTCAGCTACATTAACCCATTGATACCGGATGCAGCATTTGCGTGTATATCCCTTTAACACCGACGGCAACGGGCGTGTCATTTTACCTTTCATGCCGGCTGCGACGCAGAAGCGTAGTACGTGTATATCACTGTTTCAAGACATGTGACCAATTACATGCATCATGATTTGCTGAAATAGACGTGGCGGAGGTGAAATGCATTGTGGGTTTTGTAGTTTTTTATTTTTATTGTTGCCTCGACCGTGTGGACAGTTTTTCAAAGCTCGAACTACACATAAAATCAAGGAAGCGCCGGTCCAGCAATACTTCCCATTAAACTTTAGGATGAAATTAATGCTGCTGACCTAATTTCAGATTTATTTATCTCATGTTCCAATCTGCAATAGCCTCAAGGTTTTACTGCACGTTGTTCTGCTGCACGGTGGCAATTCTGCATGGCCGCGTCTCAGACAGTAAGCTAAGTGAATGCTAACGCTGATGAACTGAACGGAGTATAACTTACTTTGAGGACGAAGACATCAATGAATAAGAAGATTCCACACCCAGATTATGATGTGACTGTTGACACGCTAGCCAAGGCTCATTGGGTGAGTGACTTTTGGCGAATTTGCCGTATTTCAAGACGACTGTAAAACAGAGGTCGCTAATGTTTTAACGTTAACGTTAGGCTGCAGTAATTGTCAAGGGTTCAACAAAACCTATTTCCTCAGCTTCTATAGTAGCTATCAACATGAAATAAAAAGCATTTGAGAGCTTAACCCCGTGGCTTTTTAGTTGGAAGGGTTACATTTGCCGTAATCTTGATTAACATTTCTTAAAATGCGTTAGAATCTTTATTTTTATTTTTGGGGGTTAAAAAAAAAAAAAAAAAAATTAACGTTAGGGCAAATATAATACGAAAAGCCAAAGGGTTAAGCTCTCAAATGCTTTTTATTTTATGTTTATATGTGCTATAGAGCCTGAGATATGAAGGTTTTAGTGAACGCCGACCGCTCTGGCAACTTCTCCGAAAAAGGCCGGTTTACAGGGGCTGTTTACAAACGTGCAGTAGGTTTAGAGGGCCACTCTAGAGAAGGCGCGCCGGTATCAATGGGTTAAGCTACATTATGTAACTTGTTACCTGAAATTTTGGTGAAAAAAAAGCCTGCTTATATCGGTATCGGTTGATATCGGTATCGGAAATTAAGAGTTGGACATTATCGGATATCGGTAAAAAAGCCAATATCGAACATCCCTAGTTAAAAGTTAAATCAATTTGGTCATTTAGTGGCATTTTACTGCCATGTAACATAGCTAGCTAGCCGCTAACATTGGCCACAGTAGGCTGCACACTGTGCTCTTAAAGGGATATTTATCGACGAGATTTTTGCCAAGCTGGACCTGATTACTCCGTTCGCCCAGACGGGTGTCAAGCTGTCAGCAACAAGGCTGGGAGGATCACACCGGAAGAAAAACGCATAGGCATCATGGCTGCTAGAAATAAGGTGGATAGTACCATTTGTAAATATGGAGATCCAAATGCGCACCACTGCTTTATCACTTTGAGTCCCAGCACACGGGCATGAAAACATAAATAGTTGATAGATAATTGCATTTTTATGAGCAGCATAAACAACCAATCCTACATGCACACCATATGAGAAATGAGTTTCATTATCTGAGCTATAAAACAGCCTAATAGTACATCAAAGAAATACTGGATCATCTTTGCGCCCCTAAAACAGCCTCCTATGAAACACTCACTGGTGAAGCTTTGCTCTATTTGAAGTGTGCGTGTAGGGTTTTGGGGTTGATTTTCAAGCATAGGAATGAATGAAAACTAACAAAATAGTATCAGAAAAGGAGCCTTTACCAGATAGAAAAGGGGTTCTCGACAGACCATAGACGCCGACAAGGAGGAGAACCAACAGGATCAATCTGGTCCTTCTCAACGAGTCTGTCAGGACAAGGCGGAGACAAGGATATTATGAGAGACCTTCATATCTATCACAAGATTTCTCTGTAATTTCACTCAGTGCTGCCACCCAATGAAAACTTGGTGCAACTGCTGATGGTATTAGTTAACAACCAGTGGCTTTCCTCTGATGACGCAGAAGTGAACTGAAAAGCTGTTGTTCCTCGAATGGCCACATGAGGTCGGGAGCAATAGGCATTCCCCCATGTTAAAATGCCCAACTTTGTAACATGATTAAACATCTTTCCAGGCAGGGGCAAAACACGGTTTTGGTCTATATACCGGTAGCTAATTTCACCTTTTCATAACAACTGTAGGGGGGTCTTTTTTTAAGATTATTTTTTGGGCATTTCGCCTTTATTTATTTTTATATAGGACAGTAGGCAGACAGCAAAGGTGGGGAGAGAGAAAGGGGATGACATGCAGCAAAGGACCGCAGGTCGGATTCGAACCCGGGTCGGCCGCGCAAAGGGCCGAGCCTTCGTGGTATGCGTGATACCAGGTGAGCTACGGGGGGGTCATTTTTTATATAACTCACCCGTTTGGAGTAAAATAGATGATAGAAAAGGGGGTGATTGACAGATCGCCTGTCCAGTGATCGCGCATCTTGCCGATCACGGACCAATAGCAGGCGGAGCTGCGGCTCTGGGAAACCCCCATCTCACGTGAGGTGTGCAAGGAGTTAACCCATTCAGTGCCACTCTGCTGACAAAAACTCAAGATGGCGACGGCCAACGTTTCAACTCCAAACGAGAGACCAAGATCAATGGGATAGCTCTGTCCATATTATTCAGGTCAGTGTTAACAACCATGGCTACTAAGGCTTATGGGGAAATAGACTACAAATGAGTCCTATGGTTTTTATATGGTTTCTATCTAGATCAAAGTGCAGTGCCACATGCCTTGTGTCCTCTGAGTGAAGGCCTGCGACCTCATGAAGCCCTCGGTGAAACCCGTCTTGAAGGACTCCTGCTGGTTCTCCGGAAGGTTCTTCTGTTTTACCACTTGGTCCAGTGACTGCACCTCTGGTCCCTTTTCCCTCATCAGCAATCCCTGTGAGTGAAAGAAAGACTGGAGTAAACACATGGTCCAAGTAGGACAGGACACAGACTGTTTTGCCCAATGGCCACAATGGTTGGTGGATTCCAAAATTCTGCCATTTTCACTTCTTTATCACCATACTTCATTTTTGGAATACAAAGTAACCTCCAAATAATGGCTGGTTATGTGCCAAAAGTGGCTAGCAAAGTACACACAATTTACGAGTCCAAGCAGTATTCGGCTGATGTTTGATAACAATTACTAGAGAAAGTCCAAAAGGGCCAAGAGGGTGACAGAAAACGGTGACAGTGGGAGACAGATAGAGGATAGAGAGACAGAGGCTCAAAATCTGAGTTGAAAATACACAAATGAGGTCATACTTCAAGCAAACACAAATGTTCAGTGAAAATAAAATTGCACTAACCCACCTAGGGCAAACTCCAAACGTGTATCTACATACTACTTGTGGGCTTGTAGTAAACCCCTGTTAAAACCCTCAATGCTACAGTTTCATAAAATACCAGAGGATAAACCATTTCACATTGGCAGAGAGCAACCAGTGTGTCGACTTCATTGGAGGGGATGTGGTTCTCCAAGTGGGCTCCGGGGACCCCCAGCGGTCCTTGAGGGGGGTTCCAGGGGGTCCCCAGCAAAAAAGAACCGGGAAGGGGGGGATTATTTTCACTATAATTCCATCCATAAGTAACACAATGACAGAATGTACTATTTTGGTCATGGACATCCTACACTTTCGGCAATAAAACATCTAAAAGCAAAGATCTTATCATATGGGGGACTGTAGGTCAAAATCTTATCAAATGGGGGTCCGTGGTCTAATTGTGTCAGTTTAGAGGTCCTCGATGTGAAAACGTTTGAGAACCAAATACTAACCTTGATGAAGTTTGGAGTGTAGGCCTCAGTCTCCACTGGACTATCATATCCAGACCGCACTCGTCTAGTCTTTGTCCGGAATGTCTTGAAACCCCGATTCTGGACCCATACTAAAAGGAAAAAACAAGTGGCAAAAGGAAAATATGAAATGGTGTCCTAAATTGTAAGCCTCACATACTCGTTACTCATGAAAATAACTCACTTAGGTTAAGTACTCATATTCAGTTTCTTACCAGGCAAGAATTGTAGCTCTGAGCAAACTTCTTTTAGAGGACTGTGGTATTGTCTGTGGAATATTGGTGAGCCAAAACCCCCCAACCTTCTGTGTGAAAACCCTGTGAAACAAATTCATATTGTTAAATTCTACATAATGTGCAAATACTCAAAAGTCTAGTATGATCTATAAGAGAGTATGTGCAACATTATGAAATGAACACAGGATGGCAAAGAAGTCCAATTAGCCCTGCTCAGGGCAAAGAATGAACAGGATCAAAACAGCAGGATACTAGAGTTCAACTCAATAGCAGCCTGTTTGATAGAGGCTCTGGTCTGTCCACATTTTGACAGAAAACACTAAAGCGGGAATGGCAGGAAAATGTCCAGCCCGTCGGACTGAGCAGCTCACCATGCTTGTTCTGGTAGAAGGACTGAGCAGCTCACCATGCTTGTTCTGGTAGAAGGACTGAGCAGCTCACCATGCTTGTTCTGGTAGAAGGACTGAGCAGCTCACCATGCTTGTTCTGGTAGAAGGAGTGTGCAGAAACATGAGACGTCCTCCATGATGAGGCAGCAGCAGGAGGCTCTTCTGGTCCCTGTGTCGGCAGTAACCTGCTGAGCAGCTCATCTAGCTGACCCATCCCCATGTCGGACAGGCCCAAGTCCCTCAAGCTCACACTGGGCTGTGGAGACAGAACAGCAACAGCGAGGATACAGCAGTCATTACAATACATACCTCTGTGCAACAATTGTTTAGGTAAGAAGCTTTTCAGAACAGTCAGTAGATGTTATTAGACATTAGGGGTGTCAAAATGTATCATTTAATGGATGCATCGCGATGCGGACGTCTGAATCGAATCGTTGACAGATGAATCGTTTATGTTTAAATTTATGTTGACATTCAGATTTTAAAGCACTTTCTAAGTAAAAAAGGGACTTGATATTTATCTGACTGCTTGTATTAATTGATGAAAAAGTAGCCATGTGCAGTAATAATCTAGAAAATTGAGAGTGATACTTGGAGCTGCAACACTTGGAGCTGTATCGAGATGCATTGTGATGCATCGTGGAATCGAATCGAAGACACTGACAGATGAATCATAATCGAATCAAATCAAATTGTGAGGCAAGTGAAGATTAACAGCCCTATTAGACCTCTCTCTTGCTGTCCGATAGATAGATAGATAGATAGATAGATATTGACATGCTTTATTACCACCACAGAATGAGAGTGGCCTATTCTTTATATAGCATATACCATAACATAGCATGCAAGCATATAATTTGACTGAAATAGCCCCCAATAGGCTCTCATTCCAATCACGCACACTATACATAATTGAATATGCATAGACTAACATGCCAAAATTAATTTGTGCTATTAATATTTACGATCATAAAGCTGCTGGTTCAATATGAGTAAAGCTTACGACTAGTTATAGATGAAAGGATCTGCAGATAGGCTACTGATGAAAACAAACAAAAAAACGTAACTAGCAGTGCTCAGTGGAAGTTTTGGAGAAGTACTAGTAATGGCGAGAAATAGAAAGCACATTTAAAGCGTAGTGCTCACATGTAATTGGTGATGGCTTGCTTTGAGCAGAAGAACATTTTCTTATTTTCCATGGAAAACAACAAGTTCAAGTGATCTGTGCAGCTATCGTTTATGCATAGATTCTTGACTTTTAGTGTGTTTTCACACGTGCATTATTTTGTACGGTTCAATCAAACCTTTGAGAGTTGGAGCTCTAATGGTGGTGATCCATCAGATGCCTTCTGGTAGTGAGATGGGCGAGCGAGCGTCAGGGCAGGCGCTCCTCAGTTGCATAAAGTCATTCTCAATCTACTTTATGCAAATGAGGTGCGTGGAGCGCAGCTCGTCGCCTCCCGAAACACATCTTTTAAGGCCGTTACCATAGGCCGTTACACACCAAGAGCGATGCGAATATACAGCGATGCGATGAAATTGCGATGCGAGTTTTGACCCACCTGTCAATCACAGCAACAGATGTCGAAAAATCGACCTTGGTTCGAAAAAATAAACACCGCAATAACGCTCAGCGAAACTTCGCCATTGGTATGCACGGTTGCATTGACTGATATAGGTTTGGAAAATATGGACGTGCGAATTAATCGCACAAAAAATACGCTCCCGATGTGTAAGGACCTTTAATCTAGCCGTTGTAAACCCAAAACAAAGGCACAGGGAGACATGGCGACGTTAATGTAGGCATCAAATGTTTTCAGAAAACATTTCACTGGGCCATTTTCGTATTTGAAGAGAAAGTTTGAAACGAGCCGCCATGTTTTACCAACACTTCAAACCGGGGAAGGACAGCCCACGAGTGAAAGCGTTCGTCCAATTCGTTCAATGTTGTTGGCATCAGTCCAAGAGGCATGCCCATTGCCCACAGGCGTGCAATGCTGGGAAGCGGTGCGAGCGATCAGGCGTCAATGATGCCTCTGTGGATCACTAGCTTAACCCCATTATTTTGTTTTGTTTGAGGAGGTAGGACCAAGCTAATCAAACTTGTGTGCAAACAACCAGAGTCCAGACACAAGTGTTTGTCAATAACCAACCAGAGTCCAGACACAAGTGTTTGTCAATAACCAACCAGAGTCCAGACACAAGTGTTTGTCAATAACCAACCAGAGTCCAGACACAAGTGTTTGTCAATAACCAGAGTCCAGACACAAGTGTTTGTCAATAACCAACCAGAGTCCAGACACAAGTGTTTGTCAATAACCAGAGTCCAGACACAAGTGTTTGTCAATAACCAGAGTCCAGACACAAGTGTTTGTCAATAACCAGAGTCCAGACACAAGTGTTTGTCAATAACCAGAGTCCAGACACAAGTGTTTGTCAATAACCAACCAGAGTCCAGACACAAGTGTTTGTCAATAACCCAGAGTCCAGACACAAGTGTTTGTCAATAACCCAGAGTCCAGACACAAGTGTTTGTCAATAACCAACCAGAGTCCAGACACAAGTGTTTGTCAATAACCCAGAGTCCAGACACAAGTGTTTGTCAATAACCAACCAGAGTCCAGACACAAGTGTTTGTCAATAACCCAGAGTCCAGACACAAGTGTTTGTCAATAACCAACCAGAGTCCAGACACAAGTGTTTGTCAATAACCAACCAGAGTCCAGACACAAGTGTTTGTCAATAACCAACCAGAGTCCAGACACAAGTGTTTGTCAATAACCAGAGTCCAGACACAAGTGTTTGTCAATAACCAACCAGAGTCCAGACACAAGTGTTTGTCAATAACCAGAGTCCAGACACAAGTGTTTGTCAATAACCAACCAGAGTCCAGACACAAGTGTTTGTCAATAACCCAGAGTCCAGACACAAGTGTTTGTCAATAACCAACCAGAGTCCAGACACAAGTGTTTGTCAATAACCAACCAGAGTCCAGACACAAGTGTTTGTCAATAACCAACCAGAGTCCAGACACAAGTGTTTGTCAATAACCAGAGTCCAGACACAAGTGTTTGTCAATAACCAACCAGAGTCCAGACTAGGGATGTTCATCAATTATCGAAAATCGATAATCGATCGTTAAGGATTGGAATCGATCCTGTGGCATTTGGATCGATTTTTTAATTATTAAAAAAAAAAAAAAAAAATGATTTTTATTTTTTTTTATTTTTTTTGGACTAGGTTTGGGTGGAATTCGTTCCTCCTCGCCCCCACTCCATTGCACAGCCGACTAATGTGAGGTGGAGCTTCATATAGTCTCTAGTTTTCTGGCTGGGCACGGGCCTTTGTGCCAACAAAACTGTTTTAAACATGGGAAATTCACACCGGCAAGCGCCGGGGACAGCAGTGTTGGAGAGGAGACACATTGAAATAAAGAGTTCATTGAGGAGAACACGTTGTCTTTCGTATTTTCTGCCATAGGTATTCATTTTGTAAAAAAAAAAAAAAAAAAAAAAAATTGAAAATATTGAAAATTTTCTAAGTATTAATAAAATCGATGATCGATAATTGATCGTTAATTTTCACCGATTATCGATTTTGGAAAATTTTCAAAATGAACATCCCTAGTCCAGACACAAGTGTTTGTCAATAACCAGAGTCCAGACACAAGTGTTTGTCAATAACCAACCAGAGTCCAGACACAAGTGTTTGTCAATAACCAGAGTCCAGACACAAGTGTTTGTCAATAACCAGAGTCCAGACACAAGTGTTTGTCAATAACCAGAGTCCAGACACAAGTGTTTGTCAATAACCAGAGTCCAGACACAAGTGTTTGTCAATAACCAACCAGAGTCCAGACACAAGTGTTTGTCAATAACCCAGAGTCCAGACACAAGTGTTTGTCAATAACCCAGAGTCCAGACACAAGTGTTTGTCAATAACCAACCAGAGTCCAGACACAAGTGTTTGTCAATAACCCAGAGTCCAGACACAAGTGTTTGTCAATAACCAACCAGAGTCCAGACACAAGTGTTTGTCAATAACCCAGAGTCCAGACACAAGTGTTTGTCAATAACCAACCAGAGTCCAGACACAAGTGTTTGTCAATAACCAACCAGAGTCCAGACACAAGTGTTTGTCAATAACCAACCAGAGTCCAGACACAAGTGTTTGTCAATAACCAGAGTCCAGACACAAGTGTTTGTCAATAACCAACCAGAGTCCAGACACAAGTGTTTGTCAATAACCAGAGTCCAGACACAAGTGTTTGTCAATAACCAACCAGAGTCCAGACACAAGTGTTTGTCAATAACCCAGAGTCCAGACACAAGTGTTTGTCAATAACCAACCAGAGTCCAGACACAAGTGTTTGTCAATAACCAACCAGAGTCCAGACACAAGTGTTTGTCAATAACCAACCAGAGTCCAGACACAAGTGTTTGTCAATAACCAGAGTCCAGACACAAGTGTTTGTCAATAACCAACCAGAGTCCAGACTAGGGATGTTCATCAATTATCGAAAATCGATAATCGATCGTTAAGGATTGGAATCGATCCTGTGGCATTTGGATCGATTTTTTAATTATTAAAAAAAAAAAAAAAAAATGATTTTTATTTTTTTTTATTTTTTTTGGACTAGGTTTGGGTGGAATTCGTTCCTCCTCGCCCCCACTCCATTGCACAGCCGACTAATGTGAGGTGGAGCTTCATATAGTCTCTAGTTTTCTGGCTGGGCACGGGCCTTTGTGCCAACAAAACTGTTTTAAACATGGGAAATTCACACCGGCAAGCGCCGGGGACAGCAGTGTTGGAGAGGAGACACATTGAAATAAAGAGTTCATTGAGGAGAACACGTTGTCTTTCGTATTTTCTGCCATAGGTATTCATTTTGTAAAAAAAAAAAAAAAAAAAAAAAATTGAAAATATTGAAAATTTTCTAAGTATTAATAAAATCGATGATCGATAATTGATCGTTAATTTTCACCGATTATCGATTTTGGAAAATTTTCAAAATGAACATCCCTAGTCCAGACACAAGTGTTTGTCAATAACCAGAGTCCAGACACAAGTGTTTGTCAATAACCAACCAGAGTCCAGACACAAGTGTTTGTCAATAACCCAGAGTCCAGACACAAGTGTTTGTCAATAACCAACCAGAGTCCAGACACAAGTGTTTGTCAATAACCAACCAGAGTCCAGACACAAGTGTTTGTCAATAACCCAGAGTCCAGACACAAGTGTTTGTCAATAACCAACCAGAGTCCAGACACAAGTGTTTGTCAATAACCAGAGTCCAGACACAAGTGTTTGTCAATAACCAACCAGAGTCCAGACACAAGTGTTTGTCAATAACCAGAGTCCAGACACAAGTGTTTGTCAATAACCAACCAGAGTCCAGACACAAGTGTTTGTCAATAACCAACCAGAGTCCAGACACAAGTGTTTGTCAATAACCAGAGTCCAGACACAAGTGTTTGTCAATAACCAACCAGAGTCCAGACACAAGTGTTTGTCAATAACCAGAGTCCAGACACAAGTGTTTGTCAATAACCCAGAGTCCAGACACAAGTGTTTGTCAATAACCAACCAGAGTCCAGACACAAGTGTTTGTCAATAACCCAGAGTCCAGACACAAGTGTTAGTCAATAACCAACCAGAGTCCAGACACAAGTGTTTGTCAATAACCCAGAGTCCAGACACAAGTGTTTGTCAATAACCAACCAGAGTCCAGACACAAGTCTTTGTCAATAACCAGAGTCCAGACACAAGTGTTTGTCAATAACCCGGTGAAAAACCATCCTGATCACATGACCTCACATTCTTTTTATAGATGGGTCACTGCAGGCTCCGCCAATTCTAACGAATGGTAGCAGGAAGTCTCCCAAATGGTCACGTGGTCACCTCTCCACTGAAGTGTTGTGAGAGGACTGTGCCTGGTGACGCAAGGTCAGTGCTGACCTAGGGGCACTTTACACGAGGACGGTTTCCTATGGAAACGAGGAATTATTGTATCGTTAGTGCCTCCCGTTAAGACGGCGACGGCGAATTCGCGCTTAGGAAACGACACATTTTAAAACCACCTTCCAGAGTGAAATTATTGGTGACGCTCCCCGCTGAGCGCTCCATGTAATCACTTTGGAACGGCACATTTCAGAAACTCTGACGTGCCTGCACAGGCGACACACGCGATGCCGTGCGCGAGTTGGCAACCAAATACAACGTCAGTATGAATGAAGTTTGGCAACACTCAGAATTAAGCTACACTGCGGCCAACTTCAGTTACATGTTCATAGCGTTACTGCTGCGGGAGTCCGGGGAACATAGGGATGACCCCACTGCTGCGAGGAGCCGATGGCTGTACCCGGTCGGCATTTAACGTTAGTTACAAAAGCAGTCGACAGTGTTTTCTCACTGCCAGTAGCAGTAGGGTGACAGATCACAGTCAGCGCTCCCGGTCCTCGCTGCTCGT
The DNA here is from genome assembly GCF_964638095.1 of Poromitra crassiceps. Taxonomy (NCBI): domain Eukaryota; kingdom Metazoa; phylum Chordata; class Actinopteri; order Beryciformes; family Melamphaidae; genus Poromitra; species Poromitra crassiceps. Next base: position 97,572,491 of record NC_139624.1, on the reverse strand, counting down.
TAAAGATTTCCAATAGGCGTTATTCTGATAAACTGGTCACATATATGTTACATTCTCACCCGACAAATATTAAACCTTTAACAGTTTTGGGGTTTTTTTAGCTTGAAAAAAGCTTTTTGGCAAGTCTAAATGACTGCGGAAAGTGTACTCTACTTCCGCGTTTAAAGCGAAATTACATCATGCAGTAAGCGTCCTTGTATGGGCAAAGAATAAGGTGATCACACTGCCACCTAGCGACCTGGCATGTACATTACGGCGTTTTAAAAATTCAACAGCGCTCATGTAAACAGGGAGAAGGTGTGAAGGAAAAGGTGTGAAGGAAACGCTATTGTGTCGTTTCTTTCAGAAACTGTCCTCGTGTAAAGGGCCCCCTAGTCTCGCTGGCCAGCCTCTGGTCCCCTGCCGCCACAGTAAAAACAACAACGCTAAGTAGCTAGCAAGCTAACGGCAGAAACCTACACGCTAGCTCGTTGCTACACGCTGAAAATGGCAAGTTAGATTGTTGGAAACTATATTCCAAGGGCACTGCCGCTAAGCGCCGCCCATCACAATTCCACAATGGAGACCTGCGCCACCAGACTCCTCTCACGGAAGGGAGGGGAGGCTGGCCAGCGAGACTAGTGCTGCTGACCTAGCAAGCTAACTTACAATTTAGAGTTAACACTAAGATATTCCATTAAAAACATATTTTTTCTATGCACAGATTTAGCTACTACATCAATGAACTTCAGCTTTAGCTAATCGCTCCCTGCTAACATGAGTTCCTGTTGCCAAATCTCGCGAGAGTGTGTTGCTGAGACAGAGACAGGTCTTGAACAAGTTAAATTTTCTCCTGATCTGTCTGTCTGAAAAATGACATTTTAGTGTCAGAATATTCAGAAGATATGTGGCTTCGGAGAATGGTCCGAATATTTACTTTAATGAATATGGGGCCGAATAATCTGAGATCACATTGACTTTTCCCATTGACTCCAATAGACTGACCTGCTGAAAATCTCAGTGGCTGTGTCTGTGGAAAGCCATGGGCAAAACACAGCCATAAGTGTAGTTATTGCAGAAATAGACTCAATAACAACAATTAACCAAGGACAAGAGTATGCACCAGCGGGGTTTCTCAGGGGAAAATGTCTTTGCTGTTCTTCTGACTGGATTTGGATTGGATTTGGCGACATCGAATGGCTGAAGGAGTTGTCTGTCAAGTCAAGTACACCCGCTCGACTGAAATCGCTGTGCATGCCTGGGACTCCAAACTGATATGTAGCGCGAAACCGAATGTGAGGTCGCGTGATCAGGATGGTTTTTACCAGGTCAAATGCCATATAACCAAATCAATGACAAACTGCAACTTAATATCAACTTAACTGCTGATGCAAACCCATTAAACTAAGGGGATAGAAGCATGCCTCCATGCAGAACATCTTACCTCTTTGAGTAATGGATTGTGCTCTGGAATTAAGTCTTTTTGCAGGCTTTGGATTGAAGCTGTGGCTGCAGAGTTGGCCGAACTCTTCAAAGATTGGAGGGCATTGATGAGATGGCTGAGGGGCACTACCATCTGTGAAGAACATAAAACATGTGGGACAAAGAAAATAATGTATCAGGGAGTGAGGAAAGAATGTATGTATGTGACACTCCACTACACCTAACGCTATTCCAGTTTCCTGGAGTGTAGCAGTATTTCCCAGACAGTGGAGCAGGGCACTCGGTCATCATCAGCAAAGCAAAGCCCCATCTCTCAGACAGTCTTTCCCCACACTCTCTCTGACACACAGCAGCGTGTCACACATAAATCAAGTGTCTCTCTGCGGGTCATGCAAACTAAACTCTGTCATAACACCCCTTCATTACCTTGATCGGCATCACGGAGCAAGTTTGCTAGCTCGTTGCTGCTGGTCGGCCTACTCAGATAACGTGACGTAAGCATGGGCTATCCAACGTTAGCATTAACAATGTTGCCATTTACTGTAAGGTTAAATGAAAGCGAACCAGGACACACACTTGGCACACACGAGATTAGCGTGTTTTCCTAGGTAACGTTAGCGTTGACCAAGTAACGTTGGTTAACTTTATGCCAGATAGACCGCTAACGTCAGTGTCAGTATTAGCTAACGTTAGCCAAAAGCTTACCTGCTGCTGAAACGATGTCGAAAGTGAAAACATTATTCCAGAGTAATGAAAATGAGCAAGAAATATTGAGGGGTGATATATGAGGACAGGCCCTCTGTATAATTGAATAATATGCCCTCCTAGAGCACTGTCCTTTTGTTTTCCTTGTTACAACTTTCAGCAGCTAAAACACCAAATGGATTCTTCAGCGGTCACCACCAAGCCTACAAAGTGACGTCACATTAAATGAGAATCACTACCGGGTAGATCAGATTCGCCCAATACCGCCTGATTGAAAATACATTTTGCATAGTTAATAACATCGATACGCGGCACTTTTGCTGTATTTGATTACTTTCATAATTCACTTTTAGAGCTAACATTTACTTCATTGCACTGCACTCCAAGTGTATCCGTGTTTAGTTTTTTTGCACAGGCAGGCAGTTACTTGTGCGACAAAACAGACATCATAGGACCCCGCGACTAGAGCAGCGCAATTTCAAATTTCAAAACAAACCTCGCTGTGTTGTTTGATCGTTAGGCGTGTTTACTTCTTCGGGATAGCTAGCCCAACCCGACCGACCCGTCATTTCAAACCAGTAACGTTAACATGGATGCGAACGAAAAGCACGCAATGCCATCCTATTCCTGTTCAAACGATAAATCAATCGATACTCCCAAGCCGCCGTCAATCCACGATTTCGACAAAGTGAAGTGGATCAGTCGAGGATCTTTTGGCAAGGTGTGGCTTGCACGGAAAAAAAGCAATTCACGACTGTATGCCATCAAGGTGAGTCGGTTTATTCTTTCGCAACATCCTTGGACCAATTTACTGAAGCTCTAGCTAAAATATCTGGAATTGTGTTTTTGTTTCAGGAGATGAATAAAGCAGACATGGTTGACAAAAACATGATGGGGCAAATGAAGGCAGAGAGAGATGCGCTGGCTTTGAGCAAAAGCCCCTTTGTGGTTCACCTGTTCTACTCCCTTCAGTCTGACACTAAAATCTATCTGGTAACACTCTTTTCAAATGACACTTAGCCTGCCTAAAACAAATTAAAAGTACTGGGTTATTATCTATGTGGCGTGGTGTAAATGGTTCACATTCTGTTGCTCACAGGTGATGGAATACCTTATTGGCGGAGATGTGAAGTCTCTCCTTCACATCTATGGATATTTCGACCAGGATATGGCTGTGAAATTTATTTCAGAAGTTGCACTGGCTTTAGACTACCTCCACCGCCATGGTATCATCCACAGGTACTTTGACACTGAATTCAAAATACTTGGGTGTTAATGTGTAACCTAAAGTACGGCAATATGGTTCAAATCAATATCATGATACTTGAAGAGATTATTTTTATGATGGTGTTGATATATATCACATTAAAGTGATTCATTAGGTGTGATGTCAATCAAAACTGATACTTTCAAATCATATTCCATACTTTTTTTTTTATACCTGGCCTGCTCATTTGGTCCGAGTTTTTGGTTGTTATCATTGGTTTAGAGTGGCAGCAGAATTGTGTGTCATGAATAATGATATACCCCAAATCACCATAGCATATATGATTCCTCTGAAAAACAAACAATAATATTGAATTATCGCCCAGCCCCAGATTTGTTAATAGTTTGGTGTCATCAATGCAAAATCCGTGATTGATCTGATTCTTTTTAGGGACTTGAAGCCTGACAACATGCTTGTATCCAACGAAGGACACATCAAGCTGACAGACTTTGGCCTTTCCAAAGTCAAGCTTGATAGAGGTACTTTATTTATATAGCACCTTTTATAAGACACAAGTGCTTCACAAAAGTTAAAAACATAAAATATTACATAAAAACAAAATGACATATGGAACCAACCTAATAGTAGTGTTGTTATTCTGTTATCTCTGTGTTTTGTATGTCAGAACTGAGTCTTGTAGATATCCTCACAACCCCGTCCCTGGCAAAACCCTCAAAAGATTACTTCCGCACCCCTGGCCAAATCATCTCCTTAATCAGCTCCCTTGGATTCGTGAGTAAATGCATCTCATTTTGCACGGTGAAACATCCAATCTTCATGCTTCATATTTTGTATTGCATAATGATGCTTTATGTTTTTCTTCTTCTTCTTAAATCACACAGAACACACCTGGTGTTCAAGGCAAGCGCCACAGCAGTGCGTCCGCTGTGTGCAGTCCCATGTCCTGTGGCAAAATAGAGCAAAAGGAAAACTACATAGGACATAACCTCCCGGTTCACTACTCTGGGATACTGGGTACGTCACATTAGATCTCCCACAGCTTGTCTCTCCTTGTCTCACCGCCGCTGCTGGCCGTTTGGGTGCCCTAAGCATAACTGCTTTGTGGCTTTCAGTCCTTTTTCCTCAGCAAAGTAAATGTATCCTAGAACGGTGGTTCTCAACCTGTGGGCTTCCTCCCTCTCATCCTTTCATATGGTGGTATTTTGTGAGGTGGTACTTGGTGTAAAAAGGTTTAGAACCACTGTCCTAGAAAAATCAAGTGCTGCAGTGTGATACAGCACATATCATGTAAGATGGCTCAGACTGCAACAATATTTAGCCTACATGTCAGTAACACACAATAACGTAAGTGTAACCCAGGTTTTTTTCTGTTACTACAATTTACAGATATCCCCTAAACGCCTCACAGCATCTGCCATTTAGCACGCTCCCTAAACACCTCATGCAGGCTACTGCTACTGATAGTGTTTTTAATGCTCTCAACCTCAACTCTGTACATCACAGCCAATTACCCGCTGTGCATTCAACTTAGACTATGTTGTGCTCGCAGGAGCTGGTTTGGTTATGAAATATGATTATTAATAATTATGAATTATTAATATTCATAAATTTATTAGATTTGACAGAAAATATTGTATTCTCTGTAAGATTCGGGGCACCACTGTAGTTAAGGCTACAGACCTGTCTAAAAGTCAAGTTATGACTTGTTTAGACACCAAACCAAATTGTCATATCAGTCTCATAATGATATAGTGTACATTGTACAGTTAATTGAAGGTCAAAGTTCGTAAGCTTCTGTCACAGATTTCCACAGATAAAATACCTCATGAATAATAACCAAGATTCATAGCATTATGTAATAAAAAGATTTAATAAATCACAATATCAATTGACATTAACACAATGATTAAAATATCAGTTCATCACATTTACTTTTATGACTAATACTCTACCACATCTATAGCTAATACCTAATGTGAACAAACATTATCAATTGTGTGTGTGTGTGTGTGTGTGTGTGTGTGTGTGTGCTTTAAGTCTGCCTGGCTGGCAGGCCTGGGTGTGTGGGTATGTGAGTATGTGGGTGTTAATTAGCACTTGTGTGTGTGTGGGTGTGTGTGTATTTGTGTGTGTGTGTGCGTGTGTGTGTGTGCGTCAGGGGAAGAGAAGGAGGGAGAGAGGGAGGAGTGGCTCGTTCTGGCTGTCTCTGTGATGTAATCACAGGACTGGCTGAGAGGCGGGCTGATCGTGTGTAGACCGCCTCCTTTTCAAAATGGCGGTTTTGCCAAAGTTGAGGAAGGATTGACCTAGTCAGACAGAGGTGGCTGGGGGGGCGGCCTGGAACCGCCTCCTTTCCAAAATGGCGGTTCTGCCGAATTTAGGAAGGGATCACTCTGGCTTAGCCCTCCCGGTTGACCGGGCTCAGCTGGGAAGCCGAGGGAGTGGGAGGGGGAGAGAGGGAGAGGAGAGTGGCCCACTGGTGGCCGCTACGTTCTTCTGAACTTAGCGCTCACCTTCAGGCGTCTATATCATTCAACAGTATGCAAACATTGTACATCAACATACAGGATACTGTAATCAACACATATGATAATGCATTTTAACCCCTAACTCTGCCCAGAACCATTAAACCATAAACTCTCACGTGGGTCTCGCTCCGAGAGGGAGAGCGAGTAGGGAGAGTTGCTCTGCACGCGCCTCTGGGGTTGCCGTGGAGCGGATGGCGATGGCCTGCAGCGCGGTTCACCCTGGCCTGGGGAAGCGGGCAGCGGACGTCTGCTGGGGGTGCAGATGATGCAGGGGGTTGACGTGCAGTCTCTCTGCTCGTTGAGTCGAGGGTGCTGCGGCTGTGTGGATGCCCGCCACGGTGTGTCTTTCTGCAGCCGTTGGTTTGCCCTGCTGCGGTGTGGCTTTCTTCTTCTTCTCCTGCACGTGCGGTGCGCGGGGAGGGTCGTCAGTCAGGCGTTCTTGCCTGGAAGCTTGGTCAACAGCTGGCGTTATGCCAGGCTGTGGCACGTCTGGAAGCTTGATCTACAGCTGGCGTTGTGCCAGGCTGTGGCAAGTCTGGAAGCGTAAGGAGGTTTTTCCCTGCGACTTATAACGCTAAACCGACTTAAATTAAACTGAGATTAAGTAGAGCTATCTCAGTTACGCATGCTCTGTCTGGTGGGACTTAAGGCCTTTCGTAGGCGATTTCTACCTCTGGTGTTGCTGTCTGGTTGAGGCCTGGTTCCTTCTGAGGCCCTGGTCAGGCCTTTGTTGCAGGCCGCAGGGGGTGCAGCGAGCGGGGGAGGGGAGCTGGCTTCCTGGCTCCTCCAGACCCTTCCGCTGCGCACAAAAGCTTAGTTGAGACTCTTACTGTAGACTGCAAGTTAAAACTGCTTTCCCAACAGTTTTGTCTCACTGTATGGGGAAGTCACAAAGGGTTCTCATTGGCTTGTCATGTGTCTTTGGTGAAGGCTCTGGCCAATGATAGCGCTCTGTGAGCTGGACTGTGCCCATTCTGTAAGGTGAAGCAAGGAAAAGGGGGGTTTTATGGCTTGATTACCCTTAGGGATAAAACAATGGCCGGAATCCTTTGAGGCTCGGCCCCCCGCTGTGCTGGTATCTGTCAGGGTGTGACCCAGCCATTTGGTCCTCTCTGTCTTCACCCCGAATGTGAGGCCATATCTAAACACAGGCAATACACTCAAATGTCCCACATTCAAACATATAAGTAATACAGTACAGTCCATAATGTGTCAATCACAACATCCCCCCTCCTCGTCTGTGGACTGCTGTCGACCTGCGGTCCGCGGGCGAGGATGAAGGGCTGTACAGTCAGTTTGTGGTAACTTTTGGTCACCATGTCCATCTGCTCTGTGGGATCAAAGTGTCATATTCTGTCTAGGCAGTTCATAGTTCATCATCGGTTCAGGCTTGGTTCTGGGCAGACTCCTAACCATACCTAGACTCATTACCATATAGATAATACAACCTTAAGGTCACATACACAACATCATTTCAAAATCAACAGGGTAAACCAGGGAAGGGCAGGAGGAGGGAAGGAGAGAGAGAGAGGGTGACAGGGTGTGATTTTGAATGTGTGCTGCATTCCAGCAGTGTTTGTGCATGTGTCTATGTAGCTATGTGCCAAGCTTTGTCCTATTTTGATGTGGACTGCCTGCCGTAAAGGTGTTATGTTTCACAGCACAGCGTTGACAATGCCTCTAGCCTACATAGAGATAAGGGTGAGAGCCGAGGGACAGGTGACTGTCAGGGGTGACAGGGTGGCTGCGTCCAGTCACCCGCCCTTCACCGAGTTTGATGTCATCTCCTGGGAGGGCCTCTGGTGGCTTGAATGCCCACCCTGCCCGTCAGGCGTCTCGCGCCCGTTCGGATGTCTAATTGGGTGGAGGGCCTAGTGTGCTGAGGAGACTCACGCCGTTCGCGCCCTGTGGCGCGACTGTGATGTCTCTTTGGGCAGCAGCTACCCCCCTTGGCTCTGTCCGCCAGAACCAGGTGGTCTGGCCTGCGTGGTGAGCGTGTGTGTGGTACCGTCTCTGGGTCCACACACACGCGGTTGGTGGGTTGAAACTGGCCATTTCTGCTTTTTGCTTCGGTTTCCACCTCCCACGCTATTGAGGCGGTTTTGAGAACCGTGCGCATGCTTTGGTCATACCAACGCGCGTCTAGGGCTACGGATGGGCGCACCGAATCATGCAGACCATCTAGGTAAAGTTCCTTGAGACGTGGCACGTCTCCTTGATCCGGGCCATTTCTACCTTGATTATAAATTCTTTTCAAACGTCTGAAGTAATCCCTAGGATGTTCCTGGTAATTCTGTTTGACGTGTAAGGCCGCGTTCCTCCCCGCCGCTGACGACTGGGTAAGGATGTACTCTTCGCCCAAGGCTTCGCGAAGCTTGTCAAAGTCATCTCTGATATGGGAAGGTTGCGTTTGGATAAACGCACGCACGTGCTTTGAGCTCGTTCTCCATATCAGTTGAGCTTTCTCTCGCGGCGAGGCGTGTGGCAGAGCCTGCGAACCACGTTCGACTTCGTTGAGATAATCTGTCAAGTGTACCTCGTGACTGGCGGGATCGAACAAGTCAATGTCGTTTGCGATTGACTTCAGTAAGTGATAGCGTGACTCTGCTTCTCGGAGAGAGAGTCCTGAATCACTCTGTTTTGGCAGTAGAGGCTGCAAGAAGGAGTGGCCGTTTGCCCGATTGGGCACCAAAGAGCGACTAATGTCATCATGCCCGGGGTCCCCCCTTTCGGGGGGAGGGGTGGAAGAGCTGACTTCCTGTTTCCTTGGTGGACAGGAGCTAGAAAATGAGTGAGGCTGGATAGCCTCTTGTGAGAAAGACCTAGCAGGATCCTCTCTGAATGACAGGTTAGCATAACTGGGCAGTTGGTCTGTGTCCAGCTGTGAATGCTGTTTGTTTCCCCTGCTCATCATAGTCACGCTCTCTGTTTGGGAAGCGGAGTGGATCTGCCGGAACTTAGTGACTGGATCTGACTCATCAGCGCACCCGCTGGTGGCCTGAGCAAATGACGGTTTATAACGCACAGGGCGGTAGTCGATCGACTCGCCCCGGGCGTGATAAATGGAAAGCCGGTAAGACACACGTTCCTCCCTGCAGGGGGTTGCAGTGTGGATCGTTTTGTCATAACCGGAAATGGCGCTGTCAAGTCGTTTGACTGTCAGCGGTTTGTGCTCTGAGGTGGAAGTCAGAGCTGGATGAAAGCGTGAATAACGTCTGATTCTACCCGTAGGTTGCTCGGATGAATGACTGACTGGTATGTCAAAAGCATGGAAGTCGAGCTCGGAATCGGATGACGACTGCTGGGCTGAATAGCCTGAATCAGTTTGCTCGTTGTGAGAGCGGTCTCCCCCCTTTCGCGGTGTGGTGTCGCGATGTCTAGCAGCGCGGCTGCTTGCCAGCGCGGGCGCTAAGTGGTGTGCGGGGGTCTGATTCGAGTCGGGGGTTGGTCTAGCCCTAGGGGGCGTGTCAGCCTCCGGTGCCGGCGGGGCTATGGCCCTTACGGCCTTCTGGTGCTCTTGCTGCTTGGCCGTTCTCGCGTTTAGCCGTGCGATCACTGCTCGGGTGGTTGGTGGAGCAGTGCGACCCGAGAGGGGGACCGTTCTGGGTCCGAGGGCCGCCGTGGATCCGGTCGGCATGCCCTTTTGGCTCTGTTGCAGCCGGGAAACTTCGGTACGCAGTCGGGCTAATTCTGTTTGGCAGACCTGGGCTTGTCGATGCAGACCCAGGTTGGCCTGCAGCGTAGCTTGACAGCTGTTGCGCAGTCTGCCTATCTGCGTCTGGTAGACAGTGGTCTGCCGCTGATGCGCAGCGTCCTGCACCTGGAATCTGCGATGTTGCAGAAAGAAAAGAATTCCCAATGGGATTAGCACTATGGCTAGTGTTAGCATAACAATGCCAAGTTCATCTGCTCCTCCTGTAGGCGGGCAGATGAGAGAGGCGGCTACCGCTTGCAAGTCGGTGGCGGCCGTCTTAAAGAAAGCTTCAACGCTGACCATCTTGTGGCAGCGCGGACTCATTGCGATGAGTCAAGCAGCTGTTTTACTGCTGTCAATTTTAAGCAAAAGGTGTGTGCACTCACCGTGTTGCTATGGCATCAATGCCGTCAATGCCCACAGTTACTAATCCTAATTAAAGAATGGCCCAAATGTGACAGTCTCTCTGTGAGTTAGCTGCCAATTGCATGCAGTTAGTTTGACATCTGTCAGCTGTCACTCGGCTGGTGTCTGCTGTCAGTGTCATCAGGTGCAGGTGTCTGCCTGTCTTTCGCATGCAAATTCACTGTGACTGGTGGTCACAGGGCTTTGTTTACACTTTGTCTCTGGCTGTTGAGAGCCAGGGTGAATGTTTTTGAATGCTAATGTGAGGGGGGGCAGCCTGACTTCCTCCCCCCTTTGCCGGTGTGGCTTTCAAATTAGCATCAAAGGTTCCACTTTAAAATGCGCAGCACTGTTTGTTTCTGTTAAAGATCACTCTCTGATAGATGGAACATTGCTATCTCTCATAATTTTAGGTTGAAGGCACAGTGGGAAACAGTTTGTTAACTGTGGTTTCTAACATAAAAATGGAATCAAGGATTTTAAACTGAGCTGTTGTCTTTGGGACTGTTTTGCTCATAAATATTCAATACAAATCCTAACTTGTGTTAAGATTATGGGAAGATTCCATATTTTATGATTAGAGTTCCTTTAGTGTCTTCTGACGCATGTGATTTGCTTGGCAAAGCGCTATAGAAAACCTGATTTTGGAAAAATTTGAAAAATTTTGATTTTTCAAAAATTTATGAATTTTTATTATTCATGCATATCATATCTGTGGAAATACTGATATTAGAAGCCTCACACGGGGCACCATTTATGTTGTGCTCGCAGGAGCTGGTTTGGTTATGAAATATGATTATTAATAATTATGAATTATTAATATTCATAAATTTATTAGATTTGACAGAAAATATTGTATTCTCTGTAAGATTCGGGGCACCACTGTAGTTAAGGCTACAGACCTGTCTAAAAGTCAAGTTATGACTTGTTTAGACACCAAACCAAATTGTCATATCAGTCTCATAATGATATAGTGTACATTGTACAGTTAATTGAAGGTCAAAGTTCGTAAGCTTCTGTCACAGATTTCCACAGATAAAATACCTCATGAATAATAACCAAGATTCATAGCATTATGTAATAAAAAGATTTAATAAATCACAATATCAATTGACATTAACACAATGATTAAAATATCAGTTCATCACATTTACTTTTATGACTAATACTCTACCACATCTATAGCTAATACCTAATGTGAACAAACATTATCAATTGTGTGTGTGTGTGTGTGTGTGTGTGTGTGTGTGTGTGCTTTAAGTCTGCCTGGCTGGCAGGCCTGGGTGTGTGGGTATGTGAGTATGTGGGTGTTAATTAGCACTTGTGTGTGTGTGGGTGTGTGTGTATTTGTGTGTGTGTGTGCGTGTGTGTGTGTGCGTCAGGGGAAGAGAAGGAGGGAGAGAGGGAGGAGTGGCTCGTTCTGGCTGTCTCTGTGATGTAATCACAGGACTGGCTGAGAGGCGGGCTGATCGTGTGTAGACCGCCTCCTTTTCAAAATGGCGGTTTTGCCAAAGTTGAGGAAGGATTGACCTAGTCAGACAGAGGTGGCTGGGGGGGCGGCCTGGAACCGCCTCCTTTCCAAAATGGCGGTTCTGCCGAATTTAGGAAGGGATCACTCTGGCTTAGCCCTCCCGGTTGACCGGGCTCAGCTGGGAAGCCGAGGGAGTGGGAGGGGGAGAGAGGGAGAGGAGAGTGGCCCACTGGTGGCCGCTACGTTCTTCTGAACTTAGCGCTCACCTTCAGGCGTCTATATCATTCAACAGTATGCAAACATTGTACATCAACATACAGGATACTGTAATCAACACATATGATAATGCATTTTAACCCCTAACTCTGCCCAGAACCATTAAACCATAAACTCTCACGTGGGTCTCGCTCCGAGAGGGAGAGCGAGTAGGGAGAGTTGCTCTGCACGCGCCTCTGGGGTTGCCGTGGAGCGGATGGCGATGGCCTGCAGCGCGGTTCACCCTGGCCTGGGGAAGCGGGCAGCGGACGTCTGCTGGGGGTGCAGATGATGCAGGGGGTTGACGTGCAGTCTCTCTGCTCGTTGAGTCGAGGGTGCTGCGGCTGTGTGGATGCCCGCCACGGTGTGTCTTTCTGCAGCCGTTGGTTTGCCCTGCTGCGGTGTGGCTTTCTTCTTCTTCTCCTGCACGTGCGGTGCGCGGGGAGGGTCGTCAGTCAGGCGTTCTTGCCTGGAAGCTTGGTCAACAGCTGGCGTTATGCCAGGCTGTGGCACGTCTGGAAGCTTGATCTACAGCTGGCGTTGTGCCAGGCTGTGGCAAGTCTGGAAGCGTAAGGAGGTTTTTCCCTGCGACTTATAACGCTAAACCGACTTAAATTAAACTGAGATTAAGTAGAGCTATCTCAGTTACGCATGCTCTGTCTGGTGGGACTTAAGGCCTTTCGTAGGCGATTTCTACCTCTGGTGTTGCTGTCTGGTTGAGGCCTGGTTCCTTCTGAGGCCCTGGTCAGGCCTTTGTTGCAGGCCGCAGGGGGTGCAGCGAGCGGGGGAGGGGAGCTGGCTTCCTGGCTCCTCCAGACCCTTCCGCTGCGCACGAAAGCTTAGTTGAGACTCTTACTGTAGACTGCAAGTTAAAACTGCTTTCCCAACAGTTTTGTCTCACTGTATGGGGAAGTCACAAAGGGTTCTCATTGGCTTGTCATGTGTCTTTGGTGAAGGCTCTGGCCAATGATAGCGCTCTGTGAGCTGGACTGTGCCCATTCTGTAAGGTGAAGCAAGGAAAAGGGGGGTTTTATGGCTTGATTACCCTTAGGGATAAAACAATGGCCGGAATCCTTTGAGGCTCGGCCCCCCGCTGTGCTGGTATCTGTCAGGGTGTGACCCAGCCATTTGGTCCTCTCTGTCTTCACCCCGAATGTGAGGCCATATCTAAACACAGGCAATACACTCAAATGTCCCACATTCAAACATATAAGTAATACAGTACAGTCCATAATGTGTCAATCACAACAACTAGTTTCTCCCTCTCAGTTTAATTACTAATTAGCTGTTAATGTTTACATAAGTTACACATATATTTGCGGGGGTGGGAGGAGAAATCTTGTGCTACTGTTGATGTCCAGTGAGATGACTGAGGGAAACGTGAGTTTTGTTTATTTGCTGCGTCGCATGTACTGTAATGTTAGTTTTAAATGAGGAAATCCACAACTTTCTTTAGGGTATAGCGGCAGTTGAAAACAGGGTATGCCAAACTGGCCATGTGGATAGTTAATTCTAGACGGGGCATTAGGGCCACACTCCGGGGCTTCCACAGCACTGGCTGTTTGGGCGTGGTGTACTTCCTGCACTGGCTGTTTGGGCGTGGTGTACTTCCTGCCCTGGCATTGATGTCCCTTCCCGCATTTGGTGCCCTACACAAAGTGCATGATGCGCGTGTGCCTAGCGGCGGTGCTGCCTGCCTTGTCTTTCAGGTTTTTATCTGTTGTGGAATGACTGGTTATCAGGTTTGGCTATTGGAGGAGTAAGTTTTGGCTTGTTTGTTTTGTCCCCTCAGGACCCAACAATGGCACGTTTAGCTCGCATGTGTTCCCCAAGAATGTGACTCAAACGAATCTGACTCCCACGCTGCTGAAGACCAGAAAGCGGTTTGAGACGATGAGTGCATGCAGCACCTCCAACTCTGAAGCGGGAGTCAGTCCGCTGTGGGAGTGTGAGGAGGTCAGTGTCTGCTAGAGAATGACCTTTGACCTTTGTAAACCTGTATCCTCATTGCAAAACAAGAAGCCATGTTGTGATTAAAGCTTTCATTTGTTTACTTCTTTAGAAAGAAAATGAACATATTGGTGAAAGGAAGTGGAGAGGGCAATCGGTGTCGTCTGAAACAAAGCAAGGACCGGTCAGGGACTGTCCACCCGCAGCTTCAGTGCCGGACAGGGACTGTCCACCCGCAGCTTCGGGCAACTTTGAGTTCCCTGCTACGGTCAGCAGAGAACATTCAGACGCCATTCCAAAGCCTAATCCAGGCAGTCCTGCAGGAAGGAGACCTCACGTTGGCAAAGTGCAGCCGCTCTTCAAACCTCAAGATGATTTACGTGCACCATTATCGGACAGGAATCAATGTGCAATGGCCTTATCCGTGAAGAGGACATTTTCACAAGTGGAAATAAGCCCAGAGACGCTGGGGATCCAAGCCAAGAAGTGCAATGCAGAGTACAACAGATGCTATGAGATTCCGCAAGAGGACGCAAGGTTTCACACTGGCATGACCGGAGCGTTTTCCACCGTCAACCTGCAAGACTTCAGGCCGTCCACTGAGGGAAGTGAGTTAGTGGAAGTTCAGGTCCCAAAGCGCTCTTCTAGTCCTGTTGGTGTGTCCAAAAATCTTCTCTGTGAACTGGAGGAGCCAGTAGAGGTTGACTTTGCCGAGCATGGCGCCAGAGATCTGTCAAACTCAAGTTTCACGTCGCCGTTTGCCGACGACCATGAGATTTGCAGGAGCTTGAGCCTCGACTCTGACGGGTCTCTGTATGACACCTCCATCACCGTCGACAGGCAAGCGTCCCTGAAGCCAAGCCGCTGTTCCAAAAACAGGAATTCGATGTCATCTGAGGAACTGGAGGAAAACAAAGACTCTGCCTTTACCGATTCGCTGCACCAAACTCCCACTGTCACCAGCACTGAAACGCCCAAACTGGGTAATTTCGTCCGGAGAGGCGAATCTCAGAGCTCCTTTTTCCATGGCCAGTCGTCCTTGTTCCTCAAGCCAAAGAACGTCGTCGCTTTCCGCAGCTACTGTAGCTCCATCAACCGCTCCATCATGTCCTGTAACTCCCATCTCAGCATGGGATCTGTGGAGAACATGGATTTGTCCATGTCTGCTTCTCACCACACTGTACCTCCTGCTGCTGTGACACCATTGCAGAGAAGACACAGCTCAAATAGCTCTCTCTATCAGGTAGGCATTTAACAGATACATTTTAAATCTTATTCTTTTGTTTTCTCCTTATACAAACATTTGTCACAGTATGGGGAAGAAGGTTTTGTATTCTGTTGTCACATTGCTCATTCAAAGTAGTTGGTAGTAGATGCTGCTAGCTACTTAGCTCGCAGGTAATGGTACCCACTGGTTTCAATGAGGAATGCTAACATGCCTTGTTTTACTATAGAGTTAAACCAATATTGGAATTGGCTTTTATCAGTCAATATCATTTATCAGATATTTGTATGATGCAGACTCCTCCCTGACCCCAGCTACATAAAACAGTCTGTAAAACCTGCCATGAAATTTGCTTTTCTTTGCAGATTGTGTCCCCCCCCCCCCCGCCCCCCCAAAATAAAAAAAATAATATAATAATAATAATAATTGTTAAAGGCAATAATGTATCCCAGAATTTAATTAGTCTGGGTTTAAATTGAGAGTTTTAGCATCCCATGATGGTCTAAACACACACACACACACACTGGTTGAACCATATTCTATTATTATACTACTATTGTAATATAGTATGTGGTCGGTGGTATTTCATGTACTTTTTGATTGTGTTAATGTAATTTGTGTTACTGCCTTCTGTTTTGTTCCTCTTCACATCAGACACCTCAGCCCACGACAGCCACCAATACTCCTTTCAGGACTCCCAAGAGTGTCCGGAGAGGTGCGAGGCCTGTGGATGAGAGTGCACGCATTTTAGGAACCCCCGACTATCTGGCTCCAGAACTTCTCCTGGGGACACTACATGGTAAGAGAGGGAACTCAACAGAACTTAACATGGGGACACTACATGGTAAGAGAGGGAACTCAACAGAACTTCTCCTGGGGACACTACATGGTAAGAGAGGGAACTCAAAATGCCAACTTCCAACAACAACCGCAATGCTTTCGTTTCAAGAGATATACCGTACTAAACAAATCGTGTGTTTTGGTGCTGATGTTGGATGCTCAACATTGCAGCCTTTATGACAGGCATTCTCTTCAATTTTCAGGAAATTGTCAGTGTGGTAAGTTTACCAAAATATCGCTGTTTGCAAGCAAGCATGCATGTTCCCCCAGCCTTGCTAATGCCAGAGGAAATTAGCTGATTTTCCCAATTTCCCTGTTCCCGCTGTTTTCTGCCCTTTAGATGGGGTTGGTGAACAAACTCTATTGAGCCTGACCGAATGAAAATGGAGGGTATTTTTTGTGTGTGATTGTGGAGGTTGGAAAACGGGGTCCTTAACTCATTGAGTGCCAGCTACTTTTGGAGAACGGACGCTCCCAGTGCCAGAGTTTCAGAGCTTTTTTCAGTGATTTCTCGAGGCCCACAGAATATTGTGTGATATTACTATGTAAACACCGAACACGCAAAAAGAACGATGAGACTCTCTTCTATCATCAGCAAGAACAGGTTTATTGATTTAATTTTCCGTTCTTTAGTTATCAGCCGGAGAAGATAGCTTGATTTAACCAAAAACAGCCGTTTTTTTTCTAGAAGCTGAGATAATGAGCCTTTTGTGAAATTAAACATTTCAAGCACATCACTGACTCTGAAGCTAATTTTCTGATGTAGTCACACCTCAAAAATAATTTCCTTCAATAAAACAGTGAAGGCCAGGGAATTTTGTTTGGCAGAATAATATTTTTTAGCTGCAACCAGCAGCGCTGGCCCCTGCGTGCGCTTCTGGTTGCAGCTTCTTGCTGGTCTTGATTTGCTGCTGGTGGGCATCGGATATTCTGGCTTGCGTTTGCCAATCCTGTCCTGCTGTCTGGGTCTGTCTGGGTCAGTTCAGTGTTGTGTGCTGCTCTGCGTGCCCCCCCCCCCCCCCCCCCCCCCGCCTCAACTGCAAACCCCTCCTCCGTGGGAGTGTCTCTGGTGGCTTTCTGCTGCGTTTGCTGTGCACAGTGAAGGGTGCGCTACATCCAGCTTTTTTACAGCGTTCCGCGTGTGTTTGTCACCGGCTCCCATGCTTCCAGTTGAGAATAATAACAACTCCACGGCTAATCATGCGGATGGGCTGTCCCAACGGAGACGGAGGGGCTCAATTGTGGGAGCAGATTGGCTGCTGCAGGCACAGCTAACGTTATGCTTCATGCATATCGATGCATACGGATGCGATGCGATTTCCGTTTCCCCAACGACTTCTCTGTTTTTGCCTCAACTTTCTCTAATCTGGAGAGCACTGTCGCCACCTAATGTCTGTAAAATAGGTTATACACATCCAATAGCTACAATATTTGTACAGGAGATAAAGGAGGCTTTGATCCACATCCCACCGTCAAAAAACGTATTTGACGTCGATCAATGTCCTTGGCACTCTACGTCACTATTTACTTTGACGTCGATCAACGTCCTTGGCACTCAATGAGTTAATATCTACAAGATTGAACTAACAGCATTGCTAGGTGTATGGGAATCAGATGTGTTGAGGCTGATGCTGAAATGCTTTTAAAAGGACAAAATGGGGTTTCATTTCTGCTCTAAAAACGTGTAGATTTGGGGCTTAAATTCGACTGGTGTATTCAGTGATGTGTTGTGGCACTGAGGGTCCCCCCCCCCCCCTTCCCCACACACACACACACATTCAGCAACTGACATACTACATGGTAATCTAATTAGACATGTGGAACATACTATTCAATATTAATGTGCTTAGGGCAGTATTTCTTGTGAGTAGTACAAAGTCACTTTGTACCATGAGTGCGGTGATATGAATTCATTCAACAGTCAGTCTGTGACAAAGAAACTGCCAATATTTAGTCACCTCTGCTGTTGAGGATTTTAACTTGATAATGGGTAATTTTGATCATTATAAATCAATTATAAATAAAATATAAATAGCAGTTAGTGACAAGCAAAATTACTTCTTTAAAAGTACAATCTTGGACACAAATGATCATGGTTGAAATGCGTTGGATTTAATGGTTTAAAAAAATAATGAGAAATGAATTAAGATATCTGGGGCCGATATCAGTGGTTGACTGTTAATGAACTCATGGAAGTTTGCATCCTAAACAGTGTTAATGTGCTATCTGTAAAGTCTTGCTGTAAACCTAACAATCCCCTGATTGTCTTCAATCATTTGAACCCATAAATTGAATCATTCCATCTTGTATATTTAACTACAGTAACTTAGTCCCTGCTTTTGCCACCACAGTAGAATGAATGCACAGACTCTTAACAGGACTCAGTGGGGAATCTGATTGTTGAAGTCAGTGGTTGTATGAAGAAATGTGATGTTTGTTTCCTATCCCCCAACCAGACTTCATGGTGGACTGGTGGGCGCTAGGTGTGTGTCTTTTTGAGTTCCTCGCCGGTTTGCCGCCTTTCAATGACGAGACGCCTCAGCTGGTCTTCCAGAACATTCTCAAAAGAGGTGGGTGGCCATTTGCAGCGGCAACAGAACTCTGCCACAATAATGTGATGACTGTCAACTTTCCTAACTCCTGTCTATCAACCATGTTAGATATCCCCTGGCCTGAAGAAGAGGAGGAACTGTCTGACAATTCCAGGAATGCCATTGAGATTTTACTGAACATGGACATGACCCAACGGGCCGGCTTCAAGGGTGAGAACCACTTTTCAATATCATTTAGATTTCAGCCTGTTCAATATCAGCAGTGTCTGTCTGTTTCTGTTATGTAAATTAACGCTTTCCATGTGGGCTACTTTTTTGTTTCGTCCCCTTTGTTTTCTTACTCTGGCAAGAATCTGTGTCAATAACTATTCAAATAATTACTCCATGTATATTACAAAATAATTATATCAGTTTAATTGAAAGGGGTTAGTTACATCTTACTACTGTACTATAATAATGCAGCCCGGTTCTGCTCCACTGCGAGTAACATCACTGATGACATCACAATTCAAGTGTGATTCATCAGTGAGTCACTTGAACAATTGTGATGTCATCAGTGATGTCACATCAGAGATGACAAGAAATCAGCTCGAGCCAGAGAATCTCGGGTGAGCATGCGAAGATGAGCACGAGTTGGCATGAGTTTGGTCACACCCCTAAACAGTGCGACCCTGGCACATCCTCTCCGGAGTCTCCACCCTAGAAATCCGTGCACGATTTCTAGTTTCATTAAAATAATTATAGGCCAATTTCTAAACTCTCTGTTTTGGCGAAGGTGCTTGAGTTCCTGGTCAGTGAACAAGTAAAAGAATTCCTGGCTACCAACTCCATTCTGTCTACATATCAGTCAGGATTCCGCAAAAGCCATAGTACTATTACTGTTACCATGAAGGTTATAAATTATATAATTGATGCCCTAGATAATAAGCAGTGTTGTGTTTCTCTTTTTATAGATTTCTCTAAGGCCTTTGATACCGTTGACCATATTACTTTAATTGGCCGTCTTAAATCTATTGGTTTTTCTGAGCATGCAGTTGGGTGGATTGCAAACCATCTCACAGACAGAACCCAGACTATCCAGTTAGAGGGTGCTGCCTCTGAGGTATTGCATGTCCACAAGGGGGTGCCACAAGGTTCGGTTTTGGGTCCATTATTATTTACTATGTACATAAATTGTATTGGACAAAATATTCCAAATGCATCCTTTCATTTCTATGCTGATGACACTGTCATCTACTGCCTTGCACCTACTCCTGCCAGGGTGTTTGCCTATCTTCAGCTTGCATTTGACAGAGTACAAGAACAGCTTTGTAATCTGCAGCTGGTTCTAAATGCTGACAAAACCAAACTTATGTTCTTTACTACTTCAAATACAGTAAGATCAGCATTGAGTGATACAATTGTCACCAGAAATGGTCAAGAAATTGAGTTGGTATCTACTTTTAAATACCTTGGGTTTTTAATTGATGACCGCTTGTCTTTTAAGGCGCATATTCAGTATGTTTCAAAGAAGCTGAAAGTTTTATTTGATTTTACTTTAGAAACAAGTCTTGCTTTTCTTTTTTTGTGAAGAGAAAACTGGTGGAGTCTACCTTTCTACCTGTTCTTGACTATGGCGATGTGCTATATATGAATGCCACTGCTCAGTGTCTCCACATGCTGGACAGTGTGTATCATGGGGCTTTGAGGTTCATTACAAACTGTGGATCTCTTACTCATCATTGTGCATTGTATTCAAAAGTGAATTGGCCTGCTTTATGTACACGCCGCCTCAGTCATTGGTATGTCTTAATTTACAAAGCCATTCTCGGCAAAGTTCCTACCTACCTGTCGTCACTTTTAAGCTTCAAATGTGGGAATTAAAATCTTCGTTCTCAGGACACTACAATTTTCTGTTCCCAAAGTCCGAACTGAACTAGGGAAGAAAGCTTTTAGGTTCTCTGCACCCACCGCATGGAACAGTCTGCAGTCTGATCTTAAACTTAATAGCTTAGTAACCCTAAATGGTTTTAAGGCTATGGTACAATCTCTTGAGAACAGGCTCAATGTTTTTCAATTGTATGGTTTTATGTGCTTGATTGTTGAAACTTTGTGTTGCTGCTGTTCTTGGCCAGGTCTCCCTTGTAAAAGAGATATTTGATCTCAATGGGACAAATCTGGTTAAATAAAGGCTAAATAAAAAATTAATAAAAAATTGATAACAGTCAGAGTGTCTTGAAAAGTATTAAAAGTTGATAAATCAATTCAGGGAAAATTAAGGCCATTAAAAAGTATTAAAAATTCATAATCGCCATTTGAGAGGTATTACATTTTGCAGCTATTGTGCTGATTTTGTTAAATGAGCATAAATTATATCGTCTCATATCGATCGCAAACCCCTAAATTGAATCGATATTGAATTGTCGTGACAGACTTTGTGATATCAGCAAATGTATCGTTGTCCAAAGAATCTATATAATATCGTATTGTGATGAAACTTGTGATTTCCACCCCTATCGCTGATGTGACGAAAGTGGCGTTGAGGTCTTACAATATATTGAAAAGGTCTTCAAAGTTATTGAATTTAACTTCAGGATTCCTGCATGTACCCTGGATAATTTGTCTTAATCTCCACCAGAGCTGCGATGCCACCCTCTGTTTGAAGGCTTGGACTGGGACAACCTGCAGAACCAGCCGATGCGCTTCATACCCCAGCCGGAGGACGAGACCGACACCTCATATTTTGAGGCAAGAAACAATGCTCAGAACCTGGCTGCGTCTGACTTCAGTCTGTAGAGTCAAACAAACAAATACATATTTCCCTTTGGGAGAGCGTTTTTATTAAAGCAGCAGTCAGCAAATACTGGCAAGTGTCTGTTGACACGTGACTCACTTGCTTTCATTCTGAAAACCTTGTCTAGTCATCACTTCTGACATACATTACAGGGATGCAGACCCTGTTTTTATCTGTCCAGGGTTGTGACTTAAGATTTTCCCTGTTCAATTATCAGTGATGAGAGCCAGAAAACAGCCTGAGTGAAGGCTTTACCGGCTAGAAAGTGTTTTTTCCACCTCTCCTTCTTTAGTGAAATATCACTAAGTTGAATAGTTCCTGTATGTCTCTCTAATGAGGCTGTTCTCTAACAGTGAAACACTACTTGCTACCATTTAATTGCCTTTATGTTCCTTGTTGCTATGGTGTTATATTGATCAAACAAAATAGCTGTGTGTTAATGTAACTGGCAAGTATGTAATCTATGCCACACTTACTACCTTTCACCATTTGTGCTGCACTATTCATTGTGCAGTTGCGCTGCTGTCAGCAGACTGGGGGGGGAGGGCTCCCAATTTTTTTCTTTTAATGCTACAGTACTGCTGAAAAAAAGGTAATATATTCGTTAATGTATTTTATGTGTAAATCTTGTTTATAACATGCACTGACCCCTTTAAGAACAAAATGCGTACTTTGTGTTCTAACTGCACTGTTTTGCTGCCTTTATGTGATTTCTATTTGTTCTTATTGATGTTTGATATCCTGTTTTACACACTACTTTTTTTTTGTTAATGCTCCTTTTGCTGTGTGAAATTTTATCTTGCTCACTTCAAGAAAAAAAATAAAAGTTATGTTTGTAACATGATCATGTACTTGAATCATGTACTCTTTCTTACGCATTTATATCTATATAGATATATAGAGGCAAAGTGACCACCTAATACCTGATTCAGCACTGTACCAGAGATTTTCCCATAGACATTTCATAAAATGCTTAGTGTCACAATGTATAATACCCCAGTCTTGACAGCAGCACACAACACAGTTTGGATGGTAAAAGCCTTTTTATATAAAAGATGCAGCAGCAAAAAGGTTGCACTTCTGGGCAAAAAATCAAATGCATATCAGTCTAAAACCAGCAGTGAAGGTTTAAGATAAGTCCAGGATAAAAGTCTTTGCTGGAGGAGGGGGGGGGGGGCGTTGTCCAGTGAAGGCAGTACAGTCAGTGACTCAGTAGGCATGGGAAGGGCAATGTTCTTTAAGATAAGTCAATGATACCAGTCTTTAGACCACCGCTGGTGGTGGTGGGGGCGTTCGTTATTGTCCAGTTGTCGCGCCGTTTCCCCTAACATCGGCTCCGTGCCGTCCTCTGGGTCCGCACTCCACACTGCCCGTCCACCTTCCGTTTGTGCGGCTGCCTTGGTCACACCAGCCCAGTCGGTTGTGGTGCTGCTGGGTGTGTCTGTGCTCTCGCTCTCCACGACGACCCACACCTCACCAGATCTCCTCTGGTCTGCCAGCCTGCCGTCTCTCCCACAAGGAGCCATTCATCAGTCCCACACCTGCCTGATTGCGTGCTGCGCTCCAGGTGTGTTGGGGGAGTGTCCCACACCTCACCTGCCTGATTGCGTGATGCGCTCCAGGTGTGTTGGGGTCCCACACCTGCCTGACTGCGTGATGCGCTCCAGGTGTGTTGGGGTCCCACACCTGCCTGACTGCGTGATGTGCTCCAGGTGTGTTGGGGTCCCACACCTGCCTGACTGCGTGATGCGCTCCAGGTGTGTTGGGGTCCCACACCTGCCTGACTGCGTGATGCGCTCCAGGTGTGTTGGGGTCCCACACCTGCCTGACTGCGTGATGCGCTCCAGGTGTGTTGGGGTCCCACACCTGCCTGACTGCGTGATGTGCTCCAGGTGTGTTGGGGTCCCACACCTGCCTGACTGCGTGATGCGCTCCAGGTGTGTTGGGGTCCCACACCTGCCTGACTGCGTGATGCGCTCCAGGTGTGTTGGGGTCCCACACCTGCCTGACTGCGTGATGCGCTCCAGGTGTGTTGGGGTCCCACACCTGCCTGACTGCGTGATGCGCTCCAGGTGTGTTGGGGTCCCACACCGGCCTGACTGCGTGATGCGCTCCAGGTGTGTTGGGGTCCCACACCTGCCTGACTGCGTGATGCGCTCCAGGTGTGTTGGGGGAGTGTCCCGTTTGCCTGTCAGGCAAGCAGAAAAACAAGAAAACACCACTCCAAATAGAAAAAATATAAACATGCAATATCACACTGGCTTCCTGGTTACACTTTGTAACACTTATAAAAATAGTTTTACTGGTCTCTGCGGACTGGCATGGTCTGACATATGACATGTGGTGGGCCTTTATCCATTTATTGTGTCTGCATACCCCTGCTGTACTTTTTTACAGTGTTAACCTTCTGCCTACTGTAGGTGCTCTGTGAGGGCATATTATTTGTTATCGCATTCTTCACTGACTGTTTGCCCCTCTGATAACTAAAAAATGAATAAACATACTTAAAAAAAAAAAAAAAGTTTTACTACCAAACGGTTCAGCTATATTTAGAATCGGGAGACTCAGACCAAAACTTAAAAAACTACATAAAAAATATATTTTCTTTAAATCCGCAATTTGTTTATGTTTTGGTCAGAGTGAAATGTTATGTGGTCTCTCCTGTTTCTAAATATATCTGAACAGTTTGGTTTGAACAAGTAAAACTATTTTTATAAGCATTTTTTTTTACGAAATGTCTATGGGAAAATAGATGGCGGTTGAGGTCAGGTACAGTGCTGAAGCAGGAAGTAGGCGGCCACTTTGCCTCTATTCACCCGGGCGTCCGGGTAGTGCAGCAGTAGATTCCCTGCCTCCTAAAACAGGGTCGCAGGTTCAAGCCCGTGTTACCTCCGGCTTGGTCGGGCGTCCATAAAGGCTGACTGAGGCACAATTGACCGTGTCTGTGGGTGGGAAGCCAGATTCTGTGTACATGATTGATTGATTGATTTAAGTGTCATGCACTCAAGGTGCCCAACCCCCCATGGGTTTACAAGACAAGAGACAATAAAAGCATCACACATTTACAGCATTTAAATTAAAAATAAAACATTCAAAGTGCAAGTCACACAACAGTAATTTGTAGGACAGTAATATAAAACATACTGTAGGCTACATACATCAGATTCTAAATAAGAGGTTCTGTCTCTGCTCCCATGCTTGACATATAAAATTAGCAGTGAGGAAGATTTCTTTTTTGAAACAGCTCAAGTTTCTCATAGACATGGTCGTCCAACTCAAAGAAGTCCACATAAATAGAGGACATTTTATTAAAGAGTACCTTGCGTCATAGTAAGCAGTGCAGTAAAATAGGAAGTGAATCTCATTTTCGATTTCATGTAACTCACAAAGTAAACAGAGTCTATCATCTTCAGGGGTAGCATTAAACCTGCCAGTTTCTAGTGCTCAGGGAAGGATTCCTGATCGTAACTGAGCACACAGAGATCTTTGTTGTCTGTTCAACACACATACTGTCCTTTATAAGGTGATAGGTTCTTAGTTTTGGTTTACTCCATAGGTCAACAGACCATTTTTCTTTATACAGAGTAAACATATCACTCTACTTTCGGGTGTCACAAAGTAACCTATTATGAAAGATAAATGATAAATCGTTCAGAACAAGAAGGGATTTCACTTCATTGGCCCAGGGGTGATCATGAGCGGTGTCCCAATGGAACATCTTTTTAGTGAGTCTCTGATCAGACATTGTCACCAATCTATTCCAGAGTCTCAGTAGGCTATTTGACCTTTGTGTCTAATGCTTGGGGGTTACCAACCCATATCACCAATAATGGCCAAAACTGGAGTGAGTTTATGAACTCCAAGAAATGTTAGCGTATGGCTCTTTGATGTACAGTCTTACAGCTTAGATGATCATGGAAGCCCCAAACACCAGAAGCATAATCCGACACAGGGCAGACGCATGAGTTATACGGTTGTGCATAGGTAGCGGAACGCATCTGAACTTGGGGGGCCGGGGGGCGTGTCGGGGCGTGTTCTAACCCTACAATAATATGCCCACAGTCTGGTCATCAACTTTGATTCCTTCGTTGGATGCCTTAATTTTAAGAGCTAAGTCATTGACAAAAATGGAAAATAAAGTTGACATCTCCTTGTTTTACACCAAATTGTTGCGGGAACCATCCCGTGGAATATTCGTTAACCTGGACACGAGCTACGGCTGCTTGATAAAGAGATTTAATGGCATAGTAAAATTTCCCATTGATCCCCGTGTTTAACAATCTATATTGAAGAAGATCCCTATTTATCCAATCAAACGCCTTCTGAAAATCTATGAAACAAGCAAAAGTAGACCGTTTTTCTTTGATTCTTGCACATACAATAGAGGTGACTGCATAAATATGATCAATACAGCCTCTATCTTTTCTGAAGCCGTTTGGCTCATCCACGAGCGTACATGTCCTGGTTGCTGCTGCACTAGTGCCTCGTCTGGTCAGTCAGGGTGCCTGTGTTTTGTGCATTTGTTTCTATTCTTATTTTTTCTTTTTTTATCAATTGCCGGTATGAAAAATAGCTGAAGTACAGTGAACGGCTGTACAACCGCATGGAGTGTTGGGCACTTGGCTATAGGCTTCTCGCCCTCCCCCATTTTCCTCCAGCGACCCCTTCCATAAATAACGAACGGTCCCTTAGCAATTAATCTCCAGACAAATCAAACTTTGCTTTATGAAAACTTTATTTGAGGTTTAGATTATCAATCACATGCGAACACCACTCTGCACAAAGGCAGAAAGGTTGAGAAAGCCTTAGTCCATTTCAGTAGAAAGGTAAACTATTATTCAATAAAACATAATGGCTCCGGAACTCTGGAAAGATTAGTGATATTGCAGACGCAAACCTCATTAAATATGATATACATTGTACTCTATATTAATATATGGGAATGCAATTAAAATATTGCATTATAATCATTACCTGAACTGTACAGCTATTGTATACAATTTATATTTCTCACTCTTTTGCCATATTTAATCACACTTTATAAACTATACATCACTACCAATCAGTGTTTCAGTTCCACAACGTCCTCATATACGTCACTACATGAAACATGAAAATTAGACGACACAAAAACATGAGAGCAAACTGGCTATTCAGTGATAGCTGTGACGTTTTAGAGAGCAAAGTGGGAACTATAAGGCTGCACTCGGTATAGCTAAGGTTGTGACTGTCAGATATCCCACCCGGTCACGGCTCACTGGTTAGCATGATTTGTGGAACGGCTACACTACAGGATGTGTGAAGATGTGTTAACTAAACCGTAATGCCTCCTATGAATGTACCTTATGATGTTGAGGCACTTTTCCATTTTGTTGAATCAGACCACAGTGAAGTAAAGCATGGGATAACCTAGATCATATTTAGCACACTTAAAAGTAAAACATAACCTTCACGTACACAGCTAAAATCTGGTGATATGTTCATTTTAACTGTTGCTAAAAGCAATAAATATTAGATTAAATTATTTTCAAAATTAAAAGAATATCTGAAACAACAATTACATTCAATCCTTTCTAAATTACAGTTATCACAACATTTTAGCAGCATTGCCTGGGCAACTAACCAAAGTCAATTGTCGTGACAATTCATAAACCACTTCAAGCACTATGCTTCAAAGAACAAAATACTAGGCCCATTTTATGTGCAATAAAGCCTTAATTATGGAAATAACAGAAAGAGAAGCTACTGTAATTGGTCTACAAACACATTGGCAATGCTCCAACCAGAAGTATTCCCTCTCAACACAAATTATTTCTTTCTTTCAGAAAAAAAAGAAAATATTAATCCAGTACAGTATCATCTTGAAAAGTTTGTAGAATTATAGGCCGCGAGCCGATACATTCATATATTTCTTTGATTCCACATCCACAGTACTAGAGGTGTGTGAGCTGTCATCCTCTCACTCACTGCTCATGGTGCCATCTTCATAGTGCAAAAGCTAATTACTGGGTTGTGTGGGTCTAAGCAGAGGGGAGTTACAGCCATTAGCTACCCAGCCAGAGATGTAGGGTCTCTTCTTGGCCGTGCGTGTTTGGGTCTGAGCAACTTCAGTTGATCCGTCTGTAAAGAGGGTTAAAAGAAACATGTTGAGTAAGGTACTGCATGTTTGAAATCTCAGACTGTGATGTTGTATTAAAAAACATGTTGAGTAAGGTACTGCATGTTTGAAATCTCTTAGACTGTGATGTTGTATTAAAAAACATGTTGAGTAAGGTACTGCATGTTTGAAATCTCTTAGACTGTGATGTTGTATTAAAAAACATGTTGAGTAAGGTACTGCATGTTTGAAATCTCTTAGACTGTGATGTTGTATTAAAAAACATGTTGAATAAGGTACTGCATGTTTGAAATCTCTTAGACTGTGATGTTGTATTAAAAAACATGTTGAGTAAGGTACTGCATGTTTGAAATCTCAGACTGTGATGTTGTATTAAAAAACATGTTGAGTAAGGTACTGCATGTTTGAAATCTCAGACTGTGATGTTGTATTAAAAAACATGTTGAATAAGGTACTGCATGTTTGAAATCTCAGACTGTGATGTTGTATTAAAAAACATGTTGAGTAAGGTACTGCATGTTTGAAATCTCAGACTGTGATGTTGTATTAAAAAACATGTTGAGTAAGGTACTGCATGTTTGAAATCTCAGACTGTGATGTTGTATTAAAAAACATGTTGAGTAAGGTACTGCATGTTTGAAATCTCTTAGACTGTGATGTTGTATTACATATTGTACGTTTCCTGTACCTTCTCCTCCGCTGAAGGTATAGGCGAATAAGCCACTGCACCACAAATGGCCATATGACAGCAAAGGCCAAAGTGCTGGGAGAAATGTCAAAAGGCCACCAGATTGGTTTCTGGGGAGGGGTGGGGGGTGGGGGGGGAATGCACAAAAAGGCCGATCAACAGTATGTCAAATAAAATTGTGGCTTACCATAGTGGAAAAACCGGTTAAAAACAAACATTTAGCCTCAAATTTAATTTAGCTGAGAGACAGGTTTTTGGTGAACGATACAAAGGTCTATCTCTATATCAGTCGATCATGAACATCGTCCAAATTAAACAAAAGATCAGTGTGACATCTTGTTAACGGTTTACCTTGCTGTTCTTGTTCAGTGGGGGTGATGCAAACGTTGGAGACAGAGCCATTGATCTTGTCTGGATAAAGTATGAAATAGGAAAAGAAAAGTCCAGTAATGTTACCTTTGTCAAAGGAAGAGGCACTCACTCACCAGCAAGATACAGTCGAAATGCTAAAGTTCAAAATGTAGAAATTGATTAAAATGCAGTGTAGGACAATGTTGGTCAATTCTTTAATTTAATTTGCTAAAATTCAGCCACATTAGCTTCTGTGCTGAAATGTCTCTTCTACACACTGAAATCATGGATTTAGTTATGAACTCAAAATGAACTTTCAATTTAGTCAACATTTTAGTCATATCATATTGACTCAATTAGGATTTTAGTCCACAAAAATAATATTATGGTAAATGAAAATACATTTGCTGCAGCAGCTCTTCAACTGTGTATTAGAACAATTATACCCAACTAATACTCTCTCAACGCAAAGTCACTCATATTATGTATTTTGTATTGTTTTCATGTTTGACTCTGTATTGTAGGGCTTCCAGCCATACGGTTGGAAACAACTATTATATTGACCGTGAACTGTGGTGAGGGAGGGGTGGGGGGAGGGATTGGGGAATGTCTGTTGAATGTAATGTAATGTTATTTTCTTGTCTAAGTTTGAAAATAAAAAAACACTTTAATCTAAAAAAAAAAGAACAATTATCAGCACGGCATCAGTGTGGACTGCAATTACAACATTTATATATTTTCTCTATTTGTTTATCAGGGAGCTACACACATTCACTTCATCCATGTGTTTTCAGTGTATGCTAGTGCTTCATGCTAACATTTTAGCATACACTATGCTAAAAGATAGTATGTGAGTGAGTAGCATTAAACAAAGAAGACTGGCTAATAAAAAAAGTTATTAATAATGTTTATTAGATGGCCTGTAGATGATGACATCACAGCAGCACTGGTCTGACCTGGGTGGCAGTCAGAGCCTCCAGGGTATGCAGCCTCTCCAGGACGCTCTGCATGTCCTCCTGCAGTCTCGCCAGTGCCACCACAATCTGCTCATTCAGACTGCCTCCAGGTGTCCCCGCTCCCCCCCAGCGCCCCCCGTCCCCGTCATCCCCGCCCCGCATGGGCCCCGCGGCCCCAGAGCCCTGGCCAGAAGACCTGGAGCCTGAAACACAGCAACACAGAAATGTGATACTAGAGCAGCAAAAGGTGAATACAAGACTAATGCATTATGATGATTCATCTTACTCACTAAGTTCACTCTGCAAGCAACATCATCAACAAGTCTGTGAGATCAGTAAAGGGTCTAAATGATTTTGAGCTTGCAATTATAATAATAAACTTTATTTATAATAATAAACTTTATTTATATAGCACAATTCAAACATAAGATGCCATTCAAAGTGCTTTACAGAAAGATAAAACAGTTGGATAAAGATAGAACAGTAAAGTAAACAGTTAAAAAAAAAATGAGAACAAATGGGGCCCAGGATAGATATAATAAAACAGGATACAGATTAAAATAAAAAGAAGATAAATGTTAAGAAAATGCCCTTGTAAAAAGATAGCTCTTAAGATTTTTCTTAAAAGCATTAGTGGAAGAGGAGTTCTGCAACTCTAGGGGAAGGGTATTCCACAATTTAGGGGCATAAGAGCTAAAAGCGGCCTCTCCGTATCTTTTTGTTCTAGACCGCGGAATGTGAAGTTGTGACAACTCTGAGGACCTAAGGGCTCTGACAGGAGCGTAAACTGATAAAAGGTCATTAAGATACGGGGGGGCAAGTCCATGTAAAACTTTAAAAACCACTAAGAGCACCTTAAAATCGATTCTAAAATCAACCGGTAGCCAGTGGAGAGACTTTAAAACAGGAGTTATGTGGTCAAATTTCTTAGTGTTTGTCAGCACTCTGGCAGCTGCATTTTGAACCAGTTTCAGCTTATTAATGACTTTTTTTGAAACACCGGTGAGAAGTCCATTGCAGTAGTCTAGACGACTAGAAACAAATGCATGAATTAGTCTCTCGGCATCTTCATGAGAGAGGAAAGGTTTGACTTTGGCAATGTTCTTAAGGTGGTAGAAAGCAGTTTTTGTTACATTTCGTATATGGGCATCAAAGTTTAATTCTGTGTCAAATATGACACCCAGGTTCCTGGCCTGGGAGGTGACATGAAGCCCTCTGCTTTTTAAGTGGGTAACAATGGTTTCCCTTTTTTTCTTGTCACCAATTACCAGGATTTCAGTCTTGTCCTGATTGAGTTGCAGGAAATTATGGCTCATCCACTGATTAATTTCGGAGATGCAGTTCAGGAGGTTGTCGATGGGTATAAGGTTGGGGGGAGTGACGGATAAATAAATCTGCGTGTCGTCAGCATAGCAGTGAAAGTCAATGTTAAATTTTCTAATAATGGCACCTAAAGGAAGGAGATACAGATTGAAGAGGATAGGACCCAGGATGGATCCCTGGGGCACACCACAGGGACTTTGAACTCCCATTGAGGAAAATTCATTTATATAGACTGAGTATTCACGGCCACAGAGATAGGTTCTGAACCAGTTCAGGGTAGTGGGGGAGAGACCAACCCATGAACTGAGCCTAGATAGAAGGATCTGATGATCAATCGTATCAAAGGCGGCGGAGAGGTCTAACAGGACTAGGATAGAGAGGTTGCCTTTATCAAGGTTAACTCTAATGTCATTTACCACTTTTATCAGGGCAGTCTCAGTACTGTGCATGGCACGGAAGCCAGACTGGAATTCATCAAGGATGGAGAATGTGGAGAGATAATCCGATAGTTGCCAGAAAACGAGCTTTTCGATGATTTTACCTAAGAACATAAGGTTAGAGATAGGCCTGTAGTTGTTGAGAATAGAAGGGTCTAGGGTGCTCTTTTTAAGAAGGGGCTTGACTATGGCGCTTTTAAAGGTAGAAGGAAAAATGCCCGTTTGAAGGGAGTGGTTGATTAGAGTTAATAATTCACCAGAAAAACATGTAAAAACATTTTTAAAGAAGCTAGTCGGGATTGGATCAAGAGCACAGGTAGATGATTTAAGACTGTTGATTGCTTTGTTTAATAGCATTTCATCTATAAGGTTAAAAGAACTAAAAGAGCTTGTCGGAGGAGAGACAGGGAGGATTTCTGCAAGGTCACCAGTACGATTTGTGGAAATAGCAGTCCTTATATTTGTTATCTTGTCTCTAAAAAACAGGGCGAATTCATTACATTTGGCTGTAGAAAGCAGATCGGGCTGTGTTGAAAGTGGGGGGTTTATTATTCGGTCAACAGTTGAGAATAAGATACGGGGGTTGTTTTTATTTTTGGCAATTATATCAGAGAAGTAAGCTTGCCTAGCAACTTTGATGCATTGGTTATAATTTAAAATATTTTCCTTTAAAAGGTTGAAATGGACTTGCAGTTTTGTTTTCCTCCATTTACGTTCTGCCCTTCGACACACTCTTTTAAAAGCAGCTGTTTCACTGTTTTTCCAGGGGGCCCTGGGTTTACTAGTAACTTTCTTGACTTTGAGAGGAGCTACGTGGTCCATGCTTTCTCTTAGTCTTTTGCAAAAACAATCAACCGGGTCATCACAGGTAGGATGGAGGCAAGTAGAGCTACTTTGAAAGACAGACATAAAAAGTTCAGGTGTATCAGAATCAATGTGCCGTTTCTTAAAAGTGCATTCAGTGACATTAACCTTATTACAAGCTAAAACAGTAAAAAATATACAGAAATGGTCAGAGATAGTAAAATCAGTAACAGCTGTAATATCAATGGAAACTCCCCGAGTTATAATAAGATCGAGGGTGTGACCATGTTTGTGAGTGGGTTGATTAAGGTGCTGAGTGAAATCCAGGGAAATCAATAAATTAATAAAATCCAACGTTTTGACATCTGTGGTGTTATCAATATGCAAATTAAAATCACCCACCACAGCAACATCATTGTGATTGGCATAAATGATAGACAGTAGTTCCGAAAATTCATCTAAAAAGTTTGAATTGTGTTTGGGCGGCCTATAGATTGTAACCACAACAATATTAGGTTTGCACTTTAAAAGGACTGCATGATATTCAAATGATGTGAAATGGCCAAAAGTTAATTCTTTATGTTTTAATGAGGAGGAGAGGATGCTGGCCGTGCCTCCCCCTCTCAGGCCATTTCTGGTTGAGTAGGCTGAGCTGAAATCTGGAGGGGTGGCTTCATTAAGCACAGCCTGGCCATCCATCGCCAACCAGGTTTCTGTTAAAAACAAACAATCCAGTTTTCTGTCCTGGATGAGGTCATTTATAATAAAATATTTATTTGTTAAAGACCGTACATTCCAGAGTGCCATTTTAAGTTTAGTTTGGGTGTTGGGGATTCTAATTGAAGGGGCTAGGCAGTGTGTTGACAGCTTCAGTGGGACAGTAAGAAGATTATTCAGTTTCACACCAGATTGTTGCCTTTTTACACTTCTGTATGTGATTAGGACAGGAATACTCTGCTGGTCACAATCAAACTGAGTAAGTGGGCTTTGTAATGGACGGTTGACAAAAGGCATGCTGGTAATAATCTCTAGAGAACAAGTTAATGGCTCTGTCCAGTAGGGGGGGCTAGCGGGCGAGACAGTTCCTTGAGGAGACGGAGAAGAAGTGCGTGACGTAGACAGTGGCACCGGTGTGGAGGGTAGTGGTCAATTATGGAATGAGTGGACTGCGTATTGCAGGTTAGCCGCTAGCATGCTGCTGCCAAGCTTGTTTAGGTGAAGACCATCACGTGCGAATAGAGAGGAACGGTCCCAGAAGGTATCGAAGTTGTGGATATAGTGAATGTAGTGGAAGCTACACTCCGCCTGCAGCCAGGTGTGAAGGCTGAGAATCCGGCTGAACCGAGATTCAGAGCGGCCCAGCGTGGGAATTGGACCGGACAGGAAGATGGATTTTCCACAACAGTTTAGTAGAGCAAAGAGGCGGAAAAAGTGGGCCCTCGTCAACAGCGATTGCTGGAGGACAGTGTCATTTGTGCCAACATGGATTATTATTTTTGTGACGGACGAGGGGAGAGCGGCTATCAGACCGGGGAGTTTTTCGAGGATAGTGATGGTTGTGGCTCCAGGAAAACAGTGTGTGATCGCATTTACAAAGCGAATGTTTCGCACAATGGAATCGCCGATTAACAGTGTGGATGGAGGGACAAGTGGGGGCAGAGTGGATGGGCGAGAGTGTACTTGGGGGGAGGGGGACTCGGCGGACAGGGTGGGGGCTGCCGAGCGAGCGGCTGGAGAAAGGCTCGGACGGCTGTTTGATGGACGTGGGGTAAACTGTATGCGGCCAGGCAATCTTCCTCGGGGCAGCTTGGATAACGCCGAGGGGCGTATGGGCTGCGGCAGAGGTCCATCAGAGGTCGGGACCGGGTGGGGAAGATGGGGAGCAGGGAGTGGCGGAAAGTCCTGCTCGTCTAGGACCGAAAACATGTTGGAAGTTGAAAGTTGCACTGGAGGGGGACGTGAGAGGAGCTTTCCCCCATGTTTACCCCTACAGGCTGTAGACCAGGACTCGCTTTGGCCAGGAGTGGAAGAGGCCAGGACCTTGGGCTTACCTCCTAGCTTGTCCCAGTTGGGTCCCCGGACGGGGGAGACGCGGAGCTGCGGGACGGTCACGGTCACAGCTACAATTGTAGCTGTCTTTTTTTTTTTACGAGATCAAACATTTTAGACACTTTATTGATCCCATAAAAGTCCATTCATTTCCTGTGGACCAGAGCCACCAGGGAAGCTTTTGCGGTCTTCGGCCGTCAACAGCCAATCAGATTTATATCTTAAAAACAATATTTCTTCCAAATGCAAAATGGATGAAAAGTTAATTACAGCAATTCAAAGCATACCAATTCTGTACAACTTATATTTGAGAACTGGCAGGAATAAATGTGTTAAAAATGATTTGCAGAACGGTTGCATTGTTGGGGTTGATGGTAAGCTATTTTAACAAAAATGTATGCTACCCAATTAACACTTAGTTAGTGGCCATGCAAACTCAGAAAAATGAGGCTGCCTGCAACTTAACACATTAAGTGCCAGAGACGACCTAACTCGTCTTACATAATCCAGCGCTTAAGTGCCAAGGACGAGCTAACTCGTCTTACATAAACATTTTTTTTTTTTGACGGTGGGACATCAATCAACCCCTTTTACATCTTCGAGATAACTATTTGGAGCAAGAGCATGTGTGTAATCTATTTTACCGACCACTAAGTGGCGACAGAGACCGAGAGAAGCCACAGCCACGGGACCCAAAAGCAGCCGCCTCCCGCGGAAATGGCTTGGCGATTTTACAGTCAGAAGCCCGGACACACACACAGAACGGACAGAGATCTCTTCCCCCCAGAGCCGCGGATCAACGCGCGAACACACACACACACACACACACACACACACACACACACACACACACACACACACACACACACACACACACACACACACACCGCGGGAGCAAGCCATTCAAGGAAATGGCTTGGCGATTTTACAGTAATCCATTTCAGACTCGTCCCCGCACGCAGGCAAGCAGGCAGGCAGGCACGCAGACAGACAGGCAGGCAGCACAACGCGCTTCTGACACGCCCGCTGTTAGGAGGAAGGAGGAGAAGACACACGGAGGGAGGAGTTTGAATGAGAGGGGTGTTTCCTGTTGTTATGGAGGAAATTACTGTTCAAAACTATTGTTTAGAATGTCTGACGGTCTTACTGATGCCAAAAATGAATGGTTAAAGTGACTGTTTCACAAAAAGCCATTTATCTCTGAATAAATTTCCAGACGCTGAAACCATGCTGTACTCAACGGCTAATATCTACATAACTACTAACTCTGCAAACTAACTCTTTTAGACAGAGAAAGCACACATTCTATTAGTTATTTTTAGATGATTGGTGTTCATGAATTCTTAACAGAAAAGAATCCTCGGCTGTTCTAAAATGAGCCAGAATCGTCAAAAACACCCCTGGCACAACTTACCTACAGGAATGAAAACATGGCTGGCATTCAATGTGTTAAAGTAGATGCAATGAGAGGCTCTGGCAGAAAAGTAGAGCCACATATCACCCAAGCTACTCCCTGTGTGAAGACACAGGAAGTAACCTCACCTCTTCCTCTCCTGACCAAGGAGCCGTCTGGCCCGTCTGCGTTCAGCCTCTGCCTCCGAGAGACAGTCCCCCCAGTCTCTCCGTCCTCTCCTCCGCAGCGGACGCCCTCTGGCGGAGCGTGAAGATCCTCCTGCAGTGCCTGGGGCTCCTCCAGAGGCAGCAGGACCTGGTTCTCCTCTTCGTCCAGGTCATCCATGGAGCGGTTATGCTCCGAGCTCTGCAGGAGACGCACATCGAAATATATCAGACAGCAGCAGTTAACGTGGATGCTCAATTTCAGCTTAGTTGTCAGTATGTGATATTACTGCTGTACGTAACACAATCCTTATTCATGCCCATTGATTTCACAGTGGAAAATCAGTCAGGGGTGTCAAACATACGGCCTGGGGGCCAGAACAGGCCCTCCAAAGGGTCCAATCCGGCCCACAAATGACTTTGGAAAGTGTTACAATTGCACTGAGAAGTCCTTCAATCCAATGTGATGCACTTGTGAAGGCTAAGAGGTACCAGGTTTCAGGAGCAAGTTAAATATTAAGTAGCCTATTCATGTTTTCTGAATTCATCACTAAATGGTAAGCTGTTTTGATTTCATTACCCTGCCTTGACTATAGAGAATTGCACAGTTGCCGTCAATTGTAATGCAGTTACAGACAGTAGATTTGTTTGATGGTAGCTGAGATAACGTGAGACAATGTGAAAATGTGTTCTTAAAATGTACCTGTAATTCTTTACACTAAAAGTAATAGGAAAATGTGGATGTTTTGTCAATTATAGGATACTAGAAATAGAGGGCTCTAGTGTTCCTCGCCACACCTGCTGAACTGGCTCATTCCTACGGTGCCTCGTCATCGTCATTGCCCTCCTCCTCCTCATCGCTCATTTCAACCGTACCTCGTTGGTTTGCGCTCAAGGGGCCCTATCTTGGTACAGGCGATATCCCCTATTTGCGCTTGCGCACCTGTTTGCGTGCCTTAACGATAGCAGTCCGCCTTGCACTAGTGTCCAGGTGTTATGCCGAGTGTTGCACCCCCGCCCGGCCGGCGCTAAACGCATCCCCACCTCACGGGAGCATATTGTCATGATTTATACAGAAACGTAACTATTTAAAAATTATAGAATTCTCTGGGTAGACCCCTGTTAAAACAGTTAAAACAGCCCCGAAATATGGTGGGGATGCAATTCTCGGCGGGGATGCGGAAAAGCGAGCGCGAGGCATGCAATATGCTGTAATTCTCTCCATGCCGTGCGTAATTTGGATAGGCCTATATCTCACAATAACATCACATCATATACCTGTTAAAAACATGTGTGATTTAATGTAATTTGGGTTCTTTTGTTGACTGGGAAATAGAAATGTGTTTACAGCGGAGACAAAATAAAATATGGGAGGATTTAGAATGGACTCACTCGTGCCGAGGACAGAGAGAGATGGAGAGAGCTTGTTGACAGATCGTCTCTGGTGCCAACGACCCTCCGGTTATGGGATAGCCTATTGTAAGTAGGCTACAATGTCCATGCATTGTCCATCAAGTTTTATCAATTCATTTCCCTCTTTGCGATGTGATAAAAGTTTCTCAGTGAGTTATAGTTGATTGCCTCACTGAATTATCTAATACCAAATTTTAGCAGCAGAATTTGATGTCCTGGCGTGGCACGTCTGTGCGTAATGACATATCCAAAAGGAATTACTCTGCACTGCGCAGCACGGAGATTATGGCTATGCTTTTCAAAGCTCTTAGCGCAAAGTAATTACGTGCTCGTGTGCATCGTATCCTCAGCATGCTGACAATAGGAGAATGCCATCTGTCCCCACATTTTTTTGGTTTGGCATGTGGCACACCTACCCCATGCATGTCCAGTACAATTATAACAGGCATGCGCTTGTGCACGCCCCCATTTCCTATTTTTTTATATTTATATTTTATATTGGCTTTTGTTATAAACAAACGTGGTTGCAGACATAGACCAATAAAGCAAAGCAGAACAGCAACCCAACCAAACAAAATGACACAATGCACTCTGTGTAAAAATTTCAATTGCAATGCCCTGGATCGGTTACGGATAGATCTTTTTTTCGTATTGTCCCAAATATCCTCCCACATGTGCACGCCCCCAATTTGCATTGCGCCGGCGTTAAATGAGTGCAAAACCAGCGCAAACGCTAAAGTACCGCTTTTGCGACGATAGGGCCCACTGTCTCACCCGCTTCACGGGCTCAGATGCAGCTCGGCCGCTGCGTCTGAGCCTGCTCAACTTGAGCAATTGTGCACCGAGCCGGAATCGTCTCTTTAATTAATTAAATATATTAATTAACTAGTAGAGATGATTGATTTTCTTTGTCTGGCCCACTTGAGACCAAATTGGGTGGTCGCATGTGGCCCGTAAACTAAAGTGAGTTTGATACCCCTGGTGTGTGTGTGTGTGTGTGTGTGTGTGTGTGTGTGTGTGTGTGTGTGTGTGTATGTGTGTGTGTGTGTGTGTGTGTGTGTGTGTGTGTGTGTGTGTGTGTGTGTGTGTGTGTGTCTGTGTGTGTGTGTGTGTGTGTGTGTGTGTGTGTGTGTGTGTCTTGCCTCTTCCTGGCCAAACTGGTCCACAGAGTCGCAGTAGACTTCACTGTCTGAGTCACTGGCCAGGTGATTGGGACCGGACACTTCCTCACTGGGATCTATGGTCGGTACAAAAGAACAACATCCAAAAAAAACACATCAGGACTTCCCTTTCTTCAGATAAATGATTTTAGAAATTATCTGTATTCTACTTGATACTTATTGCTGATGATCTTCTGAATGCTTTTCTATATTGTAATTAACAGACTGATATTTAGGAGGGCCAGTGTACTCGGGTTTGTGCTTGTAGGGACGGGCCAATAATCGGTTTTCCTATATATCATTCACAGTACAATAACGGTTATGACACCGGACCAAATATTTATTACCGTGACAAGTGTGATAACCGCTGACTAGTTGGGAGGCTGAATAACAAACAAAAGTCAACATTTTACATTCATAATTTACATACAGTCTTACATTAAAATGTGTAAGGAGAAATGTCTTGGGATTGATATGATCAGTTAGGTTTTTGCATATTAGTTAGCACAGGGGTTTTCAAAGTGTGGGAGACTGAGCCTCCCGTCAGAGAACAAACGTCTTTATCCACTCGGAGGGACTTTTAATAATTTTTTTAAAACACATCTTTATTATAACTAGCGGGATACCCACCCCGTGCAGTGTATCGAGTGTAAATGTTGCGTTCTCTGCACATTCAACCCCTATGGACTGTGTCTGCACTGCAGCCAGGCTGACCAGCGTGGACAGAGGGTTCCCCAGCCCCATAAATCTTGTAAAATTAATCAGAAATAGCTCCCCAACAGATACAAAAACATGAGCATATATGTGTTTGATGTACATACAAAGAACTGCCGCGATCAGATTTGTGAAAGAAAATCCAAATTTTCTTCTCCCTGGTTTCTCCTCTGACAGCCTGAGCTCAACTCAACACTTTGAAACCTGCTGAGTTAGTCCAGGGAGTGGAGGAGGCGATGACGGAGCGAAGCTACAGTCTCACATGGAAGTGAGGCTTACTGACCAAGAGGGCCGATCACGGAGAGACAATATCAGGATTCATGGTGTCAGCGAGGGGGCCGAAGAGAACTCTACGTCTGCGATTTCCTTCGTGGAGACGCTGTTCAGAGAGAAGCTGGAGATTCAGCCGACTACGGAATTGAAGATAGAAAGAGCTCATCGATCCTTGGGTCCTCGCCCGGTAGGAGATGCACCACCGTGATCATTTGTGGTCAAGTTTGCGAGTTACCGAACCAAAGAGGAGGTAGTGAAGACGGCCAGGCAGAAGCGGGGGTTTTGTTTACCAGGAGAGGAGGGTAAACATAGATCACGACTATGCCCCAGAGGTGCTCAAGAAACACAAAGAGTATACGGAGGCGAAGAGGGTTTTGAAAGAGAAAAATATCAGATTCCAGACACCCTTCCCTGCCAAGTTGAGAGTGTATTTCCAGGACGGGACGCAGCTCTACTGCTCGGCGGAGGAGGCGACCAAGGAGATGGCTGAGAGGGGCTTGCCAGTCACGGTGTTCAAACCTCCGGAGAGCGCGGTGAAGAGGATCAAGAGGCTGGCCTGGAGCAAAGTGCCCGTGAGGAGGGAGACAGAGAGAGAGGCTTCGCGTGGGGGCTACAACGAGAAGCTGAGCGTATACAAGAGATAACGGACAAGGGGAACAGACAGCGGGAGAGGTAGTATGATGCTTTTCTCTGTGCGCTCCACAAGTGTGGGGTAATCAAGGAGTGAAGAGTGCTGGACTTGATATAACTGGGCGAGGGTTGGTTGAGTCGGACAAATAATATTTGTACAAAAAAAAGTGTTCAGGTCCGAGTCAAGCCCAGAAAAGAAAAGGTTTGGCTTGTGTTTTGTTTTGTTCTGACATCCATGCTAGTGTTAGTGAGGTGATCACCCGGAAGAGTTCTGCCAACATGTGTAGCCGTGTAACCCATCCACTAGAGGGCCCCCTTGCTTCATTGAAAGGGGATGGATTTCCCTCTGGGCTGTCATTACATCACAGCCACATTAGGATCACAATCAGGATCCTAGCACAGGGAGTCACTTATATGTTTTTATATATGTATGTATGGTTTATGTGTTACAGTTTAATGTTGTTTTTTTCTATGTATATGTGTAGCAGTAGGGGTTTATTATCTTTAGAGACGGGACAAAAGAAATCACCAAAGACGTATGACAACAGCAGGCTTAGTTAAGGTAGTATCTCATAAGGTGAATGGAATTCTCAACCCTATAAAAAGAACCAAGGTCTTGAGTAAAATGAAAAGGGAAAATGTGGGAGTAGTATTTTTGCAAGAAACACATCTCTCAGAATCAGAACATATGAAGCTCAAAAGGAAGGGTTTTAAGTTTTAAGTTTTTTCAGCAGCATTTAAAAATGGGCCTAGAAGGGGAGTGTCGATTTTGATAGCAGAGAGACTTAAATTCGAAATGGGTAACCCTTTATTTTACAGGTACCCTAGTTACATATTAACTATTTGTAATTACACATGAACACCAAATGTAATTACACAGTAATTACCAATAGTTATAAATTAAGTTCATATGTAGTTGCATGGTACGGACCTGTAAAATGGAGTGAGGCTATTCAACTGTAGTTCATATGTAGTTACATGGTACCGGACCTGTAAAATGGAGTGAGGCTATTCAACTGTAGTTCATATGTAGTTACATGGTACCGGACCTGTAAAGTGGAGTGAGTCTATTTAACTGTAGTTCATATGTAGTTACATGGTACCGGACCTGTAAAATGGAGTGAGGCTATTCAACTGTAGTTCATATGTAGTTACATGGTACCGGACCTGTAAAATGGAGTGAGGCTATTCAACTGTAGTTCATATGTAGTTACATGGTACCGGACCTGTAAAGTGGAGTGAGTCTATTTAACTGTAGTTCATATGTAGTTACATGGTACCGGACCTGTAAAATGGAGTGAGGCTATTTAACTGTAGTTCATATGTAGTTACATGGTACCGGACCTGTAAAATGGAGTGAGGCTATTCAACTGTAGTTCATATGTAGTTACATGGTACCCGGACCTGTAAAATGGAGTGAGGCTATTCAACTGTAGTTCATATGTAGTTACATGGTACCGGACCTGTAAAGTGGAGTGAGTCTATTTAACTGTAGTTCATATGTAGTTACATGGTACCGGACCTGTAAAATGGAGTGAGGCTATTCAACTGTAGTTCATATGTAGTTACATGGTACCGGACCTGTAAAGTGGAGTGAGTCTATTCAACTGTAGTTCATATGTAGTTACATGGTACCGGACCTGTAAAGTGGAGTGAGTCTATTCAACTGTAGTTCATGTAGTTACATGGTACCGGACCTGTAAAATGGAGTGAGGCTATTCAACTGTAGTTCATATGTAGTTACATGGTACCGGACCTGTAAAGTGGAGTGAGTCTATTCAACTGTAGTTCATATGTAGTTACATGGTACTGGACCTGTAAAGTGGAGTGAGTCTATTCAACTGTAGTTCATATGTAGTTACATGGTACCGGACCTGTAAAGTGGAGTGAGTCTATTTAACTGTAGTTCATATGTAGTTACATGGTACCGGACCTGTAAAATGGAGTGAGGCTATTCAACTGTAGTTCATATGTAGTTACATGGTACCGGACCTGTAAAATGGAGTGAGTCTATTCAACTGTAGTTCATATGTAGTTACATGGTACCGGACCTGTAAAATGGAGTGAGGCTATTCAACTGTAGTTCATATGTAGTTACATGGTACCGGACCTGTAAAGTGGAGTGAGTCTATTTAACTGTAGTTCATATGTAGTTACATGGTACCGGACCTGTAAAGTGGAGTGAGTCTATTTAACTGTAGTTCATATGTAGTTACATGGTACCGGACCTGTAAAATGGAGTGAGGCTATTCAACTGTAGTTCATATGTAGTTACATGGTACCGGACCTGTAAAGTGGAGTGAGGCTATTCAACTGTAGTTCATATGTAGTTACATGGTACCGGACCTGTAAAATGGAGTGAGGCTATTCAACTGTAGTTCATATGTAGTTACATGGTACCGGACCTGTAAAGTGGAGTGAGTCTATTCAACTGTAGTTCATATGTAGTTACATGGTACCGGACCTGTAAAGTGGAGTGAGTCTATTTAACTGTAGTTCATATGTAGTTACATGGTACCAGACCTGTAAAGTGGAGTGAGTCTATTTAACTGTAGTTCATATGTAGTTACATGGTACCGGACCTGTAAAGTGGAGTGAGTCTATTTAACTGTAGTTCATATGTAGTTACATGGTACTGGACCTGTAAAGTGGAGTGAGTCTATTCAACTGTAGTTCATATGTAGTTACATGGTACCGGACCTGTAAAGTGGAGTGAGTCTATTTAACTGTAGTTCATATGTAGTTACATGGTACCGGACCTGTAAAATGGAGTGAGGCTATTCAACTGTAGTTCATATGTAGTTACATGGTACCGGACCTGTAAAGTGGAGTGAGTCTATTTAACTGTAGTTCATATGTAGTTACATGGTACCGGACCTGTAAAGTGGAGTGAGTCTATTTAACTGTAGTTCATATGTAGTATGTATGTAGTAGAAATATTTAGGGGTGCAGTTGCCGAAGGACTTAGCAAGACTAACTCAAGAGAATTATGAGCCTCTGCTCACTAGGATCAGAGGGGATCTTGAGAGATGGAATCTTTTGCCTTTCCTGGGGTTAATGCAACGAGTCGAGATAATAAAGATGAACATACTTCCGAGGTTGCTATACTTGTTTCAGACTCTACCTGTGGAGATAGCTGATAAAAAGTTTTCAGAATGGGATATGTGGCTCTCTAGGTTTCTCTGGCAGGGAAAAAAGCCAAGGGTTAGATTCAAGACCCTCCAGGTCCCAAGGGATAAGGGGGGGCTGGCGCTTCCCTGTTTTAGAACATACTACCAGGCAGCGCAG
This sequence comes from Poromitra crassiceps, assembly GCF_964638095.1. Classification (NCBI taxonomy): domain Eukaryota; kingdom Metazoa; phylum Chordata; class Actinopteri; order Beryciformes; family Melamphaidae; genus Poromitra; species Poromitra crassiceps. The sequence goes on along the minus strand of NC_139624.1, from coordinate 97,529,682 downwards.
ATTAAGCCTCTGGTATGTACTGTACGTATATGCAACCCAGCCTATTCAGCGACTTGGAAGTCAATCGAGTGTCAGTATTCCACCAGAGTTCCACTTCAGGCTATAATTGGCAATAGTAAGCTGAAATGTCACCTTGGGGAAAATCCTAACCCATGGTTGCATCTCTCCCTTAAAATTTGGTTCAAAGTAGTAAAGACCTTTAGCACCTGGGGACCATATTCGCTGATCAGCTGGGTGGCTTACGATCCAGACTTTCATCCAAACAGGCTTGATACATCCTTCAGGGCTTGGAAGGAGCGGGGACTAACCATGTACTGGGACTTGTTTGAAAATTATTCACTCAAAAGCTTTCAAGAACTGAAGGATAAGCATGGTCTAGGAAATCAAGACTTATTCAGATTTTTGCAGTTGAGAAGCCATACAGATTAGGGATGGGCATTTCTAGCAAAAACACTATTCGAAATTCGCTGGCCAAAGTCCACTTTTAATCGAAATTCGAAAATAAAAATAAAAATGTAAAAAAAATTAAAAATGTATTTTTTTTATTTTTTTTTGTGAGTGAAATGTTGCATTGTCTCCCCTGATTCTAAGTCTAAGGCTTTATTAATTACCGTAATAGAAAAAGCTTCTGCTGTGGATTTTTAGCTCAAACAAGCATTGCAACACTGAAGTAAAGAACATGTTACATGACATTGACATTTTCGAAAATAAAAAACAGTTTTGACAATGATGAGTGGTTCATTAAATATTTAGTAGGCTCAGGTCTGAGTGCCAAAGGGGTGCCAAAGTCACCCCCTCTCCCTCTTCATGGGATTTCATCCGCCATTCATTTTTCCATAAACCTTGCTTAAAATGCTTATAAAAATTGTTTTACTTGCTCAAACCAAGCGATTCGACTATACTTAGAATCAGGGGAGACAATGCAACATTTCACTCACAATTCCCCCCCCCCCCCCCGAATTTCGACTTTCAATAATAAAAGTCGACCTTGATAATAACAACGATTATTCGAAAATTCGAAATTCGATGCCCATCCCTAATACAGATAGACTATTTGGTAAAGAGGAGCTGAAGAGGTCAGGGATTGGGCAGGGGGTGTTGAAGGTCTTTCTCTCAGCGTATAGTGCTGATCAAGGTTCTAAAAACACCTCAAAGCTATATAGATCTTCAAGTACTGAGTGGGGGGGGGGGGGGGGGGGGGAGTACTTTTTATTTAAAAGAAAAATGGGAAGGGGAGGGGAATTTCACTCTGACGTGGGAGGAATGGGAAATGATTACTGAAAGACAGTGGAAGACCACAAACTCTCTGTCGTGGAGGGAATTCCAATGGAAAAACTTAGTCAGGTAACACCAATTCAATCTAGGGGGGGTTGGAGGGTTGGAGGGGGTGTGGGGAAGAAAGAGCAGATCATTACCATATATTTTGGGACTGTCCTATGATCAGTGCATTCTGGGGTAAAATAAGAAACAGTATGAAGATGGTACTAAAGATTGAGATCCATCACTGTTTTCAGGTCTTGTATTTGGGTAGGATGCCCGAAATAGAGAGCCGCAGTAACGAGTCCGGAAATCATCGATGCTAACAGCCCTGGTTCTTCACAGTTTTCGCCTATGGGAGTTTTGAATGGGTTTTTGGCGCGATGCTTCTAATAATCTCTCTGGGCAACGCTGGCTTAATCAAACGCGAACCAGTGTTTAGTAACATCATCTTCACACATGAAGACCACTTTTATGAGTTTTGAAGCTTTTATGTGCCGTTAAAAGGGTGGCTAGCTAGCAAACGGCTAAATGAGACTACAATGTCGACGCGGATATTATACGTCATCACGAGTGAAGGCGGAAATTCTTTCTCTCGCGCCTTCGGTCACACACAGTTCTCTCTCGCCTATGCGACACTGTGTGTAGTTCTGGATTAGCTTAGCACAAGCTTTGTACCTCTAGGGCTCGCAGTTACGCTTCAAAACTCATGAAAGTGGTCCTCATGTGTGAAAATTATCCCGCTGAACCTTGGTTCGCGTTTGATTAAACTTGCGTTGCCCACAGACATTATTTGAAGCATCGCGCCAAAAACCCATTCAAAAATTCCAGAGACAGAAACAGTGAAGAACCAGGAAGTTCGGGACTTCCGCGTTCAGCCTACAAAAATACGTCATCCCTGCGGCTCTCTATGCTCAATGGTTTTGCTGAGATGTATATGTTTAAATTAATGCTAGTAGCCAGCAAGAAGGCTATCACAAAAAGATGGATGAACAAAAGCCCACCTACTCTGTCAGACTGGTTTAATATGATGCATAGTATCTATGTAATGGAAAAGCTAACATTTTCTCTGAGACTCAAGATGGACGCTTTTGAAATGTGCTGGGAGGGATGGGGTGATTTTGTCAAACCATTTAGAACAGACTTCTGTTGACTGAAGGGTTAATACTCCTCTGCTTCTCTGCTACATGTGTTCAATTCTTTTTTTCTTTTTGTGTCCGTTTTTTGTGTGTTGTCCTTTTGGTTCACTCTTATTTTGCTGTGATTGTGATTAGTCTTTTAATTTTGTTATATAAAAAAAAGGAAACGAAAAGATTGTACAAAGTGAAATCTTGTAGAAGGTTGTTTGAAGACTGAAATAAAAAAGAGAATAAAACAAAACAAAAACAAAACTGCTGAGTTAACATATTACAGTACTGGTATTAAGGTGTATAATTGTCAGAATAATGTTGTATATCAAGATCATTTTGGCCAAAAATCAAAATAAAATGTTCTTATTGCCACAGGCCTACTTTGGGGCTCTCCATGCTACTTCAACAGAAGTTTTCAAGTCGCCATGAAAACGTATCTTTCACTGTGACCTCATGATGCTTAGGTGTATTTTTTAAATTCTTCTAACCAATCAATAAAAGCATCAGATTTTTTCAGAGCTGGGCCGCCCCTCCACCTTTCTCTCTCTGACTCATATTCCATCGCTTTAGACTTTTGAACGATCCCTCACTGCAATATGCCCCCCACCCCTGACATCCAGTTTCAACAGGGAATGTATCAAATCCAGGAAGTAAAGATGCCATTGTTTCATGCGATCTTTAACATTCAGTGGGCGTTCCTGGGTAAAACCGCCGAGTTTCTGCGGCTCTGGGAATAAAGCTTATCAGATAATCTGATCACACGGACAAGGACACACAGGCAGCCAGAGTGGGCAAGGTGGTAATCTACAGTACAGAGTCCAGTAACCATTTTGAAGCAGTTCATAGACATCTTGTGACGTTGATCACTGAACAGGAATCCCCAAAGGCAAGATCAAGCATGACTCAAAGCAGAAAGCGCAGTGTATTTTGGTGCAGAGTTGTGTTTCTCACCGATGTGGTGGCCGTTGAGCTGCGGCTCACTGGAGACGAGCGGGCCGTCCTGGGAGTCATCGCTGTTCAAGGAGGCCTTGGAGTGACTCCGATTGGTCAGGTGGGCGACGCCATTGGCCACTTTACCGTTGGACTGCGGCACTTTGGGTCTCCGCACCGAACCCTTCTTCTTCGGCAGAGACGTGGCTGCTTTCTTGTCTGGAACATAGACTGTCAAAAGAGATGGGCGTAGTGAGTGTGATGTCACCCATTGGGTTTGTGGACTCTCATTTTGAAGCGTCCAGTTTAGCATTTTGGCCGCTGCCATCTTGGTTCTGACGCAGGTCACGCGAGACCAGGGCTTTCCCATAGAGCTGCAGCGCTGCCTGATATTGGTCCGTGATCGGCGAGCTGTCAATCATGCCCAAAAACACAACTAACATAACACAAATATATTTTTTATCGTCTATTTTACTCTAAGGTGAAATTAGCTCTAGAGACCAAAACCATTTTTTGAACCAGGCTGTAACATGTTTATCTCTGCTGTAAAGTCAGGCATTTTAACTCATTCCCCGCCATTGACGTCGACCGACGTCTTTTAACAGGCAACGCTTCCCCACCATTGACGTCTCTGGACGGCAATAAGTGTTTTCACCGTCATGTGATAGACGGCTCTCTTACTCACCTTGTGAAACATTACAGCACGTCTAAAGGTGAACAGGATCGACCACGATTGTCTAACAAAACCAGAAAGCAGAGAAAAGCAACACTCTCCTGTCAGAAAAGGTCCATAACACAGCTCCATGGCACTGCTCAAAGCGTACGGTCCAGCAGCTTTTATCATAACACAGCTCCATGGCACTGCTCAAAGCGTACGGTCCAGCTCCATGGCACTGCTCAAAGCGTACGGTCCAGCTCCATGGCACTGCTCAAAGCGTACGGTCCAGCAGCTTTTATCCATACGGGTTCGGACCTGCCGTGAAGATGACTTCATTTACAAAAATGCTTTTTTATCCGCTTTCTGGTCACAGACTGCTGTTTTTGGTGAAAACGACCTACATTCAGGTGTCGATAACTAAAGAACGGATGAAGGTAGAATCAAACTTTTCCCCCCTATGAAAGTAGAGGCTCTCTTCTTTCTTTTGGGATATTCAGTCTTTATGTAGTCATAGAAGAAAATATTCTGTGGGTCTTGGAAAATTAATTAAAATGATAAAAAACCCTGGCGGTGGCTAGTGACTTATGTCGCTTTCACATAGAAGCTGTTTAGTCCGCTTTAACCGCGCCAGAGTTCGTTTCCTCGGATAGTGCGGTTCGTTTGGGGTGGTGTGAAAGTACAAACGAACTCTGTGACGGAACAAACAAACAAACTCTAGTCCGCTTGAAAACGTGGGTCTCGGTTCGCTTCCAAGTGAACCCTGGCGCGGTTCGTTTGTTGTGTGAAAGCAACCCGGACTAAACACAAGAGCGCCAGTGCATCTCATGCACTCATGCAGTGCATCATGAGTAGAAGACAGTAGAAGAGAGCAAAACAAACACTGCTGCATGCACACAGCAGTGTCACACGTCGTGACGTACATCGTCGTAACATCACATTTCTCAACAGCTGGCCCGGCGGCTTGCCTATCTCCTTCAGTACGTAGGCTACTCTCATCTGTGGAATGACATGTTCAACATCTTGCTGCCTCATCTGCTGCTCATATTGGGCACATTCTTGTTAAATATTTATTTGATAGTAACACCAAAGTAAAACCAGAAATCCCAATATCGCAGGTGGTGTTGCTCCATGGTTTGTGTTTTGCGGATTCACTTGTTCAGTCAGCCCTCAGCCAGGCATGAAGCCTGCTGGAGAGAGGAGAGATTTCCCTTCTCTATTCTGTCCAATAGACGAGTGACTGTTTCGACCACGTGACATTGTTTAGAAAACTTGGTGCTCTTGTGACAAATTGCTGTGTGAAAGAGAACCAGACCAAATGAAAATCGCAAACAATGTTGCAACCTCACCCCCCAGAGTCCACCAGCTTATATGTGAAAGCGACCTTATTCTCAAAACCTCTGGTGGGGAATGAGTTAACATGGGAGTGAATGGGGAATTACTCCCTTTTCCAGCCAGTCTCAAGTGGCCATTTGAGGAACTGTAGTTTTTCGTACTTCCCCATTGGCTTAATCTGTCCAAGCCTAAACTCCCACCTCAGTCCTCATCAAAAGATGAAAATATCCTACTGGCCTTTTTATGACACCGACATCATTTCCTGGTTGTTATTTCAACATTTCTTGTACTGCATTACATTACATTACCTTTTTTTATGTCCTCTATCACAACTTCGTCTTCCTCTTCTTCCTCCTCCTCCTCCTCGTCTTCCTCGTCTTCCTCGTCTTCCCCCTCGTTGTCCCTCAGTTCCAGGACCTTCTCGTGTGGTTTGCCCCTGCCCGGCCAGCTCTCCAAAGTGCCATTTAGCTCCATGGTCCTGACGATGCTCTTGGCGACGCTCTTTGACGGCATCGATGACATCAACGACCCAAACCCTGCACAGCAACAGCAACACCGGCTTTACTCCCTTTAACGGTAAGGCTGATTCTACTTTCTTTACATGAGAATCAAATGGAAACTACACTCTGCCGTCAGTGTCTATTTACAAGAATCACTACATTTTATACTCAGTGGATCAGCTAAATGGAATGGAGAATGTTTTGAGCTGAACAAAATACCCACACAGTATAGGAACAGCTATAAAGCAGAAGAGTTTTCAAGGCATCGACACAGATAAAGCTTGGATTTATCTGTGTCAGATTAAATCAAATCCCAAGTTACCACATCCTCTATTCCACTAATATAGCATCCAAAATTGGACTTCTACTTTCTACTGAGAACTACAAGCATCTGAACTACAGCAGGGGACAAAGCGTGTGCTAAGCTAAGCTACATCACCAGACAAAAGGAAACCGTGTATAGGCAGGGATTCACACACAGTGATGTACTTGCCGTCAAGTTGCCTAGCAAACTTTGTCAAACGGGCTATGATGTACAGGTATGATGAGAAGAAGGTTCAAGGTTAAAGAAGGTTACACATACTTGACATTTCAGTGAAGGTAAATGACGGATGAGATCCAGCTGCTCGCTGAACGTACCTGTGCTCAGGTCTGATATCTGACTGATCTTTTTCTTCTCGTCCACCAGCTCATAGAATGGACCGAGGACCCGCAAGAGCTCCTCCACCTCGTCTGTGATGGGCATGCCTTCTAGGATCTACACCACGAATACAGTAAAGTCAGTTAGATTCAACAATATCTTATCTCAAAGTCCTAATCAATATACACTACCAGTCAATGATTGAATGCACTATGTTTTTCATTCTCTTAAAGCCACTTTGATCTAAAGGATTATGCTTAAATGCTTGAAATTTGTATTTTTAGACAAATATAAATAGTAAAGTTGATGCCTATGTATGAATTTATTTCAAAAGCCATTGCCTTGCCATTAAGACAAAGGGCGGCTACTTTAATTAAAGAATTTAAAATATGAGATAGTTTTGATTTGTTGAACACTTTTTTGGTCACTGCATAATTCCATTTGTGTTATTTCATAGTTTTGATGTCATTAATGTTATTCTAAAAATGTGGGAAATAGTTAAAATAAATAAAGATGTGGCGTGTCCAAACTTTTGACTGGTAGTGTACAAATTAGAACAAAATAGTTTCCGATTAGAAATCAAATTGCTAGGATGCATACGTATTACCACTGTGACATCAATGCCTTCTATCTGCACTCAAAGTAAAATTATTGAGAGAGAAAAAACATACCAGCTTCATTTCGTCAACATAGGCAGTCATCGCGTCTTCCTTTGGCATTTCTCCAAGAGAATTCCATGCATCCCTAAACAAATTGCGCGTTATTTATCACGTAAAAAAGAAAGGCTTCTTCAATATAGGGAATCTAGTTAATCAAAGTCAGTTTTGAAATGAAATACTGAAATATGAAAATGAAATCTGACTGTGTGCTATCACTGTGTATCCTAAATCCCTCCCGCTGCTGCCTAGTAATTTTCTTTTCCTTTGCTTATTTATATATTTTGTATTTACTTAATTTGATTTATGTCAGACTGATTTGTAAATCTTGTGTTTCTCTGTTTTGAACACTTGCCGCTCTCAGCTTTGTGAAGCACAACAGTGTGAGTTTATCTGAGGTCAGTGTGTCTGTGTTTGTTCAGGATCAAAGGCCTAAACCTAAATAAATAAAGAGGAGCTGACAACCTGCGGGGGGGAGGGGGATGGATCGGGGGGTTGTGACCGATTGAATCTGAATCATAACCAGTTACCAGATCTTTAATAACTAGCGCTGCTCCTAAAATAAGTACTTTTGCAATCTTTTGTTTTGACATGTTCCACTCATTGTCCAATGTGACTGAAACATGAGAAAAGTTACCGAGCTAAGTGGGTAAGAGGTTACATTCCAAGTCACACTCACTCGTCCTGCTCTCTCTGTCCACACAACAATTCACCCTGTTCAGAGAGCACTGAACTGTTTGAACATTCACATAAACTGAGACTAGAGGGCAGGAGTAACGTTCTAAAGCAAATCCAGAGAGCACTAACATTCACATAAACTGAGACTAGAGGGCAGGAGTAATGTTCTAAAGCAAATCCAGAGAGCACTGGACATTCACATAAACTGGGACTAGAGGGCAGGAGTAACGTTCTAAAGCAAATCCAGAGAGCACTGAACATAATACAATAACCTGAGACTAGAGGGCAGGAGTAATGTTCTAAAGCAAATCCAGAGAGCACTGAACATAATACAATAACCTGAGACTAGAGGGCAGGAGTAATGTTCTAAAGCAAATCTAGAGAGCACTGAACATTCACATAACCTGAGACTAGAGGGCAGGAGTAACGTTCTAAAGCAAATCTAGAGAGCACTGAACATTCACATAACCTGAGACTAGAGGGCAGGAGTAACGTTCTAAAGCAAATCCAGAGAGCACTGAACATTCACATAACCTGAGACTAGAGGGCAGGAGTAACGTTCTAAAGCAAATCCAGAGAGCACTGAACATTCACATAACCTGAGACTAGAGGGCAGGAGTAACATTCTAAAGCAAATCCAGAGAGCACTGAACATTCACATAACCTGAGACTAGAGGGCAGGAGTAACATTCTAAAGCAAATCCAGAGAGCACTAAACATTCACATAACCTGAGACTAGAGGGCAGGAGTAACATTCTAAAGCAAATCCAGAGAGCACTGAACATAATACAATAACCTGAGACTAGAGGGCAGGAGTAATGTTCAAAAGCAAATCCAGAGAGCACTGAACATTCACATAACCTGAGACTAGAGGGCAGAAGTAACGTTCTAAAGCAAATCTAGAGAGCACTAACATTCACATAACCTGAGACTAGAGGGCAGGAGTAACGTTCTAAAGCAAATCCAGAGAGCACTGAACATTCACATAACCTGAGACTAGAGGGCAGGAGTAACGTTCTAAAGCAAATCCAGAGAGCACTGAACATTCACATAACCTGAGACTAGAGGGCAGGAGTAATGTTCTAAAGCAAATCCAGAGAGCACTGAACATTCACATAACCTGAGACTAGAGGGCAGGAGTAACGTTCTAAAGCAAATCTAGAGAGCACTAACATTCACATAACCTGAGACTAGAGGGCAGGAGTAACGTTCTAAAGCAAATCCAGAGAGCACTGAACATTCACATAACCTGAGACTAGAGGGCAGGAGTAATGTTCTAAAGCAAATCTAGAGAGCACTGAACATTCACATAACCTGAGACTAGAGGGCAGGAGTAACATTCTAAAGCAAATCTAGAGAGCACTAACATTCACATAACCTGAGACTAGAGGGCAGGAGTAACGTTCTAAAGCAAATCCAGAGAGCACTGAACATTCACATAACCTGAGACTAGAGGGCAGGAGTAACGTTCTAAAGCAAATCCAGAGAGCACTGAACATTCACATAACCTGAGACTAGAGGGCAGGAGTAACGTTCTAAAGCAAATCTAGAGAGCACTGAACATTCACATAACCTGAGACTAGAGGGCAGGAGTAACGTTCTAAAGCAAATCTAGAGAGCACTGAACATTCACATAACCTGAGACTAGAGGGCAGGAGTAACGTTCTAAAGCAAATCCAGAGAGCACTAACATTCACATAACCTGAGACTAGAGGGCAGGAGTAACGTTCTAAAGCAAATCCAGAGAGCACTGAACATTCACATAACCTGAGACTAGAGGGCAGGACTAACGTTCTAAAGCAAATCCAGAGAGCACTGAACATTCACATAACCTGAGACTAGAGGGCAGGAGTAACATTCAAAAGCAAATCTAGAGAGCACTGAACATTCACATAACCTGAGAGTAGAGGGCAGGAGTAACATTCTAAAGCAAATCTAGAGAGCACTGAACATTCACATAACCTGAGACTAGAGGGCAGGAGTAACGTTCAAAAGCAAATCCAGAGAGCACTGAACATAATACAATAACCTGAGACTAGAGGGCAGGAGTAATGTTCTAAAGCAAATCCAGAGAGCACTGAACATTCACATAACCTGAGACTAGAGGGCAGGAGTAACGTTCTAAAGCAAATCCAGAGAGCACTGAACATTCACATAACCTGAGACTAGAGGGCAGGAGTAACATTCTAAAGCAAATCTAGAGAGCACTGAACATTCACATAACCTGAGACTAGAGGGCAGAAGTAACGTTCTAAAGCAAATCCAGAGAGCACTGGACATTCACATAACCTGAGACTAGAGGGCAGAAAGAAGTAAGTAACGTTCTAAAGCAAACCCAGAGAGCACTGAACATAATACAATAAACTGAGACTAGAGGGCAGGAGTAACGTTCTAAAGCAAATCCAGAGAGCACTGAACATTCACATAACCTGAGACTAGAGGGCAGGAGTAACGTTCTAAAGCAAATCCAGAGAGCACTGAACATTCACATAACCTGAGACTAGAGGGCAGGAGTAACGTTCTAAAGCAAATCCAGAGAGCACTAACATTCACATAACCTGAGACTAGAGGGCAGGAGTAACGTTCTAAAGCAAATCCAGAGAGCACTAACATTCACATAAACTGAGACTAGAGGGCAGAAGTAACGTTCTAAAGCAAATCTAGAGAGCACTGAACATTCACATAACCTGAGACTAGAGGGCAGGAGTAATGTTCTAAAGCAAATCTAGAGAGCACTGAACATTCACATAACCTGAGACTAGAGGGCAGGAGTAACGTTCTAAAGCAAATCTAGAGAGCACTGAACATTCACATAACCTGAGACTAGAGGGCAGGAGTAACGTTCAAAAGCAAATCCAGAGAGCACTGAACATAATACAATAACCTGAGACTAGAGGGCAGGAGTAATGTTCTAAAGCAAATCCAGAGAGCACTGAACATTCACATAACCTGAGACTAGAGGGCAGAAGTAACGTTCTAAAGCAAATCCAGAGAGCACTGGACATTCACATAACCTGAGACTAGAGGGCAGAAAGAAGTAAGTAACGTTCTAAAGCAAACCCAGAGAGCACTGAACATAATACAATAAACTGAGACTAGAGGGCAGGAGTAACGTTCTAAAGCAAATCCAGAGAGCACTGAACATTCACATAACCTGAGACTAGAGGGCAGGAGTAACGTTCTAAAGCAAATCCAGAGAGCACTGAACATTCACATAACCTGAGACTAGAGGGCAGGAGTAACGTTCTAAAGCAAATCCAGAGAGCACTAACATTCACATAACCTGAGACTAGAGGGCAGGAGTAACGTTCTAAAGCAAATCCAGAGAGCACTAACATTCACATAACCTGAGACTAGAGGGCAGAAGTAACGTTCTAAAGCAAATCTAGAGAGCACTGAACATTCACATAACCTGAGACTAGAGGGCAGGAGTAACGTTCAAAAGCAAATCTAGAGAACACTGAACATTCACATAACCTGAGACTAGAGGGCAGAAGTAACGTTCTAAAGCAAATCCAGAGAGCACTAACATTCACATAACCTGAGACTAGAGGGCAGGAGTAACATTCAAAAGCAAATCTAGAGAGCACTGAACATTCACATAACCTCAGACTAGAGGGCAGGAGTAACGTTCTAAAGCAAATCCAGAGAGCACTGAACATTCACATAACCTGAGACTAGAGGGCAGGAGTAACGTTCTAAAGCAAATCTAGAGAGCACTGAACATTCACATAACCTGAGACTAGAGGGCAGGAGTAATGTTCTAAAGCAAATCCAGAGAGCACTGAACATTCACATAACCTGAGACTAGAGGGCAGGACTAACGTTCTAAAGCAAATCTAGAGAGCACTGAACATTCACATAACCTGAGACTAGAGGGCAGGAGTAACGTTCTAAAGCAAATCCAGAGAGCACTGAACATTCACATAAACTGAGACTAGAGGGCAGGAGTAACATTCTAAAGCAAATCTAGAGAACACTGAACATTCACATAACCTGAGACTAGAGGGCAGGAGTAACATTCTAAAGCAAATCCAGAGAGCACTAACATTCACATAACCTGAGACTAGAGGGCAGGAGTAACGTTCTAAAGCAAATCCAGAGAGCACTAACATTCACATAACCTGGGACTAGAGGGCAGGAGTAATGTTCTAAAGCAAATCCAGAGAGCACTGAACATTCACATAACCTGAGACTAGAGGGCAAATATCAGAATATATTAAATGAAAAAGATGTAAAAATGTAGAGAATGTGTCGGAGAGTACAACAATATTTTTTCTGTAACTTCTTTGTGCAATTTCCAAACTTATCAATATCTGGAAATACATTTTCTATACATTTCCAGACCTGTGTAGGAACCACATGTGCATTTAAATAAGAATTTATTGATAAACCATGCATTTCCATTCTCCATTACCATTTAGCTTTTCCAACAGCATCCCAGAAGCCGGGCCGGGGGATGTTGCAGGGGCCCAGTGTGGCTTGCTTGTAGTAACTGTAGAATTTGAGCATCATGTCATTGGATGGCTGAAAAGAACCTGAGAGAAAGAAAATTAACACATTAAATACAGAATTGAAATCCAGCCATTATAAGCCATTAGTCAGTTTTAATTGCTTGAGACATGACTTTATGAATGAACAGAATACTTGAGGCTTGACTTTGGTTCTGGTAACTTGGGCCTCGACTTTGACTTGTACTTTGATGACCTTGTGTTTGTGCAAATGAGATTGAAAGTGATGAGATTTGTTCCAGCAGACGACTGAATTTAAATTCTGTTTTCTGAATCTGTATGGAATGATTGAAGCTGAAACGGATTATAGAAATCAAACTAAAAGTTTTTATCCTATTAAATTTAGATCCTATTACTTCCAATTCAATTTTGTCATTTAAATTCCTAACAGCTCCTTTCTTCAATTTTTGATTTTTTCATCCTATTAATTAACCCTATTGCATTGAAAAGTCATAGATATTTTGTTATCGAGGACTGTTATTGGACTAAATATTTGTTAGATTTCATTATTAAATTGACTTGTTGGTGTTCGTCTACAGTACATAGATTTGGCATTAAGAAATGGACTTGACTTGACTCAGCCATCTAAAATTAGACTTGTGACATGTGCCTCAAGACTTGAGACTGACTTGTGACTCAAAGTTGACTTGGTCACTGGTAATTGCTCAAGTTTTGCTGTAAAACCACAGAATTATAATCAACAACAAAGATATGGAGGATTTGAGACGAGAGTTGTTAGAATTATTAGAAAGAATATTAGATGGACTGTCAAAAGATATTGCATTATTAAATTAAGTGGTAGAAGCAAGTCTGTACTACAAGATTGCAATGTGCTGCTTCCAAAGTGTTCATTCACACCAAGATGCTGCACCTTGCACCTGCTAGTATCCAACCTGTAACACAACTTGCTCTGAACACAGTCTGGATTCAGAGCCTGGTTTAAACATGCAAAGCTGGAGTGAAGCTGCAGATTGGTAGCTGTCACTCACCGTCTGGAGGTAGACTTTTGATCACTTTGACGGCTGCTTCAAACCTCGCCTCCGTCACACGCCCTTCATCCACACTGACACACTCCATCATGTCACTCAGATGGACGATTAGCCTAGAAAACCTGCAAAATAAACACGCAACTGCAATATGAGACATGCAGAAGTTTCAAGTGACACCGAGACATTTCTTTGTGTTTGCTGATATCAGGAAATAAAATCACACTTTGCAACAATGGCGTTAACCCATAACCTTGTTACGACAAAAACAAAAACAACATACTTCTTTGAGAAAGCCACCAGTAGGACTAGGAGGAAGCTGTGTCGTTTATGTATCTAGGGCACTGTGTTTAGTATGCGACATGCCTCTAACTAACCAAATATTTATGGTTAATACCATCTACACTGATTAATTATCTACCAGAAAGCTGAAAAATAGTAGGCACTTACCACGAAATAGTCTGGCCTATCTGCTTGTAAGAAGCCGACCTGTCTTTTGCTCGCGAACAGACGCCATGAACAGAAGAATAACGCCAGACGCAGTGTGCAGTGGGAGATGTAGTTTTTTGACAGGAAAGATGGACCTTGAGCGACTATCTATTTAACTACACGACCCACAATGCTCCACCTGACCAGTAGACGGCTTAGTGGAAATGCAGTTTAAAGTACAGTAAGCGTCTTACAGTTGAATTTTTTCAGAATATTATGCAAATAAATCGAGAAAAGTGTAGAGTTAAAATCAGTGATGGGGGTAACCCATTACAAAAGTAACATATTACATGTAATATATTACTTTTAGCAGTAACTCAGTAATATAACTTATTACTTATAGGATTTCAGTAATATTATACCAGTTACTTTGTCAAGTAACTCAAGTTACAAATTGAGTTACATTTGATTAAATCAAAGCACATATTTAAAAAAGATACAATCATTTCCTAATCAAACTGTCTGTTTTTATGCAAATAACCACTATAGATGACAATAACAAAGGAAAAGAATAACATTTGAATTTTGGATTGTTTACACTGACTTCAAGGCGGTTGAAATTATTTTTCGGGATGGTTCCGGGGCAGCAATGTCATTCTGCTGCTGCTGTTGTTTTGGTAAAAGTAATGCAAAAGTAGTGTAATAAGTAATGAGTTACTCTACACAGACAGTAATATTGTAAAGTAACGTATTACTTTCACATGAAAGTAACTAGTAATATGTAGTATATTACATTTTGAAAGTAACTTGCCCAACACTGGTTAAAATATCAAAGGTGATGATAATGTTTCGGCCTCGTCACGGATGCGTGATTTCGAATCGCACATAGGTTACGCAAGCTTTGGCTAAAGGAATTTTACAATGATGTTTTGAAATAAATGTTTAAAAATCGATTGTGTGTTAAAAAAGCTTGTGTTACGTTTTCATTGGCGTTAATACACTAATAATTAATTTCAATGTCCCCTATCAAGAGCAATTCAGTTGGTTCATGAAATCGCTGGGCTGCGTGCCCAGCGATTTGTGGTGTGGGAGATTCCAGCTGTCAAAAGAAGACAAAATACTTGCTCCTGGCCAATCCCGGCGCTTGACTGCTGCGTAGGCGGGCACAGGGCGTGGTTTTTGCGTAATCTATGTGCGATTCGAAATCACGCATACAGGACGGTCACTGTATCCACTGTGTACATTGTGAGTGTGACTACATATCCCAGCATCCTCAGGCTCCGGTGTTTTTTTTGTTGTGCCCCCACCCACCCCCCCCTAACCTCGCGTCACCAGGCTCTTCTCGGACACCCCCCCTAAGTGTGTGTGTGTGTGTGTGTGTGTGTGTGTGTGTGTGTGTGTGTGTGTGTGTGTGTGTGTGTGTGTGTGTGTGTGTGTGTGTGTGTGTGTGTGTGTGTGTGTGTGTGTGTGTGTGTGTGTGTGTGCGTGCGTGTGTGTGTGTGTGTGTGTGTGTGGGGGGGGGGGGTGTCAGTGATGTGATCAGCAAGACCTTTCACTCTGCCTTTCGAACCGGGTACCACAAATCTAATCGTCAGGCCAGAGTCTCCTGTTTTCTGCTCAGTGTTGTCATTTCAGTGCTTATATTTTTTTAATAAATATTTTTGTTGTGTGGTGTGGATGTGTTATTCTTGTGTCATAAAATCACAAAATGCCAAGTATGTATATAGGCCTACAGTAGTAGCCTAACCCTAATATAATAACAATATAATAATAAGAAAGTAATAATACTCTTTATTTGTGAAGCACTTTTCAAAAACAGCAGTTTACAAAGTGCCGAACAAAAAATAAATAAATGAGATACAATAAATAGAATTAAACAATGCAAAATAAATAAAACAATCGCCTACAACAAAACACAATGACATACCGGTACTGTAGGCCTACAGTAAAACAATGTCCAGACTCACCAAGTGAGCGCACAACTCAATCCAAAACTGAACTTAGGTGCACCGTGCAGGGTCAATGAAAACTTAGTAAAAAGTCACACCCAGGTGTTGAAGTAAGCTGTGCAGGTTTGCACAGGTCAGACCCTTTGCCCCACTCCCTCTCTCTGTCACTGTGTGTGTTTCAGTGGCTTTAGCATCTCACCATCGTGAGTTTGACCATGAATTCTCCACCCCACTCCACTCTTACATATCAAGTAAGACATCTTTAAGTGCAAAGTGCATGCGCTAACCACTATGCCAAGAGGCAGAGCTGGTTAATGGGCCTTTGGGGGGGGGGGGGGGGGATGGGGGTTGGGGATGTTGGCCGATGACTGATTTAGAGGAATATTTCATTTTAAATTAGCATTAGGATTAGACTGTTGTGATGTCATTATTCCGTTTTAACCATCAATAATTGTTCCTTTTCTCATTAGAGTAAATACTGTATTGATTTAGAAATGTTTGTCAATTATTTGTGCTGTTATTTTTTGTCACTTATTATGTGCTGTTATGGTTATTATTAGCTTAGTCACTCACTTCTACACTAGCTTCTACATAGCCCCGTTTCTCCTCTTTCCTCTTTCCGTGTAGACTATGCTACCCTAGAAAGAGTCCCGTCTCCGTACATAGACTTGCCTGCGACTTTGGCTCCCAAGCCGTCTAAATCAGCGATACGGACATATTTACAAGTGTCACAGAAACATTTCAAAGCCACATATTTGACAAGAAGGGTTCATAGCTTCTCAACGTCGGGGTTAGAAAGCTCGACGCTGCTCATAAATGCCTCTTTTCATCCAAAGTCTGTGCTGGTGATATTATTTTTTACCGAGCTTGCTCTACATGACATGTAAATATGATTGAGGGATGGCTAACATTACAATTCTTTAGCTGCCTGGCACAAGTAGCCAACTAACTTACTATGCAAACTATGCGTATAATAACTAACATAATTTCATTTTCACATGTTTGAAAAGGGGATAGATGCTGCACTACTAATGGCCGCCATGCTATGAATTTTGCAAAAAATAAATAATAATATTTCCCCCCCAAAAAGTTTCAATAGGCATGACGCTTCTGCTCGCTACCACTCGGGACTCAAGAGGACTCGCAGTCATTTGGTTACACTCACCCCCCAAACTCATTCCACACCCACTGGACATTCAGTCTCAGTCATGACAACAATGTAACCTGCATTGTGTTGACAGCACTGGAAGCAAGTACCCAGGTTAAGGGCTTGCCCAGGGGTGGAGTGGGATTTGATCCACCGACCTCACGCACACACGTTAACCACTTGGCGGAGCTGGTTAACGGGCCTTTATACTGGGGAGTGAGTTTAACCAACCTACTCGCTACCACTCGGGACTCCTATGATTTTATTGACACTGAACATCGTTTTGCCAGCGAAAACAATATAACATTGGAGGGTCAATCACTTTTTCCCAATCGCTTGGGGAGGGCCAAGGAAAAATATATTTTGGTCAGAGGGAGGGTCACAGGTTTTCATTTCGGAGCACTCTAAATCCCTCCAGTGACCCTCATTTTTAAATAATGAACAGTGCTGTTACATTCATCAATATTTACATTGACGTTGTCACTCCAGTATAAAAAAAGCAATCGAAGATCTTTTTTTTTATTGTTAGTGAAACCAACAACACAGCAACTCTTCAGCATATCGAATAGTTTGTTTAAAGTGTTTTTGGCTTCTTGTAGGCTACAGTCCACTCTTGTGAGACGCTGGATCCTTTCCCCTGAGAAGGGGGTGTGGTCATGATGAGAGCCTACTACAATCATATACATTTTCAATTTCAATCAATTTGATTTGAAAGGACCAGGGCCCAGTTGCACAAAGCACCTTAGGTTAAGATTTCCCTTAGGGTCAGAGTTAAGGTGTCCATAAAATAGAATCGGCTGCACAAAACACCCTTAAATCTTCTCCATAAGGATAAACATTTTAAGGAAAACATAAGCACAAGATTTAAGGGTGTTTTGGGCAGCCGATTCTATTTTATGCACACTTTAACTCTGACCCAAAGGGAAATCGTAACCTGAGGGGCTTTGTGCAACTGGGCCCAGGCACTTGTAGTCGTCATCTAAGCTGGGCCTGTCAATGAGCTGGGCCCTGGGTTGAAAAAACGCCCCCTCATCTATTGAGTCAGTGATTCCTCTTCCCAAACATAGACGATCTTCGGCGCCGCTCTTGAGGGCAGGAATCTCACAATAGTTTTTTTCTCGCCAAGCTCGGCAGGCAGAGAGAGCGGAGCAGCCAGTGGCTGTTTCAAAGGGAAAAGGCGAAGGGAAGGGAGGCTCTGCTCTGCTCTGCTCTGCGTTTGTGGACGGAGACATGTTAAGATGGCAGAGCTACAAATGCTGTTAGAGGAAGAGATCCCGGCCGGCAAGAGAGCGCTTGTGGAGAGTTACCAAAACCTCACCAGAGTAGCAGACTACTGCGAGAACAATTATGTCCAGGTAAGAGAGCGGATCAATCTGTTTCGAAGCTTCTATCACCATCACCTCCTTTGTCGTGAAGCCTGGTGGTGGGTGAACGGCTGGGACAGGAAATGTGGATAAAGAAACTGGACATGGTTGTTGAAATTATATCATATCCGCCCAAAGAGCTTCTCTAGCGGTGAATTAAGAAGATTTACTGCAGTCCGCATGTATCTAAACCGGACGGATCACATCATTGATTACATTTAGTTCGTTTACACAGAGGGTGTGTCTACTCTAAAAAAAAATATAGGCTAGTCTTGTGTCAAAACGGCTTTCACACTCACTGCTGATAGACAGGGCCATATGTTTTACAGCAATGTTCGGTTGTTGAACATGTTTGAGCCGTTAACATGTTTAAATTTCATTGGCAGGAAAGTTTACCCCGACGAGAAAGAACTGCAACACATTTTAGCACACTATATTATGTCACATAAAAACTACAGATATAACATAGCACATATGTAAAACACCATACTAAAGTCATTAAACTCACTATCGGATACCACAGACTCAATCTTAATTTATTTAGAATATTATAGTGACTTCTATGTTCTAATTTATTCAGCTGAAGTCGGCTTTTATTGATGCCCAATATTTCTTAACAACTCTAAGGCCATTATTTTTTACTTCTTATTTTTTACTTGGTCAATAAAGGTTGGAGATATTGATTCCTGAACTGAACCTGGTTTAATCTGCAATAATGGGACTGCTTGGATTCAGCTAAAATGCTTGTGATTCAGCTCTAAGTTGATGTGTTTTTGTGTGTGGAAGTATCAGCAGTATCAGTGTATTCATGTTTTTTAATTGCTTGCTGCTGCTTTAGGACGATGTTTTTGACAGTATTTTGATGTAAACATCAAAGTGAAATTGTTCTCATAGTTGATCAGTGCCAGATGCCCGTCGACGTCCTTCTATATTGTTTAGTGGTGAGATGATAGCTGCAGAAATCCTCCTGGAAAAGTCAGCATGTGACTTTAGAAAGAATATGCGAGTGACAGCCAGGCAGTGGTGAGAAAACATATTTCTGGCCACGGAGCAGGAAGACAGCCCACCATATCAGCCGGAGAGGGTGTGTCCATTCCAGCTGTCCTCCCCCAGGACCAGGGCTCCCTGTAATTTACTTTTCTGGGCAGTTCCTGTCCTCGTCCTCATGGTTTCGGCCGTGTAAGGCAAGGCCTCTGAAGCTTTGTGCCAATTATACACAGATACAGATACTTTCTTCTTCTCCTTGGCAGTCCCCCCCCCCCCCCCACTATCTGAGGAAGTCTGATCTAAAGCTCTGGGATGTGGCTATTTGTCAATGTGGCTATTCTCCATTAGCCTACAGTATACTTCATACACTGAAGCAACAATGTGGAGCTGGAGATAATCTATTTATGCATACTTAATATCACCACATCTACTGTATATTCCAAGCATTCTGCCCAATAGTTTTGTAAGAATATACAAGGCTAAGTATGAGTTATAGAGATATCAGGCACATCCACAATGAATAGATTTCCCAAAATAGCACAATAATGAGGGCTTGGAGCCAAAGGGGCGTAAGTGCGTTATAGTAGATTTTACAGGAGAGACAAAACAAATTAAGTTTTTTTTTCCTGTTAAAAACTTTTTATCAACCTTCTTAATAAACATCTATAGATATAAGAAACTACTTTTTGATTCATCTAAACGACTTGTTTTTTGTTTTTCTAGTATAATACATTTTTGTAGCTCCTTCATAACTTATTGATGTGTGCTGGGACACAGTCAAAGACCTGTAAAACTCCTCATAACACCAAGGGATAACTTTAGCTATAGCAGCAGCAGTAACATTTTGAATCTATAGCCGAAGTATTTCATGGGATGGGGATATTAACATATTTATATTCATCCAATATTCATCTAGAATATTAATTAGGATATGCTTAGGATACTAAAGATGATGTGGTGATGCTACCATGCTAGTATTACTCATGTCAGCATGCATTTTGAGCTGACCTAATTGCTGTTAGAATCTTCTAACAGTTCAGTGTCAAAAGGACATACAGTAAGTGTGGTTACGCCCTTTTGGCAGTAAACAAAAACCTACTTTTACTGTTAGGGCTTTCAGTTTATGTTAAATTGAAACTTATGTTGGGTCATGATTTCAGTTCTGTCCTTTTGGATGGTGGCTCAGTGGTTACTACAGGGTTGCCAACTTTGGGTATCTGGCTGGAGTGAGATTTTGATATATCCTGCTTTGATATATCCCGGGGGGCTCCGGGGTCATGCCCCCCCGGGAGAAAATTCTGTACATTTTAAAGTAAAAATGAATCAATCTGGTGCACTTTGAGAGCAAAGTGCAGAGCCTAGAGAATAAGAAACACTGTGACTACTTTAACTAAAATAATAAAGTGCATTAGTTAAAATCTCCCCAAAACACCACCTGAACATCTCTTGACCTTGGGGGGGGGGGGGGTACGTGGGGTACGTGATGCTGTGTAACAACTTTTGAGAATTGGAGATTTGTACAATGTTGACAGTGTTGATGATTGGATGACATTGAAGCACTATTTTCTGAAAATGGCTCAGAAAAACACACTTCAATGTACCTGGACAATTTTATGTATCTGCATTCTGGGTCTAGACTAGAGTTTAGCAAGGCTGTGATTATCCTAGACCTCACAATAGGTAATTTTATACAGTATAAGGTCAAGTAATTTTTTTTTAATTATTGTTATGGGTGGTATTACAGCACCACCCAGCGGATGTTAGGAGTAAACAACATTACGTGAGTCACGTCGCTCCCAGCATGCTTTGCACAGTTGTATCCTCCCGGTCTGTCGCAACTGACAACTAAAGTTGCACGTTCAATTACAGATGTCTGGTCTCATCTTTATAGCACTACACCACAAATCCAAACAATGATCACATTTTGAAGTGGTTACTATGAGGCCATATTTCATCACACATTAATATGATTGGGCTCTTTGGATTCACAAGAGCTTTGTAGCCATACCAAATTTATACAATTCCATGACTGTTTTGGTACCACAGTGTGCAGAAATAGGGAAACAAATCAAATATAATGGGTTAGTCTAAATGGTCGGGGGGCCATTAGGCACCCTATCGCGGGCCACATCTGGCCCCTGGGCCGCGAGTTGAGTATCACTGGGTTAGACAATTCTAGTCTCGCTGGAGCGGAAGCCGCTCTGATTGACATGGTTGGAGCCAATGACAGAGCTTGTAATAAGCTGGGAGCAGACATCCAGCAGCGACTGAAACAGTCGCTCCAATGGGAGAGCAGAGTAGAGCAGGGGAGGGTTTATCCCTGTTATGGAGACCTGCGGCGCCAGACTCCTCGGACAGAAGGGAGAGGAGGCTGGCCAGCGAGACTAGACAATTCAGACAATCCACACACACACACACACTAGGGCTGTCAATCTCCCTCTATAATCAAATTCGAATTTCAGTGCTTTATACATTTTAATATTCGAATTATATTCGAATATTTTAATTAATTTTTAATTGAATTAAAAAAAAAAAAAAAAAAAAAAAATTTGGTCTGAGTGAATTGTTGTCTTCTCTTATGTTATGTTCTGATTCTAAATATAGCTGAATCTTTGGGTTTGACCAAGTAAAACTTTTTCTAAGCATTTTACCAAATGTAGATGGAAAAGTGAATGGTGGATGAATATTCAAAATAATATTAGGCTTATCACAAATAGTCCAGCAATGATGTTTATTTAAGAAAACATGTTCCTTGTACAATGTACATACATTCATTGCATTAGAAAATAGGTCAGATAACCAGAGCTTAGTTAATATTCATCAGTGATGTATTGGTGCTGTCTGAAATGCTAAAATAAAATAATTGATAATAAAAAAAGACACAGCCTTTGTTTGAGCTCCTTATCAATAAACAAATAAGTAAACTTTGCCAAAACAACAATGAGCCATGAACAAAAAAAAATCAGTCACATATTGCACTTAAGAGCTACAGGTTTACATTCAGTATAGCAGCTTCAACAGTCAACTTCAGTTAACAATGAATGAACATACATTTTAAGAGCTACAGGTAGGTTTACATCAGTATAGCAGCTTCAACAGTCAACTTCAGTTAACACTCTTTTCTTCAAGTATGTTGTCAGAACTTGTCACTGTTCTAGTGTTCTAAAAAAAATTTTTTTTTTTTTTTTTTTTTTTTTTTAATAAAAAAATATTCGTTTTTAAAAAAGAATAATAATCGAATTTCGTTCATAATTATTAAATTCGAATAATATTCTAATATCAAAATTCGTTTCAACAGCCCTAACACACACACACACACACACACACACACACACACACACACACACACACACACAGGAAAAGGTTTATATTAGCCTACATGCAGCATAACGTCAGTGATGTCACTTATCCTTATGGAATGAATGAATGGATATCTCCTCCCCCTTTTCTCTTTTGACATGACCATATTCAAGTAGCCTAGTATTTAGGGGTGGGGGAAAAAATCGATTCACTTAAGTATCGCGATTTTTAATGTCACGATTTTTTGAATCGATCTTTTATTCCAGAATCGTTAATCGCATTTTTTTCTGTTTATGTATGAAATGTTACCACTTTCATCCAGCGCTTCCCTCTGCTCCGTGGCTCATACAGCCAATCATGTACCTTGTTAGTACAAGTGACACGGAAACAGCCAATCATTTAACAGACAAACTCCGAGTGCACCCGCCCCATGACCCGCCCCCACTCACACACAGCTAATCATATCCCTTGATCCAGAACTGAGAGTCCCGACATCTCCTGGAGCAGCACTGTCGAGTTGCAGCAAAATAGACAAATTTAGAGTTTGTATTGTACTCATTCCTGGCTAATGATCGAGTCTCGCATTTTGGTCCTCCGCTGACGCCACTCGTTTGATCTCACCCGGCGTTACAAATAATTTGATGTGGGCGAGTTTCAATTCGTGTTAACGTAACGTGTTAACATGTGTTCTATTAATAAGAGCCCGGGAAATTAACGTTAATGTTAAGACACCAATTTCACAAATACGGACGTCTGCAACGTTACTTTACGGAATGCTGGGCACCCGCAGCTCAATTCCCTTCTGTGAGCAGAGACAAAGTTGAACTGTTAGAAAGGTTTTACTTGTACTTTGGCACAGGAATAACTCATTGTGTCATCTATTGAGCACACAGCTTATGACTTTATGTCTTCTGCTTGGGCGGAGTCTTGATGGGTATATAAAACTGATATGGCGAAATGTACCGCATTTTCAGCCAGGCAAGGCTTTTTCTCACCCAACCAACGGCGCGTGGTTCCCAGTGCGGTCGCCCTCCAGCCCTACAGCCTATGGCATATTTGTAGTTAAGAAAGCAAAACCCAGGCTTTTCCACACCTCTGATTCACCTAACGTTAACCCTACAACCCTGAACTACACGTTACCAAAAGTTTTTTTTAGAAGGCTGGCAACGCTAGGCTGTCATCAAAGTAAAACGTCACCATGTCTGTAAATAATGCTTGCAGTTGCACTCAGAGCATGTATGTGTGTGTGTGACAAATTAGACCTACCTGTGTGCCTTGAAAATAAGGTGGTTCAAAATAAAGTGGCTAAATGCAACCTTTTTCTTCTCATGTTTTTTATTAATAAAAACCATCGACATAAATAAATAGATAAAAACAGGTACCGGTAATTAAAATGATCAGTAATTATCGATATAGATTGATATGAAAGATGTTATATCAATATACTTTTTAACTATATCGCCCAGCCCTACTCATGATATAATATACAGTCTCTAGAAGTGTATGATTCAACTTTTCCCATGTTCTAATCTAGTGTAAAAAAGCAAACAAACTGAAATAAGAAAATAAAAAAATAAACAAAAATCGCAATAAATCGTAATCTCGAATCGCAATAATCGTAGAATCGCAATACTTAAGAATCGCAATATATATCGAATCGGCACCCAAGTATCGTGATAGTATCGAATCGGGAGATAAGTGAATCGGCACAGCCCTACTAGTATTGCCAAAACATGTTGTAGGCTAGGTTTAAAATCTAAGTAGCCTACAGGCTATTAGCCTAATTCATTCCAGGTAATGGCCACGGGTCAGGCTCGCCAATGAAAGAAGATTGAGTTTAACCACTGTGTGGAAGCCTATTAGCAGGTCATCAAACTCAGATTTCATAATTGTAGGCTACATATCTATATTTATAGTTCACATTTCATACTTCCATAGGCATAGGACTACTTAATAACTATTATGAGCATAACCATAAATAAAATTCTGCGCCTATTACAATGGCAAATATAAACAATATTCAGATGTGTAGCATATATTTAAATCCAACACCATTTGCATAACATCTTGCGCATTTTATACCTAAATGGTGAATGGAAATATCGATTGCCTTGTGTTGCAACAGACAATAATGGATTGTGCCGCCCTGCACGTGGCTGATGGGCTACAACTTAATTCGTAACTTTCCACTTCAACAGAATTGCACTGGACTAACGTTTTATCCTTGGAGTGGAGTTTGATGAGCAGCAATCGGGTTGTGGCAGGCAGGCAGGTTTGTTTGGTTACCCACTGACAATGACAGACAGGACAGACAGGAACGCACTAACATGGATCCATTAAACATGGATCTGGGTATCCTGAAAAGATTTTTCTGCTATCAAAATTGTGGGGGGATTTTCGCTGCACTCACTGTCCTTTATACGAGTGCATGTGAGAAGGAGGGAGAGAGAGAGAAAGAGAGGGAGAGTGAGATAGACACAGTGCCGGTTCATCCCAGGTCCTTTCTCTGCGGAGTTTGCATGTTCTCCTCATGTTCATGTGTGTGGAAAAAATCGATACACCGTAGTATCGCGATATTTTGCCTGACGATATTGTATCGATATTTGGACGCCAAGTATCGATATTGAAAAAAAAAAAAAAAAGTGCCCAATGGTGCAGTCCGTGCCTGCAGTGGCGTATTGAGTCCAGAGAAGCTTAATAATGTAGCCTACGTGTGGGACCAAAACAAAACAAAAAAACATTGCATGTTTTACTTCTGGTGAGGTCAAGGGAAAGGTAGGAAAACGAGTTAGGAGTGACAATATATTGAAATATCGCAATATTCAATACATAACCAGCTCAGTGGCCTTGTGGTCTGAGTGTCCGCCCTGAGACTGGGAGGTCGTGAGTTCGATCCCCGGCCGAGTCATACCAAAGACTATAAAAATGGGACCCATTTGCCTGCTTGGCACTCAGCATCAAAGGGTTGGAATTGGGGGGTTAGATCACCATATGATTCCTGAGCGCGGCGCACGCTGCCGCTCACCGCTCCCCCAGGGGATGGGTCAAATGCGGAGAACAAATTTCACACATTGTGTGACAATCAGTGGGACTTTACCTTATATCGCAATATTCAATATATCGCAATATCGGCGATATCGCAATATCGCAATACTATCGTATCGTGACTCAAGTATCGTTTTAGTATCGTATCGTGGGCATCTGGTGATTCCCACCCCTAGTATGTTAGGGGTAATACTCCTGTCAGTGCCCCTGAGCAAGGCACTGGCAATTGAACTGGAGTTGGTCTATGGGCGCTGCACTGCGGCTGACCACTGCTCCTAGTTCTACTAGGAAGGTTCCTGGTAGAGGATGGATCAAATGTCTATGGTCAAATGCAGAGGATGAATTTCCCCACAGGGACAATAAAGAATAACTTAACGTAAGTTAACTTAACCGAGATACAAGTTGCCTTAACTTATGTAATCGGCAGCTGTTTACATTTGAGTTAATTTTTAACACCATGATGATAAGGTTTGACTGATATGCTTTGTTGAAGGTCGATATAAAGAATCTGTATTTATAGACGGTTTTCACCAGCTGCAACCCCACAGCACTTCCTTTTCTCAGCTTCTAATCCTCCCCCCCTCCCCCCCGTTACGTTACTGACTCAGCTTCTAATCCTCCCAGCCCCCTCCCCCCCGTTACGTTACTGACTCAGCTTCTAATCCTCCCAGCCCCCTCCCCCCCGTTACGTTACTGACACAGCTTCTAATCCTCCCCCCTCCCCCCCGTTACGTTACTGACTCAGCTTCTAATCCTCCCAGCCCCCTCCCCCCCGTTACATTACTGACTCAGCTTCTAATCCTCCCAGCCCCCTCCCCCCCGTTACGTTACTGACACAGCTTCTAATCTTCCCCCCTCCCCCCCGTTACGTTACTGACACAGCTTCTAATCCTCCCAGCCCCCTCCCCCCCGTTACGTTACTGACACAGCTTCTAATCCTCCCCCCTCCCCCCCGTTACATTACTGACTCAGCTTCTAATCCTCCCAGCCCCCTCCCCCCCGTTACGTTACTGACACAGCTTCTAATCTTCCCCCCTCCCCCCCGTTACGTTACTGACACAGCTTCTAATCCTCCCAGCCCCCTCCCCCCCGTTACGTTACTGACACAGCTTCTAATCCTCCCCCCTCCCCCCCGTTACGTTACTGACTCAGCTTCTAATCCTCCCAGCCCCCTCCCCCCGTTATGTTACTGACTCAGCTTCTAATCCTCCCAGCCCCCTCCCCCGTTACGTTACTGACACAGCTTCTAATCCTCCCAGCCCCCTCCCCCCCGTTACGTTACTGACTCAGCTTCTAATCCTCCCAGCCCCCTCCCCCGTTACGTTACTGACACAGCTTCTAATCCTCCCAGCCCCCTCCCCCCCGTTACGTTACTGACTCAGCTTCTAATCCTCCCAGCCCCCTCCCCCGTTACGTTACTGACTCAGCTTCTAATCCTCCCAGCCCCCTCCCCCGTTACGTTACTGACACAGCTTCTAATCCTCCCAGCCCCCTCCCCCGTTACGTTACTGACACAGCTTCTAATCCTCCCAGCCCCCTCCCCCGTTACGTTACTGACACAGCTTCTAATCCTCCCAGCCCCCTCCCCCGTTACGTTACTGACACAGCTTCTAATCCTCCCAGCCCCCTCCCCCCCGTTACGTTACTGACTCAGCTTCTAATCCTCCCAGCCCCCTCCCCCCCGTTACGTTACTGACTCAGCTTCTAATCCTCCCAGCCCCCTCCCCCCTGTTACGTTACTGACTCAGCTTCTAATCCTCCCAGCCCCCTCCCCCCCGTTACGTTACTGACACAGCTTCTAATCCTCCCAGCCCCCTCCCCCCCGTTACGTTACTGACACAGCTTCTAATCCTCCCAGCCCCCTCCCCCCCGTTACGTTACTGACTCAGCTTCTAATCCTCCCAGCCCCCTCCCCCCCGTTACGTTACTGACAGTTTCTAATCCTCCCAGCCCCCTCCCCCCCGTTACGTTACTGACTCAGCTTCTAATCCTCCCAGCCCCCCTCCCCCGTTACGTTACTGACACAGCTTCTAATCCTCCCAGCCCCCTCCCCCCCGTTACGTTACTGACTCAGCTTCTAATCCTCCCAGCCCCCTCCCCCGTTACGTTACTGACTCAGCTTCTAATCCTCCCAGCCCCCTCCCCCGTTACGTTACTGACACAGCTTCTAATCCTCCCAGCCCCCTCCCCCGTTACGTTACTGACACAGCTTCTAATCCTCCCAGCCCCCTCCCCCCGTTACGTTACTGACACAGCTTCTAATCCTCCCAGCCCCCTCCCCCCCGTTACGTTACTGACACAGCTTCTAATCCTCCCCCCTCCCCCCCGTTACTTTACTGACTCAGCTTCTAATCCTCCCAGCCCCCTCCCCCCCGTTACGTTACTGACACAGCTTCTAATCCTCCCAGCCCCCTCCCCCGTTACGTTACTGACTCAGCTTCTAATCCTCCCAGCCCCCTCCCCCCCGTTACGTTACTGACTCAGCTTCTAATCCTCCAGCCCCCCCCCCCCCCGTTACGTTACTGACACAGCTTCTAATCCTCCCAGCCCCCTCCCCCCGTTACGTTACTGACTCAGCTTCTAATCCTCCCAGCCCCCTCCCCCCGTTACGTTACTGACTCAGCTTCTAATCCTCCCAGCCCCCCCCCCCCCGTTACGTTACTGACACAGCTTCTAATCCTCCCAGCCCCCTCCCCCCCGTTACGTTACTGACTCAGCTTCTAATCCTCCCAGCCCCCTCCCCCCGTTACGTTACTGACACAGCTTCTAATCCTCCCAGCCCCCTCCCCCCGTTACGTTACTGACTCAGCTTCTAATCCTCCCAGCCCCCTCCCCCCGTTACGTTACTGACACAGCTTCTAATCCTCCCAGCCCCCTCCCCCCGTTACGTTACTGACTCAGCTTCTAATCCTCCCAGCCCCCTCCCCCCGTTACGTTACTGACACAGACAACATGTAGCCCGTCTGTAAACCACAGCTGCAGGCCAACGGAGCAAATCACGTCCAGCTTGGCAAAAATCTTGTTGATAAATATCCCGAGTTGTTCAAAGAGCAACAGAAATAGCGGATGTGATATACAATTATTACATTCCCTCAAATAAGTTGTCAAATGAGTGTTATTTATTGTGACAACAAGCAACTTTTTTCCAGTGTCGGAGTTTTAACGAGGAAATGCGCCAGCTGCTCAGTCACATTCTAGACCGGTCCTTGCACCCATATTTACTTTACAGCGGGGCATTCAAAAATAAGGTGGATACGTTTAAATGTAAAGATAGGCTTATGCGTGCAATAACGTACTGATAGTCAGCTTACTCTGTAACATGTAGCTTTTATTAGCCTCTCAGGCTAGCTCCGGACCAGACAACAACGCTTCCTACCCAGCGTGTGCACGTCTTTCAGACAGGGGTGGTTGTTATGGCAACTATCAACAACAACAACAACAACTACTAACTACTACAATACATAAAGACCGAAATAGGCTAACTTGTTAATGTGTCTGTGACTGTCGGAGACAAGGCCTAACGTTAACATTTAACACATTCACTGCCAGACGTTTTTTTTTTTTACTGTAGGTAGGTTCTGCCAGAGGGTTTTTTTGAGGATTGTGGCTCATCTTTCAAGACCCGAGGATTCTTTTCTGCTAAGATTTTGTGAACACACAATATCTCAAAAGAACTAATAGAATGTGTGCTTTCTCTGTCTAAAAGAGTTAGTTTGTAGAGTTAGTAGTTATGTAAGCATTAGCAGTTGAATACAGCATGGTTTCAGCGTCAGAAAAATTATTCAGAGATAAACGGCTTTTTGTGAAATTTGATAGAACAGTCACTTTAACCATTCATTTTTGGCATCAGTAAGACGTTAGACATCTAAACAATAGTTTTGAACAGTAATTTCCTCCATAACAGCAGGAAACCCCCCTCTGCTTCCAACTCCTCCCTCCGTGGGCGTTCTTCTTGGCTGCAGCGGCAGTGTCACAAGCTTGTCACCAGTCTCACTGCTTTGCTGCTGCTGCTGCCTGTCTGCGCGGACCGCTGTTTGAGGAAGTCTGGATGGACTCGCTCGCTTCTTGGAGTTTTGGTTGAGAGCTTTGATGAAGCTTTTGCGAATCTGGACATATTTATGCTGCGTGTTTCAAAGTGTGTTCCACCCGTGATCGATTATGCAAATTTGCAATCCCGCATCGCCAGCAATCAGCGCGAAAACGAAAGCGTTTTCCCCCATCCATTTTCATGAGAATGACTGCTTTTTGCTTGCCTTCCTCTAGTCAGGAGAGCACTGTCGCCACTTAGTGGCTCGGTGGAATGGGTTGTAAACGTTCGGTGGCTCCAATAATTATATAAGAGATGTAAAAGGGTTAGATGCACATCCCACGGTCAAAAAAAAAATTCATTTTTTTGACGTATTAATACGTCATTGGCAGTCAACCGTTGGATTATTTTTGACGTATTAATACGTCATTGGCAGTGAACGTGTTAATATGAGCCGAATATCAGCCTGCGCTCAGCTATGTATACAGGAAGTAAACCGGATATTCAGGTGGGTTGTGATGGTTGTTACTGCTTTAAAGTTAAAACCGTCTATAGACCGGTCCTTAACCTAAATTGTCAATAGCCAAAACATATTGGCTATTGATTTCGACCATTTTAATGCCAAAAAATGACAAGGAGTCAGTGTTTGGTCCCAGGATTTAATTCTTGGTACAGAAACCTCTGAAGCATCATGCAACAGTAAAACTCATCTGAAACCCAACCAGACTGAAGAAACTCTTCTAAGTGGGTCAGCAGGTCCTTAAGGCACAGTGACCCACTACTTCAATGACAAGGAAATGCTGGCATACATTTTGGCCTTTTTATAGGAAGAATTCATTTACAGAAAACGGGTTTTACCAGATGGATGGTTGACAGACATTGACAAGCCCATATCTGATGTGAGAGCCAATATCGGCCCCATGGCTCTAACGTCAGAGCCCACGTCCTCTGTAAAGTGTTGATACAGAGCATCACACTAACATTGTGAGCTCTGTGTGCAGAGAGCATCACACTAACATGTTGTGAGCTCTGTGTGCAGAGAGCATCACACTAACATTGTGAGCTCTGGTGTGAGAGAGCATCACACTAACATGTTGTGAGCTCTGTGTGCAGAGAGCATCACACTAACATGTTGTGAGCTCTGTGTGTAGGAGCATCACACTAACATGTTGTGAGCTCTGTGTGCAGAGAGCATCACACTAACATGTTGTGAGCTCTGTGTGTAGAGAGCATCACACTAACATGTTGTGAGCTCTGTGTGTCAGAGAGCATCACACTAACATGTTGTGAGCTCTGTGTGTAGAGAGCATCACACTAACATGATGTGAGCTCTGTGTGTACAGAGAGCATCACACTAACATGATGTGAGCTCTGTGTGCAGAGGAGCATCACACTAACATGTTGTGAGCTCTGTGTGCAGAGAGCATCACACTAACATGTTGTGAGCTCTGTGTACAGAGAGCATCACACTAACCATGTTGTGAGCTCTGTGTTACAGAGAGCATCACACTAACATGTTGTGAGCTCTGTGTGCAGGAGAGCATCACACTAACATGTTGTGAGCTCTGTGTGCAGAGAGCATCACACTAACATGTTGTGAGCTCTGTGTGTAGAGAGCATCACACTAACATGTTGTGAGCTCTGTGTGCAGAGAGCATCACACTAACATGTTGTGAGCTCTGTGTGCAAAGAGCATCACACTAACATGTTGTGAGCTCTGTGTGTAGAGAGCATCACACTAACATGTTGTGAGCTCTGTGTACAGAGAGCATCACACTAACATGTTGTGAGCTCTGTGTGCAGAGAGCATCACACTAACATGTTGTGAGCTCTGTGTACAGAGAGCATCACACTAACATGTTGTGAGCTCTGTGTACAGAGAGCATCACACTAACATGTTGTGAGCTCTGTGTGCAGAGAGCATCACACTAACATGTTGTGAGCTCTGTGTGCAGAGAGCATCACACTAACATGTTGTGAGCTCTGTGTGCAGAGAGCATCACACTAACATGTTGTGAGCTCTGTGTGTAGAGAGCATCACACTAACATGTTGTGAGCTCTGTGTGCAGAGAGCATCACACTAACATGTTGTGAGCTCTGTGTACAGAGAGCATCACACTAACATGTTGTGAGCTCTGTGTGCAGAGAGCATCACACTAACATGTTGTGAGCTCTGTGTGCAGAGAGCATCACACTAACATGTTGTGAGCTCTGTGTACAGAGAGCATCACACTAACATGTTGTGAGCTCTGTGTGTACAGAGAGCATCACACTAACATGTTGTGAGCTCTGTGTACAGAGAGCATCACACTAACATGTTGTGAGCTCTGTGTACAGAGAGCATCACACTAACATGTTGTGAGCTCTGTGTACAGAGAGCATCACACTAACATGTTGTGAGCTCTGTGTGCAGAGAGCATCACACTAACATGTTGTGAGCTCTGTGTGCAGAGAGCATCACACTAACATGTTGTGAGCTCTGTGTACAGAGAGCATCACACTAACATGTTGTGAGCTCTGTGTGCAGAGAGCATCACACTAACATGTTGTGAGCTCTGTGTGCAGAGAGCATCACACTAACATGTTGTGAGCTCTGTGTACAGAGAGCATCACACTAACATGTTGTGAGCTCTGTGTGCAGAGAGGCATCACACTAACATGTTGTGAGCTCTGTGTGCAGAGAGCATCACACTAACATGTTGTGAGCTCTGTGTGCAGAGAGCATCACACTAACATGTTGAGCTCTGTGTGCAGAGAGCATCACACTAACATGTTGTGAGCTCTGTGTACAGAGAGCATCACACTAACATGATGTGAGCTCTGTGTGCAGAGAGCATCACACTAACATGTTGTGAGCTCTGTGTGTAGAGAGCATCACACTAACATGTTGTGAGCTCTGTGTGTAGAGAGCATCACACTAACATGTTATGAGCTCTGTGTGCAGAGAGCATCACACTAACATGTGAGCTCTGTGTGCAGAGAGCATCACACTAACATGTTGTGAGCTCTGTGTACAGAGAGCATCACACTAACATGATGTGAGCTCTGTGTGCAGAGAGCATCACACTAACATGTTGTGAGCTCTGTGTGTAGAGAGCATCACACTAACATGTTGTGAGCTCTGTGTGTAGAGAGCATCACACTAACATGTTATGAGCTCTGTGTGCAGAGAGCATCACACTAACATGTGAGCTCTGTGTGCAGAGAGCATCACACTAACATGTTGTGAGCTCTGTGTACAGAGAGCATCACACTAACATGATGTGAGCTCTGTGTGCAGAGAGCATCACACTAACATGTTGTGAGCTCTGTGTGTAGAGAGCATCACACTAACATGTTGTGAGCTCTGTGTGCAGAGAGCATCACACTAACATGTTGTGAGCTCTGTGTACAGAGAGCATCACACTAACATGTTGTGAGCTCTGTGTGCAGAGAGCATCACACTAACATGTGAGCTCTGTGTGTAGAGAGCATCACACTAACATGTTGTGAGCTCTGTGCAGAGAGCATCACACTAACATGTTGTGAGCTCTGTGTGTAGAGAGCATCACACTAACATGTTGTGAGCTCTGTGTGCAGAGAGCATCACACTAACATGTTGTGAGCTCTGTGTGCAGAGAGCATCACACTAACATGTTGTGAGCTCTGTGTGCAGAGAGCGTCACACTAACATGTTGTGAGCTCTGTGTACAGAGAGCATCACACTAACATGTTGTGAGCTCTGTGTACAGAGAGCATCACACTAACATGTTGTGAGCTCTGTGTGCAGAGAGCATCACACTAACATGTTGTGAGCTCTGTGTGCAGAGAGCATCACACTAACATGTTGTGAGCTCTGTGTGCAGAGAGCATCACACTAACATGTTGTGAGCTCTGTGTGCAGAGAGCATCACACTAACATGTGAGCTCTGTGTACAGAGAGCATCACACTAACATGTTGTGAGCTCTGTGTGTAGAGAGCATCACACTAACATGTTGTGAGCTCTGTGTACAGAGAGCATCACACTAACATGTTGTGAGCTCTGTGTACAGAGAGCATCACACTAACATGTTGTGAGCTCTGTGTGCAGAGAGCATCACACTAACATGTTGTGAGCTCTGTGTGCAGAGAGCATCACACTAACATGTTGTGAGCTCTGTGTGCAGAGAGCATCACACTAACATGTTGTGAGCTCTGTGTGTAGAGAGCATCACACTAACATGTTGTGAGCTCTGTGTGTAGAGAGCATCACACTAACATGTTGTGAGCTCTGTGTGCAGAGAGCATCACACTAACATGTTGTGAGCTCTGTGTGTAGAGAGCATCACACTAACATGTGAGCTCTGTGTGTAGAGAGCATCACACTAACATGTTGTGAGCTCTGTGTGTAGAGAGCATCACACTAACATGTTGTGAGCTCTGTGTGTAGAGAGCATCACACTAACATGTTGTGAGCTCTGTGTGCAGAGAGCATCACACTAACATGTTGTGAGCTCTGTGTGTAGAGAGCATCACACTAACATGTTGTGAGCTCTGTGTGTAGAGAGCATCACACTAACATGTTGTGAGCTCTGTGTGCAGAGAGCATCACACTAACATGTTGTGAGCTCTGTGTGTAGAGAGCATCACACTAACATGTTGTGAGCTCTGTGTACAGAGAGCATCACACTAACATGTTGTGAGCTCTGTGTGCAGAGAGCATCACACTA